>NC_092524.1:3658333-4002916 GCF_037038585.1 Patagioenas fasciata | reverse complement strand
TTTAAAAATTGTACTGCAACAAAACACTCACAGTGCATAAATCTAAAGTATCTTTGGTAGCAATACCAGATTTCGTGCGTTACTTCCTCCAGCCAAGTGGTTCGTGCCAGACACTGTCAGCCTTTGGTCACACAGCTTTTCATACAATCAAATAATGGTTTGGGCTGGAAGGTAGTTTTAAAGGTCATCTCGTCCACCCCGCTGCCATAAGCAGGGACATCTTCACCAGCTCAGGTTGCTCAGAGCCCCGTTCAGCCTGGCCTGGGATGTCTCCAGGGATGGGGCATCTACCATCTCTCTGGGCAACTTATTATAGTGTTTCATCACTCCCATGGTAAAAATTTTCTTCCTCATGTCTAGCCTGACTATCTCCTCTTTTAGCCTAAACCCATTACCCCTTGTCCTATCGCTACAGTCCTTATTAAAAAGTCTGTCCGTATCTTATAAGCCCTCTTGAAGCATTGAAAGGGCACAATAAGGTCTCCTCGGAGCCTTCTCTTTTCATCCTGTCCTCATAAGAAAAGTGTTCCACCCTCTGACCACATTTTGTTCCTTTTATAAGGAACCCATTCCAACTTAACCCTTTCACATTAATAATTAATTCACTTTGCTGTGGATAGCAAAACAGTCTGAGGTTGAGGATGGAGATCTCAGTGAAAGTCACCTGCACAAGGACCCCGAGTGGATCTGACTCTGGTGAGCATCCCACACCCCAACCAAGGACAGCCACCTTTGCCCCAAGCTCGAGCAGAGACCAGCACCCAGTACCTGGTGTTGCCTCATCCTTCCCTTTGGAAAGAGCCAAAGTCAGGAACACAAATAAACCCCCAAACCCTATGGTGGGAACTGGATCTTCCCTACCACACCAGGACATACCAACCTGTAAAGCCTTACTCAGGGTTGGCCGGTGTCTCAACCATTTTACTCGCGAGTCTCTGGATCTTCAGTTTTTCTGCAAAACATTCACGCTTAACCTTGTCCTGAAGAGCCTCCCTCTCCAAGGAACCAGGTAAAACACCCTCTGGGAGGTTTTACAGAGGTTAGTCCTCTGTTGGCAGAGCTTCAGGCCAAGAGAATGACCTTGGCATTGAGTATTTTTAAAAAGATGCATGATGCTTTTAATTAAGTCTGTCTTCATCAGTTTCCAGGTGACTTGAAAAATTAACATTCCCAATATAAATTAACCTGGCAGAACCAACCGCCTGGTTTTGTTCTTCTTTATACAGTGGTGCTGTGTATATTGTCAAACAGATGATTACTATCAGAACACTAAACAATAGACAGATAATTACAAAATTAGTCACAGATTGTCTCTTTACGCGGCCATCTTTCCACAAGATGTATTGTTTTTTGCATTAAATTCAAGAAAAGTAAAATGGAATGGAAATTGCCAAGGGAACTCCTAGGCAGGAGATGAGCGCGTGAGCTGATATTGATTGCATCTGTTTCCAAAGCCCATTAACATCAATCGAAGGGACCTGACCTTGGGAGCCGGCAATGGAAGGAGCCGCTTTGAGCATAAGACGGGGTAAAAGTGCTGTATCTCAGCTCAGCAACACGCCCAGACAATTTTATAATTATATCTATTTTGCTTTGTAGCACACCGTAAGTGGCAAAGCTTCTGGTTTGTGCTACACAAGACAAAACCTGTAATTTCTTCTAGTTTTACTCACAGGGGTCTCTGTGTCAATGACCGAGTCCTGCTTCATGCCGTACACACCTCAAGAGAAAACACCTCTAAGATGAATCTGTTGCTGTTTATTGCCTTTTAGAGATTATTTCTTTGTACTTCCTGAAATTATTGCAAGAGGGGAAATTAAAAAAAAAAAAAAAAAAAGATAAAATCCTCTAATCTATGTGAACATTTGCTCCTCTACTCTTGCCTATCTTTTAAATCCGTAAATAAGGATTTATAACACGAAGAGAAAGCAGTGGTTCCTGCAGCACGGATTGGAGGCAGAGAAACTGCGGTTTAGCTCATTGCTGTAAGTTCATTTCACAGCTGAATTCCTTTTTATTATTACGTTTTCATTTGGCCATATCTGAAATTGTTGAGGTCCACATAAATCTGGGGACTTGATTGTCAGTAGAGCTCTCAAACTACTCAGCTGTGAGAGATCCGATGGTCCAGCCCACACACATCAATCCTACTCTTCATCAATTAAAAAAATGTTTTAAAAAATAAAGTATCATGCTGTTTTTCATGAGCAGCACGATGCCAGCCTTTTGGTGACTTCCTAAGTCTTTCTGTGATTTATAAGTGTGATGGCTTGTTAATTAGCTGTCTAATCACTTTCCACATCTATCATCATGGTTTCAAAGAGCAAGTCATTTATTGGACTCCAGACCAAATCAAGTCAGACAATATGCGTTTGATTCCATGGCAAAGTCCATGGATTTCTGTATTTCTTTATATTCTTTATTTCTCCTCTTTGTCAGAAAAAGGGCACCGTGTAAGGAGAAATGGAGGAGCCCCAATGTCAGTGGAGAAACTGTTCAACCAAGGAAAAACACATAATTTCTCACGGAATTTCAAGATGAATGCATAATTTCAATATTTTTAATACTATAATAGAGCAAGAGTAGTATTTCTGTGTAGAGGGAAAACATTCTGAGAATGACTAAAGCCATACAACTACTATTTTCATATAAAGACTATTTTCCTAGAACACTGAGCTGCATTGGCGCTTTATACAAGCCGTGTTCTCTCATATAAGCCACCCAGCTTGACTTTCAGCAATCGGCCCAAATGGGAAAAAATGTGTCATCTAAGACAGTAAACATGGTCCTTAAGTAAGATGCCAGGTGGCTTGCAGCTCAGATCAATGATAGCATCCAATTATTACAAAATAAAATGACCCGCTGCAGAAAATGGCTCCCGTGGGCACCACAAATCAGAGGGACGTGTTTTCTTCTGGCATGTTCTGCATTTTAAGTCTCTACAAATGTTACCGTGAACCTGTCACCCTATTCCCGCACAAGAATGGATTATTCTTATTTGCTGAAACACCTATGAATTTGTGAGCGCATTATGCAGATTCGTTATGATTTTGCCATCTCCAAACGACCAAATTGCAGGTTTAATAAATTACATTATTACGGCATGCCCGCTTTTCAGTTCCATTTACAAATATGAAAAATGTTGACAACTCCCCTGCATTTCTGTCAGCCGAAATATATACATCAGGTGCTTAGATAGCCAGGATGTTTAAACATTAGAGGCACATTTCACAGTTGGTCCCCCCACTTTCCAGGAAAGTAGATGATCCTTCAATAATATGGTTCTCTCTTGCTTCTGTGGCTATGAAATCCTTCCTTGCTGCAGGCACATAATAAGAAATGCTTCAAAGTTTTATGTGTCTATGCTATAAAGGGATGGGCAGTTGCTCAAATAGGCTGAAAAATGTCATGCTTATGTACAAATTGAAGAATTCAAGCCAAGGTCTAACACAAATAAACTAAATTCAAAGGGCCTTAAAAAACCTTTTGCAGAAATTTCAGGGTTTGGTAGAAGTTGACTGAGAATTGGCAGAGAAAAAATAAAATGTCACAGGTCACAATTTCCCTTTGCTCCCATATTAAGAACTGAGGATGATCAAGGTATCGCATCTGCACCTTTGGGTCAACCGAGCTCATCGCTGGTGCAGCTGCCGGCACTGTAAGATTTTCCTGATACAGACTGGAAAGAACAGATTTAGAATTCGATATAAAGGGGCAAAAAAGCCGTCCCACTCCTTAAGTTAAAACAATTATTAAATCAGTACAGAAAGAGGCTCCTCTTGCGACACAGCAAGGCAGCAAGGTCTGGTTGGTAGGAAATTTCAGTGTCTTTGTTCTACCAGGGACTCGCACTTGTCTCCAAAGGGGAAATTTCTATCATCAGATAATTTGATTCCTTAAGTAGTTCCAGTGAAATCAGATAGAGGAAAAAAAACAACCAACCAACCAAAAACCACCTCAGTCAATTGCTATTAAAAAAGTATAAATCATTACTCAGAGATTACAGATGCTTGTTAGTACTTTCAGATTTTTATTCCCCAACAAGAAATCCATTAAATAGCAAACAGCAGTTCCGTGAACCCGTTCCTGTTTAGAAAGCAATACTGCAATTATACTGAACTTTCTCAGTATGAAGAGTCAAGCTAATCTTTTTTTCACTCAAGAACACATCAGCTCTTATTTCATTTTATGACAATGAACACCAACAGCTCAATGTTACAAACATGTCTCATCTCAGAACCATTGCCACTGCCACTGGGAATGAGCTAATTGCAAGAACAAATTAAACATTAATCATTTAAGTGATTTAAATTCAAGTTGTGCACACTGTTCCATCGCTCATTTTAGCATTCACATAGGAAGCTGCTCAAAGCCATTAAAACACGCGTAGCAACAAGATTTAAACAAGGTTGTGCTGTTTCTTTTCTTCCCGCTCAGCTACAGATATTACAAAAGCTTCTCCTTGCTTAGAATGTGCCGTTCAACCATTTGAAATGTGAACTCTACAACGGCATTATCTGCTTGCATATGGATTTGTGCTATATGTGCCTTTGGACCTTCTCCTCCTTGTGTCCTCCAACAGACACCACCTTTGGGCCTATTTCTTCTACCAAGTCACCATGTACGGAACTTGCATGAACTTAACTGAACGTTGAAGTTTCTCCTGCCCTTCCAGTTACAGCTGCGATGGGCAAACGGGGATGCAGATATTAGGAGCGATGGTGAGCACAATTGCCTGTATTTCAATAACTGTATGGGAGACACGATTCCACAGATAATTCTCTCAGCCTTCGGGTTACTCAATTTGCACAAAAATCAGACAACAAGGCAGCCGGAATAAGGAAGAGGCAGGCTTCTCAATCGCCTACTGCCCTAATCCCTTAATAAATCTTAACTATCTGTCACACTGAAAATGCGAAATGAGCCCCCCTGCATGTTCAGAATATTTGTAGCTGGGGTTTTATGCACCTGGATACAGGCACAGTGTTCATAAACCTGCTTGCAGAAAATAGGTTTAACGTAGACCGTGTAGGAAGAAAGGCATATCCTTTCTGTCCACACATACGAACCATCCTGCCCTTGTTTCAGGTCTTGTCTTTGATCAGCATCTCTTCCAGAAGCACTTTTATTTCAAATTATTTCAGAAAAATACCTACTTCCAACCTGGTTTTATATCACTGAGCCATAATGAGCCGACACATTTTTGTTCAGCTATTATATTTAGACTCAGTCCCCTGGATAAAGTTTATTATACAACGTATACGTAACTTTCCTTCTCCTTTATATGTATGCGATATATAAGTGACTCGCAGCTTGCAGGTCTACCAGCTTCCCTCCAGGGAGCTAAAAAATGTTTCATAACAGGGAACTTAACTTCAAAGCTCTTGTGTGAACGAGATGCAGCACTTGCTATTTTTCCCTGCTCCATATAGAATGAAGCTATAGCATAGAAAGATTACACTGAAGGTCAGACAGAAGTTCATTGATGTAGCTGAAAGAGTCCTGTGTGTTCCTCTTGCAAGAGGTGTTACAAAGCAATTCTTATTAAGCACGGAGTATATTCAGGTAAACGAACCTGATCCCTGAAGGATTTACAAGCCTAAAACCTATTTCAAGCAACCGATACCTTTTGAGTGGTGTGATTTATTTCACTAGGAGTGGTAGTATTTGAATCTAAGGAAGAGGACAGAATTAATTTCTACTTTTATTATCACAGAACACGTACCAAGAAGATGGGCCCCCTTTTACAGTGAAAGGAAGGGAGGTTTCAACCATGTACCTGGCACCTCTGTGGGACCAAGAGGGAACGTAAAGAAACCTCCAGCAGTATTGGGCATCCCAATCCCAATGCAACCAGTTTTCTTTGGAGAAGGTTTCAATCCTATGTATTGCAGGCGATTAGGAGCACCTTGGGCCAGCCAACCTTAAGGAAAGAAGACAGGTCCAAAAAACAGGACGAAATTTCAGTGCTCCAATACATACCTACCTAAAACAAGTCAAAGAGTTTGTCGAATTATTCAACAATAATCAAAGTTTCTCATTAAGTTCTTTGCTTCCCATTAATTATCTGTTTATTTGTTGGTTTGGGTTTTTTCCTCCATTAGAAGAATGTTTCCCAAATTGCAGTTTCCTAGAAGCAAAATGTTTGTTTCCTTCCTCCTTGGCTGAAACCTCTTTACTGGAGTTTTATAAAAAAGAGCTTTAAAAGAAAAATCAATGGTAACAGATGCCAGAAAGCACCAATACCCACTGCCAAAGTTCCACCACGAGGTCACGTCACAGGGGATTTGCCAACTAATGACCTCACCCCGCTCATTTAATGAACGACCACATATGAAGAGGAGGGAGTCATTCATTAGGACGTTACGATACGCAGAATTGCTAATTCTTCCAAAATGCACCGACATGCCCGCTCGCGTTCCCACAACGCCGAGTGTCAACGGGGAATGAAACCAATGTGAATCACCAGGCACCGGGATCAAAGTTGGCAACTGAAACCGCCGAACCATGATTTATTAATAAGGAATAAAGTGAATGCAAATAAACTAATTATAAAACGGGGCTTTTAAGAGACAAATTCCCAAAGTAAAACTTTAAGCAATGTTCAAATGATTATCTGTATAATTAGGAACATATAGCCAAATGCAAACGGCCCGATGGCCAACTTGAGTGCCATTAAAATCTAAAACATCGCTGCCTCCGTGCTCAGTTCCGGAGCAGCAGAGGGGTCAGGTGCCATATCCTGAGCCTAAAAACACCATTTAGTCAATTCCATACTGTCCATGGATGGCACTACTGGAGCCCATTTGACACACTGCCCCTGGACACGCATGAACTTCTCTCCAGTGGTTCTTCGTGGACCCCAAATGAGGGTGCAAAAAGTCCATTTTTTCCACTGTATCAGTTCTGTCACATCAGACAATTATTTACTCCGCACTTGTGTTTTCTACTTATGTTCAAAAATTCAGGAATTAATGAAAGAATCTGCTTCCAGAAGCAGCAAAATTATGTAAAATTGTTACGTTTTATCATTACAGGAAAGGGAAAAAATTCTCAGAGGTTGATTAAACTGTAAACTTAGGGGATGCAAGCGGTGCTGAACAATCAGAAGACCACATCGCTAAGCTGTCTATGTGGAGAAAGAAGTTTTATGTACAAGGGCAACATAGTTGTTGAAAACTAATATAAATCACTTCTAACTTTTCCATTTTGAAGCAGGAAGGTTCACCCTTTAATTGCTGCAAACCTGCTAAGACCCACTTGAAGTCTTTTCTCCACTTCTGTGGCATCCAAAGTTCAGGAAAGTTCTTAGTTTTAGTTCTAGTTCTTAGCACCTAGTTTTACAGAGTAAATCCCTCCAGAAACACAGATGGGCATCTGGTACATTCCTCTCATGTTAAGGTATTAATGGGAAGACACTGGTCCCCAACAGTACAGGACAAAGAAGGGAAAAAATGACCAATACACAGCAAAAATCAGAACCCCAAGAAATCTGCCAATTGCAGAGGGCTCTCTCAGCCCACGATGGTTTCAAACCCACAAGGATGCCCAGCGGTAGCGTGAAACACTTGAGTGGAACCAAGCAGACCAAAAGAACATATGTAGTGGACTAACTTATACAAAATTAAGTTCTTTCCCTTGTATTGAAACTACTTTCCTAAAGAATTCTGCAGCAATATGTACTTTTGGCAAAAAAAAGAGCTCCCCAGGAGGCTTCACCTTCTGCTGGATTAGAAACCAACCACCAGACCAGCACTACTGCACCTCCTCACATCACATACCCAAAACACCATGGCTTATATAGATTATACTATTATATTTCTCAGTTGAGTGGCACAGAACTGTTTGCCAGATTGCAAATGTCAGACTACGTACAAAGGATACATGTAAAAAATAACAATAATTAAAATCTTTAAACAAATTAAGTTTTGTGGTAACACAAACAGTATTTACCATCTTCTACAACTGTTCACTGAATTCTTATTTACAAAAAAAGAAGATGGGGATCTCCAGGGTTACAACACATAACAGTTGCCTCTATGGAAGTGCCAGCCTTATGTGAAAACAATGAAAAATTGACTGATTAATATAAGCAGTATTAGAGTTGAAATGAATTATACCAAAATTCAGACTTATAGTTTTTATCACTTCTCTTACTATCAGAAAAATTGGGCTAGAGAGCGAGAAGAGATGAGGACAACCTCCTGCATTTGAGAGAATTTACTCTCTCCTTTAAAAAAAAAGGCAGAAATATGTGATGTTACAACCACATTTTAACACTAACTTCGCACTTGATCAAATACCAGTGACAAGTATAGCCTTTATTTTCAAGAAAATAAACCTGCCGCTCACATTTTTCATGTGGCTGACGTGGAATCTGTTGTGCAAACCACTTGAAAGAGTCTTCAAAACGATGGACAACAGTAGGGAGGAGGTGAGGGACACGGACTGGCACAACCACCCTACCGAGGGGCAAAATAAAGGGAGTCGGATGGGTGACGGATGGCAAAAAGTCATTACATTTGATATTTGTGATTGACTAGAGTCACATTTATAACGTTACTGGCTATATTCCCTACCCTGTAGTAGAGGCAAGCAGAGATTTTGTAGCTATTTAATGCTTCAACAACAGAAATAAGAAGGGTGCCAACATGTGATAAAATTGTCCAACCATCTTATTTTTAATTAAAGCACAGTAAAGTTGGCTTCTGTGGAACAATATCCATCTTCCACAATTGCCCAGATTTCCTTATTTTACTAGCAAAAATGCCCATTAATTTAAGGCCATTTGGCTCTAACAGACTAATCTTAGATGGTGTAATGGCATTAGACTCCTTTTGCAGCAGCCTTTAGCTGAGAAAAACACCTTTTTCCTTCTTTCGAAAAAGCACTGAGAACTGCACTTTATCAGGTAAATAATTAAGACAGGAACATATACTGAAATTATTAAAAATTGCTGGATATAAGAATGTGTTGTGCCCTGGAATCTGCACAGTTACCCATAGCAGAGGCCTAAGTCCCGCAAAAACAGCTAAGCTGGGCTTGCAAAGCTTGCCTAAATCTTCAGCCTTGCAGAGTAATGACAGATTGAAAAATATTTACATAAACCCATAACTTGAGCAAGCATAATATGGGTGAAGCACGGGAATACAAAGCAGTTTTCACCGAGACACATTTATTCTAAACCACAAAGCTATATATTAATTTTAAGAAGGAGATACATGTCCTGAGAAATCATTTAAGCTGATATAGTTTAAAAAAAACACATACGCCTTTAAAATAATTGTCCTTACCTTCCAAAAGCAACAATCCCACACGGCAACGCCGGTGCAGTTGGTGTTGGGAACGGAATGTTAATCCTGGAAGCGCAGGGACTGCATGGGAATGAGCCCCTCTTTGGGTCCCTAACATTTAATAAGCTTTGATAAATGCATTTTACTCAACGCCGCCCAAATCCGAAACATGTTTTATCAAACTTATTTTGCAAAAAGCTCTGTACAAATGAATATTGTTTATCTTTCTCATTACAGGGTGGAAATTCAAAAGAGTGTTTTAAGCTAATGGTGCGTCTTACTATTTTCCATATTAAAGAAAGAAATTCATTTTGCGGTTCCACACGTCACTTGTTTGTGGAAGAATTCGCTTGGCTCTGGGCATAAAAACCGATCAGTAACAACACTGAGGTTCTTCCCTATATATTCCAGATCACCTCCAAAACATCTCATCCCACTGCAACATCTTTCCAGTGCAATAGGCTCCATCATCCAGGCTGCTCCTCTGTAGTCATCTCTTCTTCAGAACTGTAATTGCACAGCGGGAAACTCAATAAACCTGTGTCTTATCTGAAAGAGAAGCCGGTAATTGCCTGAAAGAAATGGATCTTGTTGCGGAAGGATGTAAGACAGCGTCAGATGTATTTTAAGCCACTCTGATAACTGATGCTTTTTTTGTTGGTTTTATTTTAAAGATTAGCATCTAGCAAAGACTTAGAATAAAAATGCAACTTTTCTGCAAAAATGCTAGCCATTTTTGTGTCAAAATAAAAGCCTGTTTTTGAAGTTATTAAATATTTTGGAAGCTCAACACCGCAGAAAGAATGCTGGCAGATCAATACATACTCTCGCTATCAAACTCATCTCCACTGGCTTCTGAATAATTCAGGTTCATCAGACGGCCGAGCCGTCTGGCCCAAAGGTTACGTGAGACACGCATCAGTCTGTCAAAAGGTGGAAAACACTTTTTAATCCCTTTTCCACGTACCGTAATCATAATCATCATCATTTCAAATCTTCATTTAGATCATAATTAGTCTGCAGCCCCCATCCCAAATATTGAAGGTATTTGTTAGGATAAAAAACGAGCCCCACAACGCACGTATGGGGAGCAAGGGGAGTGTAAGCAAAACGTTCTTAAATGTCATTTTGTACAAGGCTACAGACTTCTTTTTAATAAAAAACACAAGGAAGGATATATTCAGAGACATTTTAAAAGAGAACAGGAACACCCATGTAACCATATTGGATTTACCAACCGTGCTGCTTAAATCTTGCATTTACCAGGGGCTTTAGCTATTCTCTCCTTTTGTTTCATCACCATCTTAGCAGCACTAGCAAAGATTTAATTGTCAATTAAATAACCACAGGATATGATTGTTTTGGCTGCTCGAACTAATAGCAACAATGACTGTCAGGTACAGATGCCTCCTCTGCTATGGTTCAGTAATCCTAAATCACATCCCCGTAACCTTTTCTTCTGTAAGGACACATCGCTAAAGAATTACTAATGGATATGGTCAGAGTATTTATATTCTTCAAAATGTCAGCACAAAGCCAAAAATAACTCAGAGTATATGGAAACCAACGTCCAAGGTATGGCTGTGGTTCAGCATTAGGAATTTCAGCCCTGACCACTCCAAAATCCTGGTTTTATGTCACATTTGGGTGCCCACACCTGCTATTTTCTGTAACTTATCATAGCATCGTATATGTCAAGTCAATTTCCAAAAAATATTTCTGAAAGAGTGAACTTCTTTAAGCAAAACAGAAAATAAAGAAAGGCATGATAAGAACAGGCAGCAGTTTGTGTACAGAACATGGTGCCACTGTTCGCCTTCTTATAATATACAGAGGGACATCAAGTAAAGCTCAAATGCTGTAAAAGTTTATTTACCTCTTTTAAGAAAAATAAACATCTATGGCTAACCTGAACTAAGATGAACACTATATGACAAAATTCCTTGAATGGCACTTAGTAGGACATTTATAATTGAAGATTAGGATGACCAGGTATTTTGGACTATCTAGTTCTGTTAATGTGGGTGTTAGGAAGCACAGAAGCAACAGACCCAGAGGTTTTCTGAGATTTATCATGCAGGAATCCAGCAGCAGTTTTATTCACAGAAGGCTAATTTGGTTACCACAGTCTCCAACGAACAAATAGGAGCACTTTTCCCACTCTAGTGTGATCTCTTATTTGATATTGAAAAACTGATCTGATCTGGAGCACTTTTAACAAGAGCACTAACCTTGGGAAGCGGAGATCCTGTCTCCAGTGGACAAAAATTGCACACGACTTCAAGCTATGATTCGAGTTGAGCGCAATAAATGACTTGAAAAATTGAGCCTCGCATCGTTGGGTACTAAAAGAGAACTGACAGTGACGGGTTCCATCAAAATCATGGATGTACCTCCCTGAATGAGGATGTCCTTATGGTATTTTAGTATCTACAGTACCAACCAACAGGAATACTGGCCAGTTACAAACTCAGTCCATGCAGACTGGTCTGAGGATGAAAACAGAAAGGAATTGGGAAAGTGAGCAGCTGCTAACAGAAATTAAGGTGTGCAATCACATATCTGCTAAGTGTTCATATTTTCAACGGACTCAGAGGCCTCAAACAGCTAAAAATATTCAAAAATACTTCATTTTTCCTCCTGCTGGCCACAAAACTGACCGTGGTGCAGAAGGAGACAGCTAATTCCCTTTGCTCCTCCACAATGCAGTTGCCCATTTTTCTCCTGGATTAAGATGCGTCATCTCACACATGTTTTGTCACCTGGTTGATGCTGTTTCAGTTCCAAGCACAACTAAAGGTGTCCAAAACTATGAGCCCACCACTTCGTTCACATCCCACCACCTGGACCACGTTCAGAAACCACAAGCTTTTTAATCCCTTATAGTCTTTGAGAATCCAGCCCCTACACCATTTTCTCCTTTTACTCTTAGAATCTGACACAGTCAAATGCATTTGGGATTGTTGCAAGCACAGGGTAAGACTGAAAGGAGTTTTACCTCTGACTCTTGAAGATATTTCTGTCCCACACAAATCTTTTCAGAAAGAAAGTGCATGGACACGGTGCATGCACTTTGGTGTTCAATTGTTTCTCTGTTAACTCCTTTTAGTTATAGTCTAGTTGCAGGAATGAACTTATTTGTATTATTACAAATGTTTAAGAATGATAAAGGCGAAAGCAGGATAAAATATCATTAACACAGATTTTCTCCAGCATGTTACTATAAGATGTTTAACATTTTTCTTGCTTAGAAAACAAAACTTCATGGAACTTCTTTTTTTTAAATTAAGCATTTAAATGTTCCTGCTTCAGCCTTTGTAACCCCCTGAATTAAGGGCTCTGATTCTGATTTTGCCAGTATTTTTATTCCTCGGGTTTTACAAGCTCGGAGCCGATTCAATGCAAGGCTGTGACCACAGGGCTGAACTGACTCGACCTGATAAACCTTCCTTTCAAAATCCTCTACAGCTGCCTTTTCATTCAAGAAGTATCTCCCAATCCCATTACTACTTAATCCCTTTATAATCCAATCAACCTCGGCAGCATCATGTCAGCTCCCTCTGTCAACACCGTAACCCTGTAATATTTCATTCTGGGAAAGAGCAGCATTACTTCCAATTTCCAGAAAAATCATCATTCCTCTTCTTGACCCGGCTTTGTTCCGGATTCATCTTCAATAGCCATAACCACATTAGAAAGATTGACTGTATCTTCCATGTATCCTCTTCTTACATGGGGTAAAGAGAAAAATTAACCTTATCCAGCTATTTCTAAGGAAATAAAATACCTGGCGTAATTCAGGCAGTAATGTGGTTTGGTTTACACTTCTATTTCAGCTGAAAAGATAAAATTCAGTTGGGTTACCAGTGGGGTAAACTGTAAAGATACTCCCTAGAGGTCAAGAGCTCTGCAACTGGGTTTCTTTTCATTGCTATCTTTCTTTCTCCTCCACCACCTATTTTTACAGAAGCAGTAAACAGTCCACAAAGCAAACTCCCCACGGTACATTTTCTGAACTACACAGCCCATTACATGTTGCTATAGTCTGTGCACATTCCTGGCAGTTCCAGAGTAGGTAACCTATGGATTTTTGCTGCCAGGGTCTTCTCCATCTGCACCTGAAACATCGTCCAGCAAGTTCTTTTTCTGCCACGTGGACACAGCAACAACCCAAATCCTCTGAAATAAGGCGATATCAGCAACATTTTCAGCTGCATCTGCCACCCAAACAATGTTTTCCATGAGCAATGCAGGGCTGGGGACCCACAAACAACATTCCAGCATCTGTGGCTCGATCTTACAAGTGTCCCAGCTCTAATCCCGTTGTTTCAGGCCAAATGGAAAAACAATATATTCCAGCAGCGAACTCTCTTGTCTGCAAGACTTTAGTAATTGCAAGTTTAACGCATAAGATTTGAATTTCAGGCACGAAAAATTAACTCGTATTACACAGAGCTAATTGATGGGCTGAACCTGACTGGGACAACCAGTGTATCTCCAAGCCTTGAAACATTGCAGCCACCAAACAGAAATGGAAAAAAATAACAAAACAAAACAAACAAAAAAAGCCACACACACACAAAACCACCAACAAAATAACCCCCCCTTTAGCTGCTAATTCCTTCTGCCACTATCAGATGAAGAAGAAGAAAGGTGTAAATAGATAACCAACACATCCATGATAACCAACACATCCATCTTCGGAGGGCTAAGAAACCACTACAAGATATACAAAGGAGGTAAACTTAAGTTTTCCAAGTCTTTGATCAAGTTTTCGTCCTTTCTTCTAGTGATTTATCTTCATTTCACTCGAGCTAACAGCAAACGAAATAACCTCAACTTTTTTCCTTTAGTTACTAAAATTACAAACATTTAAGCAAGAATGCATTTATTAGGTTTTGTCCTTTATGTGCTATTTTTTATAGTTATTAATATTCTTCATGAGAAGCTCCTACTTAAATGTAACCCAGGTAACAGCAGAGAGGTTTAAACATGTTTCCTAGTCCAAGACACCAAGGATTTTGTAAACCTGGGACATGTTCCTGGTTCCCTTATGGCATTTCAGGTGTAGCACAGGCTCATCATCTCCATTTATCATCATCCTTCCAGCCCACAATCTTGTAACCATAGAAACATAGATGTTCCTGTGGACATTTTCTGTCTATTAGATTAAAAAAAAATAATAAAAGAACTGAGCCTTGTTTGCTCTCTCCACAACATTTGTGACTCAAAGAAAGGAGGAGGGTTTTTCCTAAAAACTTGGGGTCTACCTATTCCTCTCAACACACAAGATATTGCATCAGATCTTCTATTTTCTGGATAACATTAGGGCTTAATTTTGCCAATACTAACAGATACAGTAGGTATGTCTACCATATATTACAATCCTGAAAGAATAGATAATTATTCACTGTTTGAAGATATATATTTACTTAACCATTAAAAGCTAACACATCAAAAAATATTTTTATACTATCCATGGCCTAGCAGTTAAGAGCCAAAACATTTTGAATGTCTTCAGTTAAGACTGATGTAGAAGGAGGTTTAGCTACTATTCAAAAAAGTAACACATCTAGTTAGATCTGGGAAAATGAGCAGTAACAGTTATTATGTGTATTGCCAGAAAATACTTTTACTCACGTAATGCATTCTGAAATAGTCTCAGCATCCAAACCGCTACACAGTTCCTTTAAACCTCTGAAAATTCAAGGTATTCCCTGGGCAAAGGATGAAGTGCTCTGCTCCATACACAACTACAGATTTACTGAAGTCTCGTGCTAGGAAGAATAAAAACCTTTTCCTCCCCGGCAATGTAATTTAATAACTGTAAATCGGTTAAGTATTATAAACCATTTCAGCATGTACAACAGAGGCTTTAATGAGTATATTACTTCAAGACAATTAAAGATAATGATGGACACAAATCTCTAGTCACAGATGTTTACAAAAGAAAATGTACAGTAGTCAACATTAACATGAATAAATTAGGCACAAAGCAGTTAAATATTGGAACTATGAAGCTCCTAGATGAACTTCAATCACGCCTATTTTATATCTCATGCAATATACCATGAAACTTTGAATATTGACATAAATTCCCAAATGCATATACAACACAGCCAAAGATGACCTTGCAAGAGGAACCTTGTATCTCATGAGCTTTGGTGCTCTTCATACTTTCATGTTTAAGTTTCTCCACTGGTGTGCATTAATAAAACATACAAAACCCCTCTTAGGCACTGAGGAACCATTGCGTTCTTAAATCAAAAGCTATTCAGTGCAACTCAGCCTTTTTAAACTCTTTATTTCATCTTACAGAAAATTTTGTACGTATTCATTCCAGAAGTGCCTAATGAAAGTGCCTAAAGAAAATCACAAAGGCTTTTTCGAACTCAAATATGAATTAATCATCCATCCTCAGTGAAATCCTTATGTTTCCAGTGACTGATTCTGGACATTGAGATAAGGGTAAAAGCTTATTTTTACTTCATAGTTTAGCCCTGCCCTTTAAATGCGAACTTTTAGGTGTTAAAGCAAACAAAATATCGAGTAGCTAGCTTAAATTGCTCAATAAAACCCAACTGTAATAGAGCATAAAACGTTCACTCATAAAGTTGCCACCTACAGATTTCTGGATGGCGACTCGCAGGCAGCCACAGCGTAACAGGCAAATTTCACATATTTCAAAAGGTTTTTGGCTGCCTGCGTAAATTGTCTCTCAGCTGGGGATCCAGGTGCCTCTGGTTAACTGAAAATCAACAGGGACAATATCTAATTAAGATTAGAGTGGAACTGCGAATGCCATAAAGGGACCAAGGCTCCCCAAAGTCAAAAGGCTTTACCTGCCAAGCAGAAGCCGTCCCGCTTAAGTAATATATGTTGAGGTTTTATTGCTTCCAAAATGTCAAATAAATGTTTTGTTTGACACTATTCTTGGTATTTTAAAAAAAAAAAAAAAAGACAAGCAAAGTGTTTTACAGAGGTGCTGGTAAATAGTTAAGCTGGGCATATCTCAAGTTCTTGTTAAAGCTGATCAGCCATAAGGAAACCTCATTTTCTCTATGAGCTCTGAGTTATATTCAAAGACTCTATGGTGCTGGCAATCAGCCATCACAAATATTTAAGACAGTGCTATAGACTGATGAAGCTATGTTAATTTACAGACTTAACAGCTGATTAGTTGCTGTTGAAACAATATTCCCTATATTAATAGAAGGTATCTAATACTAAAACTTGTGAAGTAGCCCTAATAAAACTAATCAAAGGAAGAATAGGAAAAAAAACCCCACATTATTTTAGGTTTTCAGCTACTTTTCCAAAATAAAGTTTGAGCTCTCCATCGCAGCTTTTGTTTCAAACATATGTTTCATGAGTGGTTGCCTTATCCCCAAAATTCCTGTAGTGCCATAACAGATATCAAGTAGTTATGACCTCAAACAAACGTGCTTTCTGCGGCACAACCCAAAACCTGAGGAACACGAGCCAGGAGGCAAATCCGTTATCCAGAGCATCACCGACTGCCAGCGGCTGCACCCCACAAGACGACAGCAACTTCTCCCCTTGGATTTTGGCCTGAACGTTTGTATTGTGATTATTTCACTCATTTTCATAAGCTTAACTACAGGGTTTGGGGGTGTTTTGGTTGTTTTTAAATAGCATAAAGTATTTCTCACTTCACTAACGTGGTGAATACCATCTTTACGATACATGGTTTGAGTAGCTGGTCCATTGCTGGGCAGGACAAAGCTCAGCACACAGGTCCCCTCCATCGGTTAGAAATTCCATTAGATGTAGAAAACATTAATTCTGACAGGAAGCATATACACAGTGCTGAGCAAAAACCCAAAGCTCAAAACAACACTCTGACTCCCAGTATTGGGCATAAAATCAAGGGGAGGAGAGGGGGTTTCTCAGAGACCCAGGACACTGGAGACCTCTGGCCCATCTGTTTCCTGCTCAAACGCTGGCCATCAAGTTTCAAGCTGAGACCAGTAACTCTAAACTGATTAAAACTCTCTCAAAAACCAACTAAGTATTGAATTAAAAGCACCAAGAGAGAGGTGCTGCAGGTTTTGATAAGGCTTTTCCAGGTTTAACACCCTCGCTTTGGAAAATGTTCTTAATTTCACACCCACCTCACCTGGCTTCTGCTGCACGGGTTGATTTTTGTTACAGCTTTTCCAGTATTCATATTTTCTCACACTGAAGTTATTAATATACTGTAATCAAGCCACCTGTATTTCTTTTGACAGGCAGAACATCAAATCTATCTGACAAAACAATCCACAACCGTCACTTCATCCCCAGCATTGACTGAAAACTTAATAGGTTAGGCAGAGAACAATAGATTCTTATCTCCTCATCGCACACAACGGAGATAACGACCGTGTCATTCGCATACCTCAAATCCGAAAGTCTAAATATTTTGACCTAAAATTCACATTTCTTTTTCTATTGTGATCACACTGAAGCTTTTACCAACTCCTTTGTAAACCGGTATCTCTGATATTGCCATTTATATAAAATATTTAACAATATTCAGAAGGGTAATGAGGGGTAAACTGGTTATGATCGTATAAACATTCATTTACACCTTAGACTGCAGAGGATCACAAGAACTGGGAACACTAATATTTTATCACACTTGTAAGCTTCCCTGCACCAATTAGGATAAATATAAACATAGATATCTGTCTTTTTATTGCCCATTTATACAAGGTGACATAGCAAATGTCTCAGACTCCAATGACCCCAAATAGCTGATCTACAGGCAGAAAAGCTCCAAAACATAGAGAAAATTGAAACACCATAAATATTAACTGTCTGAAAGTGCAGCAAGGAGAAAACAAAGACAAAATACAAAACAGGGGAATGGTTACAATAAACCAGGAAGAAAAAATTAAATTTGAATTAGATATTAGAAAGAAATTCTTTAGTGTGAGGGTGGTGAGGCCCTAGACCAAGTTACCCAGAAAGGCTGTGGATGTCCCATCCCTGCAAGTGTCCGAGGTCAAGCTGGACGGGGCTTTGGGCAACCTGGTGTCCATGCCCATGGCAGGGGGCTTGGAATGAGATCATCTCTAAGGTCCCTTCCAATCCAAACCATTACACAATTCTATTAAAAGGTATGTTCAACCCACAAGCAAATCTTGCAGAACATTCATGACGAGATGACAGCACAGACAGGATTCGGTTGAACTTACAGTTACTTACAGCAAACGTTTCCAAGCTACCAACCCCAGTAAGAGATTCCTCTTGATTCAGAAGGTCACAGACGCTCAATCAAAGGGAAGAGAACCAAGAACCAGCCAACGGGAATATTAAGGTTTCCTTCAGAAGAACATGAGACAGTCACAGCAACCACTGATGGTGCTTTCGGTCATCTGATGATGATTTGGGATTTCTACACTTAAATTTAAGTTTCAGTAATATCTGAGAAGCAGAGGAAAGTTTGCAAGTACATGTATGTGCGTTTATGGCTCAAAACCAGTAGGTCTATGTGTATTTTTTTTCTTAAAAGCTTTCTTTCAACCAGCCTTATCTGAGAAGAGGATAATGTGGTTTTTTGTGGTTTTTCAGGATTCAGCCCAAGGAGAAACGTTTCCTAGACTGGAACTGGGATGTCAAGTGTAGGCAGAGAATTACCATAATGAAACATGAAGTTTTTTGCATCCTCCTCACAACAAATATGATGCTCATTTAGATTCATGTAGTTCAAGATATTTCCATCTAAAATTAGCTTTACCCCCCATTAGAATCCTATTAATTATTGCTAATGAGAATGGATTTTCACATCCTACCTGTTAATTTATTTTCAGATTTATTTTTAATACCAACACGTCCCCCTTGGGAGAATGACCATCATTATCACGCAAGTTCTCCGAGAAGCACAAAATAACGGCTGTCACTTCAGGTCACCATAGCAACACTACTGTAACTACACCGAATTTGGTTCAATAGGAGAAGAAAAAATGAAAAAATACATATATAATATATACACACACCCAGATATGATAACAATAAATGATTCATACCAGAGTTCAGAGAATTCTCAATTCAACAACAATGTGTTTCCCCCTCCTTTGGCCAGACTAACCCAGTTAAGCTCAGCTTATCCTGAGTGGCCATGGATAAGGCTGCAGATCATATTCTCCATCACCCAGCGATCCCCCAGCCTCAAATACCACATTCTCTCTCTTAATGCCAAAAAAAAATCAAGTTTGGGGGGTATTTTTCCCCTCTCTCTGGATTTGGATGGCTCGCAAATAGGTGATCTAGTCACACGATGTAACTGCATTGATTCCCAAGAGATTCACCCATTTATGTCCCATTAATGTCAACGGGAATTACGTGTGGAGCACAAAGAATCTGAGTGAAACAAGCTTGCAAAAGCAAATCCACCATTAGAAGCAAAAATTTAAAGTTTGTCGTTATTTTCAGTGGGGGAAATGTTGGGTCCCAATTCAGTGAAATCAGCTAATCCATTTTTGTAGAAAAACTCAAAAACCCTGAAAATTGATTATCTGGCTTTTCAGTCTTTACTGCTCAACAGAAAATACTATCTTTTTTATCTCTAAGAGGTCTAAGTATGTTATGAATATTAGTTCACTAGTCCTCACAACGTGAATGAATCCAGGCACCTTAACTCACTTGTGGACATGTGGAATTTTGCCACAGTCACCAAGAGACAATTTCTGGGCCACAAAAGCACAACAGTTGTGCTGGAAAACCTTTAGCAGTTTTTGTTTTCCATTCTGATCTATGCTTTATACTTTATTTTGCATTCAATCCAATGTTTAAATACACAGCCAAGCTTAAGTGGGAGCTGCTTTCCATTCTTGGCCCTCATCACCCCAACAGACAGAGGGAAATCATTAATATCTATATATGACATTCCTGATAACAGACTCCCAGTCTACAAAAAATAGCGTACTTCAACGCATTATCATGCACTTCAACAAGTTTAAGCTTTCAGTTATTTCTCATTTGTGAAGTCACGTTCTGACTTTAATTATTGAAGTCTTGTTTTCATAGTGTCAAAAAATCCTACAGTGTGACACTCTTAAGAAAAACAGATCATTTTTAGTTCTGTAATTTTCTAAATCCTGTTGTGGTCACTTTTAATCATCAAATTCACTACCTTCCCCGATGATATAAAATGAACAGAAAATCGTATACTCAAACAAAGGTCTCGATACAAGGAAAATGCTGTGGTAGATGACCCACTGATGGAAAGAATGTGAAAATGTTTTCTGATATTTTATATCCTACTCCTACATTATAGTTTTGCCCATCTTTCTAGATAGAAAAACAGACCAAAGTCCCTTTATCTGGACCCAGAAAGAAACAGCCTGAGTATTTTATTGTTTGAACTGGAATTGAATGGACATTCTCAATTACTGAGGGCAACGTGCCTGACAGATAAACCCCCTGGGCCAGATCATCTCTGATAATGTTATTTTCTGAGCTCAGCAATGAATTCCTCAAGCCTCACAAGTGGCTGCAAAGAAAGGACCTTTGTCTCTATTTCTTTCAAAGATCCCATCATTTTATTCCAAAGTTTCCTCCTCTGGAGTTGTGATGTGAGAGGGAGAACCAGAGTTGCTAAATTTACTTGCCCCATAGGATTAGGTGGCTCATGCACCTTCCTCAGACTCTTTCATTTCCAGCTCTACAAAGAGAGGCATCCAGCCCTCACCTGTTTCCTCTTCAAGGGATTTTTTCATGCCTTTGATTCTTTTCTTCAATTTTCTCTACTCCTTCTAGCTGTTTTGTGAGAAATGGGCAATAACGAGTATCCAACTCCAGGTGAGTCCCCATCACCCGTCCACGCAACCAACTATGAAACACCAGCTGCACCATTCCACCTCTACAACTTGATATCTTGTTTGCTTTTTTGATTATAAGTACCTCTAAACAGAAGCTTTAATGGAACACGGTATCATAATGCTCATGGGTTTCTTTCAGCAGAAACAGGGTTTAATATCATTTCACCATACGGCTGGTTTATAACGGTCTTGTTTGTGCCAAGTAGGCAGTATCAGCATTGATTTTCAAATCGATTATAGTAAAACTACACCCAAAACCGCATGTGGGCCTGTGGCTTCACATCACAAAGAGCTCAGCAGCAGCACCAATATAAGAAATATCCCAGCTGCCTCCATCCACCCCGTTTTCCTCTCCCAGAGGTGTTGGTGGTTTAATCTCCAGCTGAACATTTCACATGCCTAAATTACATTTTTAGCAGCAATGATTTTTAGGACTCCAGTAATCTGCTCTTCAGGTACAATTTGGTATTTTTCACACTTCAGAATCCCTGCACCACTGTAAATTACACACAGTCTCATCTCCCTTCTCATTTTCTATAAGGCTCCTATTTCTTCAGTGATGTAAAGATTTAACATCAAATAGTTTTGCACCAATTTAACTCAATTGTTTTTAAAGAACAGATTTAGTGAAATAAGAAAAACTCCCTGGTGAAGATACAGATTAAACAATGCTAGTGTAAAAGGAAAAAACAACAAACACCTCTTGCTTTTCGCACATGTGGATTGGTGTTACCAGTGTTTTAATAATGGATGGCAGTCTGAACCTTCTTTTTCTTACATTTCTTCCTCTCCTCCTATTCAACATCACCCTAACATTCACAAATATGGGACCCAGCACAGATTTTGATATTGCGTGGCTTTCCCTTGGGGTAACAGGTTCTGCATCCTGTTTAACCACATGGAGAAGAAAGACGCTCATTAATTGCTTTAAAAAATCAAGCTGCAGCATCTTTGACTATCAGCTGTCATGTAGCTCTACCACTACATGTAAAACACGACGGGCTCAGCTTCACAGAGTCAATTATTCAAGCTTTCCCATTAGAGTTTCTAAGCCATATCACAGCCAGGAACTAAGCTCGTATACTGTATTTAAGGCACATTACAACAAAATTTGCGAGGATAAACCTTCAGCCAGGACGAGATCTATCAGTTGTAGTCTCTGTGCTCTCGCTGATGTGCAATAATTAGGGCTTGTAGTTGCTAAAAGGCTTCTAACAAACCTCTCAAAGCAATTTATCATAATTAACATAACCTTAGATATGTTTCAAGCTTTCAGTCCTCAGTTCATTATTTATGGGCCTCTCAAAATTGTTCCAGTACATTAATTTTTCTATTTTTAAGCAAATCTATAAGCAGAGTCTATCAAATGCTAAAAGAATTACACTTCCCGGTTTATAAATGTGGGTAATATACATGCACATTAATAGCGTAGATCTTTTTTAAGCAGTATCGAGTCATTAATGAATGATGTACAGAAATGATTAGAGTCTGGCAGGGCCTCCCTCGCAAGAAAGATATTACAGACACCTTAAATGGAGCAGAATTTGCAGACAGTGTAAAATCTGAAAAATGCAGCAAGCCTTTAAAATATTTTGTATATAATTAGCATTAACAGCACTTTCACATTGTTACAGATCAACATTCTTCCGAATACACTTCCAACAGCTTTATGCCACTCAAAATGAGCTGCAATAATAAAATACATCTAAAGTGAGGTCAGATTTGTATGGAAATACACAAATCAGTGTAAGGATGCTCCAAAGTTAGCAAAATACAAATATGTCAGATTCAGAGGATTGAGAGTAATTAAGTTGGGGGGGGGGGGGGGGGGTATATCCCCTCTTCAATTTAACCAGATTTGTCATTTTAGCACACAGTGCTACATGAATACACCCAAGCTAGGAATGACCAGAATAAAACCAGTCCACAAATGTACAGAAACCACCAAATCAACTAACAATTCATCTGAACAAATGCGATACTGCAAATACATTGTAAACCAATCTGGCTACCTAAAATCCTAGGTAAAGCATCGGTTGTGATGAAGAGTAACCAATAAAGGGAGATAAACTGTGAAATTGAGCTTTCCCCATCTAGCACAGTTCTGAGAGTTATGTGCAATTAATGCATGAGGATCCTAATGGCTCGGTCCCCTGCTCTCTGTGCCCTGCAAGATGCGGAGGAAAGATGTCAGCAGCACGTTCATGCCAGTAGCAAAGCCTGCAAAAAGGAAAGACGTTCAGATATAAGCAATTTCATGTAACTCCCTGCAATTTGGACAAGACTCCTACCAAATAGTAATGATTTCCATCACTGTCTCTTCAGACCAACTGCTTTCCATATCTGTACTTTTCCCATTCCAGCACATGACCCAAAATACATTATCTACCTGCCAGAGCAATTAAACACCTCATGGTCAGAGATGAGAGCTCAAGATGGTCTGGTCCATAATTTAGATCAGGACAGTTTTCCTCTGCCTTTCCTTAGACCAAATAGCTGTAGGGTGACCACGACTTATGTTCTGGAGCAGATATTGGCCAACACACGTAGCTGGTTATAAGCCAGACCCATGATAACGGTGTCCGTAAGTCAAGACTGCCTTCTGGTGGGACACAGTTCCCTTACACACTCCATCGTTTCCACCAGAAGCAACATAGGTGGCATCTATCCAAGCAAAACTGCCTTAGAAGTTGTCACAGCCTCAACAACAGAAAAATATTCCGTGGTGGATTCTTAGAATTTAAAACGTTTAGAAATACTTTGATTAATAGGGCATGACAAGAAATCATTGTCCAAGAAGAAGAGCAGTCAATTGCAACCCGTGTTAACAAGGCTGTGAGCGGAGGTCCCGACACAACGTGATTTCTCCTTCCTCCCCGTCGAGCAACCAAACGGCCCCTGAGGCGTCTGAAGAACGAGGTGGCTGGGCCAGGACGTCCAGTTTATCACAGTAGAACAAAACGGAATTAAACTCTTTGTCTCGCCCTGATTACAAAGCACGGCGCTGTTCTGAGAACCAAAGGCCTTAATGCGCCTCGTAAGGCAGACACTTCGCCGGGCACTGGCTATTAGCCAGGGTGGATCTCTGTCGCTTTTTAAAGATAATCTGGTTAAACAGCTACATCTTTCTTTATTATGGTTTTGTTTCCACTATACACATGAAAATCAGCTTAGAGACTAAGAGGGTTAATTTGCATTTTTAGGGGTATGTTTTATCTTTGTGTGCAGATAGGATTTGCGGTCTTTGCTGAATGTGGTGTTACAAACCCACTTGCTTTTCTCTGCCCAAAGAAAGAAAAAAAAAAAAAAGACATTTTCACCATGTAAGCAGAGAATATAGTCCAGCTTTTCATCGAAAAAAGAAAAGCTTTGAATTATCACCCCTACCTAATAATGCCAGAGAAAACTGAAGCATAATAGGTGCTGAAAGGAAGAATTCCCCAATACTAATAAAAAGGCAGGAGAAAGTACAAACTTGCATTTTTTGGTCACTGCCTTTGAGATCACACTCTTGTGAACATGATGTGAATCCCACACGGAAGGGACTCACTATCACATTTTCCACTGCAATGGTAGGTATTTGTAGCTGTAAACAAAAATAGATAATTTGCACAAGTCCTGTTGCCAATCTTGTCACTAGCAAGCGCATGAAAATGGTCCTTGGTGCTCACCTTCAGGCAAAGCTTTGCAAAGTGGGTCTGAGAACTAAAACAGCAATGCATCCGTGTATATTTAGCACTCCTGGAGAGAAAAAAACCTTAAGGAAGGTGATAAAACATAAGAAGCCCTGTCTTGGTGTTATTTCACTCTGTTACTTGAAGAGGAGTAAGGAAGCAATTCTAGGATGTTGATTTATTAGTTCCTATTCCCATCATTTAATAGCTGTGACCAAGGAATGAGAAAAAGCTCTAATAGAAGGTGCAAATGGAAGAAAGGGTGAACAGAAATTGAATTTTAAAATACTCATATCATTTGCATGTCTAATAAAACAGAACTGCCCATCACATTCAGTACTGTGCACTCTATGAGAAGGACTGAGATACTGTTTGATCAAAGGACTATGATCACATCACCAGTGTCAATGGTTTTTATATACCCACACATACAGTATGAAAGGATATTAAATTGGTAATAAATACCTATGTATATATGATCAAGTAAAACGCCTGTACTATAGGCACATCATAAACAGCATAGTAACTTGACCTATGCTGAATTTACAGGACAGAACACGAGTTCTGGGAGAGCTGCATCATTTGCACGAGAGAACCTGAAAGAACAAGCAGTTTGCACCGTGACTGTATATCCATGTTAGACTGGCAAAAAACGTGTAATTCTATTTCATAGACATTTTATAGCACAACTACTGGAGCCTATTCAACTTCTGAAAGCGCAAAGCTTCAGTATTCCTGTAAAAGTCAATGGCGCGCTCCCCTGTGATGCTGCCCAAAGGACTCCAAAGATGTAAGTATAAGTAATTAAATCTACCAAACTGAAACCACATCTGAAAGTGACTCCAACTGCCACACAACTTCAAGTTCATTCACCATCTAATGCCGAAAACACTGAAACACTATCAAACAGTATTGAAGTACAAGATGAAAATACTTTATTCATAGAGTCTGATCATGCGTGGCAAAAGTTGTAATTTAAAATATCATTGGGTATCTCACAGGGGGTCCTTCTGTGTTACTTTTTTCCAGTTTCATAACGATATAAGAAAAACTTACCCAAAAAACAGGTCAGTAAAAAGCAGGTACCACACACAGTGTTTAATTGCCCGATTTTGTCTACCAGTCTTTCTGCACATTTGCTTTCCTGCTGTGAAAATTCAAACAGCCTAATAGGCTTCTCTGTCTCTGCTAACAAGAGAGTTTTATTTTTAACATCTCATTTAAATACAATGATTGTATCAGATTCAGTGCTTTTCACTCAGTTGTTCAATGTACCCTTTGAAAAACAAAGTTATGTAGGAAGCATATGTAAAGTTTTAATAAAAGTTAGGGGCTAAGGCTAAAACAATAAAGTATTTTCTTTTTAAACTGAGACGTAGTGAAATATTGACTGATTTAGGGGAAAAAGAATAGCTTTGTTTAGCTATGAAAATTACAGTATAGTTCAAATTAAAGTCAAGGCATCACTGTAAAAAGAACTTTTATCACCAACACAGCTCCTGTTCCTGGGAATGTTTTGCCAATTGCACTGGCAACACAGCATCAACAACAGAAATATATGAGGATACATAAAAAAAGGTAGCAGACTTAATCCCAAAACTACAACAGCTAAACCACGTGTTACTAAAAATTCAGTTACACCAGAATATCAGCTACGAATCCTCTGACTGCAGACACAAGGGCGTGCAAGACTTACAAATGCACTAAGGTAACACTATTTGCAGATATGAGCTTCTTGTAGTACCAAAATTAATTTGAACGGTATATTTTGGGCAACGTCTAAAACACAGATTTCTAGTTAGAGGAAGAACATCCAGCTCAGGCAAATAGAACAAGACACATCCAGAGGATGCACACAACAGAGGAGCTGAGGAGGGTGATGAATACTGGAACACAGCTACAATTTGTGATAACATTTAACCCTCTGCCCTCAATTTAGACTCTCTAAGACATTAAATGAATACCAATATGTCAATAAACCAGGACAAACACAACCTCAGACAGAACAACAAAACCCCTGCCCCCAGCAGCATCCATCCCTCTTTGTCTTTCCGATTACAGGAGAAACCAGGGAATCAAATCTTTAATCCGCGGGCAAAAGCTGCCGGGGAGGAGTTAAAGCACCTGCGGCAGCGGCTCATCTGCTCACCCCACGGGGCAGCCCTGCAGGTCACTGCTCTGTCTGCTAGCACCGAGCCAGTAGCTGTCACCGCCGCAGCTGTACCACGCAGCAGTTGGCACGGATAAAGTAACTCCTTGTTAAGAAAGGATTTATAAAATATGCAGGACATGAACTAAACATACGCAGCGACTAGTTTGAGATGATAAATCCATTTACCTAGAAACAATTGCTGGGTAGAAGGCAGGCCGGAGAAGCAGTCCAGTTTCCTTTCGCTTTGTCAAAAAGGACACAGCAGAACTTGCACAATTTGGGACAAATACTAAAACCACGACACTAAAGGAAATTCTCAGATCGATTGGCAATTAAATGGGTACACAAAACACAGTCCAGAACAGGGGAAAGTTTAGTTAAGTGCTGAAATGCCTTAACATCCCCAAGAGTAAAATCGCCAACACCTCCAACATCCATTACATTGCCCACTTGGCCTGCAGAGCTCCCGAAGGAAGGGACGCTGCCAAATCTCTTCTTCCAAACACGATTTTGAGAAGCTACTTCAACATCTATCACACCACCGCCCAAACGCCACAGCGACGTGTCCAGGTCTTCTCAAATCCCTCTTTCATCCTGCCACAAGCAAGTTTTTGTGGTGTTTATAGAGCATCCCCTGTTTGATCCGCAGGGCTGCGGTGGGTCAGGTCTTGGTATCTTCTGCACAGGCGGACGGGAAGGAGGGAGCACCAGCAGTTGGCCAAGGGGATGGGGAGGAACATCGCCTTTGTTTGATCCAATATCAGCTGTAAAGAGTCCAACTGGAAGGAAAACGTTCACTTCCAAGCTGCCTCGGACACCTGGACTAAGACATGACAGACCTTCTCAGCAGGGCTGAGGAGCACGTGGCTCCTGCCGATACTTCATCCCACCCCTTAATTAGCAGCGGCAATTTGATCCTTATCACTCCCCGTTTTTGCTGTCGTTGGTTGGATTTGGGTTTTTTTTGCTTGTTTTTATTTTCTTTTATTTTTTTTTAATTTTAAAGCCGACTTGCCTTGACATTCAAGGGCTACGTTTTATTTTCAGCTTAAATTAAAGGCTGCCGAAATCCATCACGGTCTCTCCTCCCTGCATGAGGAGTCAGCTCTTATCTCTCAGTGGGGGGAAGTGAAAATGGGCTGTGTTGCCTGGAAACCTGAATGAGCATCTTTTAAAGTGAAAAGCAACTTCTGGACCATCAGTTCCTCCAGCAAGAGGATGATACCAGTCACCTTGCCTTCCATGTCTACAGGGTGACCATTTCCTGGGGAGCACAAAGGGTTAAAAAACACACTGGTCTAAGACTGGTCAAGTCCAGTTTACTTAAAACCAAGTAGCTGCAGGTGCTGCAAGCAGAGCATCAGTCTCTCCAGGTCAAGACAACTCCATCCTACAGGGACACAAGGGTTTGCACGGCCGGTACCCAGACACTTAATCATTCATTTAACTTGTGTGCGTCACCACAGGTACCTATTTGCTGGAAGAATAAGCCCAGGGACACATCACTTATCTGAGAGTGGATATACAGTTATAACACATTAAATGAAGTTACATTTAATTTACAAAGAAAACCATGATTAACAGCATTTCAGGAAAAGTCTTCTGTAAAATTTAGTATTAGATCTAAAATCTGTTACTTGAGTTGCTTTATTCGAAGATTTTTCTTGCTGCAACAGGTTCAATAACACGCATACAACTACAAAACCCTCTTTTTTCCCCTCCCTTCCCCAGCCTCAAGCGTGGGAAACAAGATCTCCCATCACATGCCACTAAACCACTGACCTCCATTTTTTAGAGCTGACAAAAGCTTAGATCAGAGCAAACTCTGTCTGTCCTTAATTGTTGCTCTCAGGCCAAACATTTTATCTACCGTCTACCCTGAACTCCAGTAACTAGGTAAGAACAACACTCATACTAAACACCACCATCAGCGTTCTGACAAAGTGGTCAAAATACAGCAAAATTTGTAACTATGGGCTATGTTCTGATATTTATTTTGCATTCAGCTATTCCTGTCTAAATTTAGAATCGCAGAGTGGTTTGGGTTGGAAGGGACCTTCAAGATGTAGTTCCAACCCCCTGCCATGGTCAGGGACACCTTCCACTAGAGCGGGTTGCTCAACCTGCCCTTGAACCCTTCCAGGAATGGGGAATCCATAGCTTCAGTTTATTTATTTGGTTTATTTATTATTCAGTGATGTAAAGTGACCTGCTTGACAAGGGGTCGTACAGGGAAGACAGCAAACTCTCCCCTAAAACCTCATTCTACCTCCACGGGCACAGACAAAATACAATCCGCCCCCCACCACTCAAGACTACCACCCCGAACATGCTCAACACCCCACAGCAATACAAGAAATGATTTATATATTTTCCTCTCTCCTTCCCTCAAAGTTTAGAAGGCCAGCAGGCAGAGCTACTTAAAAAGAGCAGCACATCCCAGGTTTCACCCCCAGTTACCCACAACCATTCCCATCCTGCTCCCCCGAGATGGTCTTATCAGCGCCTCGCCAGCCGAGAAGGTGAAAACAAGGGACAAGGACTGGTAAGGGGAAAGGAAGGAGAAATCACATGAAAAATAACGCAGCAGCTGGTCAGTGAGACTCGATTTTCAAATCTAATCTCGGTTTGTGCAGTCAATGGGGGAGAAATGCCGCAATTTGCATGACAAGGGCCAAGCAAACTGAATAGTGGCAAATCAATTCTGCAAGAGAAGATAAAGCAGAATATACCTAATATATTAGCAGCAAGGTAGAATTCAATTCCCATAAGGTCTGATGATGTTGATTAAAACTGACACTTTTTAAAATTTTTATTATTATTATTATTATTATTATTCCTCTTCCACTTAGGATATGGAAACAACTGAGCCATATAGAGATGCAGTTGTCTTACACAAATGGAAACGTATTTTGCCATGGAAGAAAATAATGTAAAGTCCACATCCATTAGCAGTAACAGCCTAGAAAATATTAGGGCTGACCATTTTAGCACATCACAAAGAATTGTGCTCACTTTGGCCCAGGCAGGATTCGGTGGCTTTAATTTATACCCATCAGGAGAGAAGTAAATAGTACAGTTGAAAGGAAGCATTAGGTTTTATTTATGGCTTAGTTTCAAATAATCAGCAAACACGATATCTCTGACTTCCTTCCCACTTATTTAGAGATTTGACTGTCAATGTTGCCTTGCTGTTGAATTTAATAACCCTCACAATCACTGTCGTGTTTAATATGAAAATCTTCTGAGAGTGCGCACTTGTCTGCAATTAAAAACTATTCTTTTTGAACCAAAATTCTGTTCCCCTTCCCTGGTCACCAGTGTCATTATCTCATTTACCAAGCTCATTTTTAAAGAGAGCATTACAGCTGAAGGAGCATTGCTGGTCTGACAAGGGGTGCACATCCAGTACCTGCCAGTGATGCTGCTGCCTGCAGCTCAGCAAAAGGTAATTGTAAAGAAAAAAAACACGAAGTTATGACGCTGAAAAGTCCACATTATTTTTAACAAAGGAATTTGCTAAAATAAATAATAATTTTCAAGCATTAAAAAAAAAAAAAGGTAGTTTTTTTTGGGTTTTAACTACAGTGCACGTCACCATAGATATTGGAGACAAAGACCAGTGAAAATCTCAACCAATATTGCTTGTATCACTGAATCTATTCTGCACAGCCTTAGAAAAGGAGAGTAGCCACATCTGAATCCAGTCGATGTTAAATCTTTTGACTTTATTACCAGCTATAAGAGGCTGCCCCAGCCCCCCCTTCCGATGCTGTGGATGTCCCTGCAACGCACAGAAGCTGCACCCAGCGCCTCCTTGAATACTAAACACTTCCACGCGTCTACACGGTGGTGTCCTTGCACTCAAAAAGATCGCAATCTGCCGCCGTGACGTGCCAAGAAAGGCGACTGCGGATGCTCCTGGTTTTGGGGGGGTCCCAAGGGAAGATGGAGAAGACGGGGAGCTCTCGGTTGTGTCCCTCTGGTCCAGCAGCTATTGGGTACCATCCCGCCCTTGCACATCCTCCAAAATCCGCCCTGGAAAACGCTTCGGTTTGTGTATATATTACAGATTTTAGACACAGACACGTCCAAACCCGACCTATAACATCTCCTTCAATGGGCAGCAGGCTTACATTAATATATATTAGTTTTTGTAAGCAACTTGAGTGGAGATGTAAGTGACATTCGCTGCCCAAAATGAAACTATACATTTATATATATCCTATCATGTTTTGCCATCTCATTGCTTTACAGCAGTTCAGCTGTCACAATCTCCCTCTGGCATGAAAGGAAACAAATCTTCTGGGTTTAACAATGAGAAGGCAAAACAAACCAAACCCAAGAACAAGCCAATGTCAGTAATGGGGCACCGAGCCCAGTTTATGGATCCAAAGTCCAGGCACAAAACAGTTTTGAACAAAAAGGATTGGGCTTTACCAGTTTGCTTTCGACAGTTCCTTCAGGAAATAAAGGAAATAAACCTTCACTAAATTATCCCTCAGAAAACTGGGTGGTAACATCCAAAGATTTTCTCTTTTTTTGTTTGTTTTAAATAGAGAAAAATTCTGTAAATACAAGGTCTAAAACTGGGGTAGCGTGCTAATTTAGCTATGTGGCCCCACGTTTAAACTGATTTGAAACCAGCTTGGAACATGCAGTTCATAAATTGAGATTTTTTTCTGCTTTTCTGATCTTGGTTATTCACATTTTGTCCCATGGGGCCAGCAGCATCTCCCCTGCGCAATCACGAGTCTGAAAGAAACATGAAATACTAATTTTATTTGCACTTCTATTGCTTAGAATAAACGAACAACATGGAAAACCAACATTTCTAATTCCTTGAAAATATGGTGATTAATAAACCAGCCTGAACAAAAGGAATTAAGTATTGGGATGACTTTTTGTTCACAGAGGCTGGATGAATAATGTGCAATGAATAATTTATAGGGTAAATTTCAAAGTTACCAAGAATGGATTTCAGTTTAGCCACAGTTTATAGATAACACCCCCACAGATCCTATCTGAACTATTAGTATTCCTTAAATTAAAAGTATTGATTATTAAGAGTTACAAAAATTCGACCAAATCTGTTAATTCTAGTGGAACATCACATTTATTTTTCCTCCCTAGGTTGGATGACTTCGAGTGCATAATATTTTTTTAAGTTTTATTTTAATATAATGCTGTGCTGCTGCCACCAAAAAAAATCAGTTTTGCCTCCAGCGTTACCATTTCCCCTGTAGCCATCATATGCACCCAAGTCAGATCACACAGAATCGCAGAATGTCAGGGGCTGGAAGGGACCTGGAAAGCTCATCCAGTGCAATCCCCCCATGGAGCAGGAACACCCAGCTGAGGTTCCACAGGAAGGTGTCCAGGCGGGTTTGAATGTCTGCAGAGGAGGAGACTCCGCAACCTCCCTGGGCAGCCTGGGCCAGGCTCTGCCACCCTGACCACGAAGAAGTTTCTTCTCAAATTTAAGTGGAACCTCTTGTGTTCCAGTTTGAACCCATTGCCCCTTGTCCTACCATTGGTTGTCACCGAGAAGAGTGGCTCCATCCTCCTGACACTCACCCTTTATACATCTGTAAACATGAATGAGGTCACCCCTCAGTCTCCTCTTTTCCAAGCTCCAGAGCCCCAACTCCCTCAGCCTTTCCTCCCACGGGAGATGCTCCACTCCCTTCAGCATCTTTGTTGCCCTGCGCTGGACTCTATCCAGCAGTTCCCTGTCCTGGAGCTGAGGGGCCCACAACTGGACACAATATTCCAGATGTGGTCTCACCAGGGCAGAGTAGAGGGGCAGGAGAACCTCTCTGGACCTACTGACCACCCCCCTTCTAATCCACCCCAGGTACCATTTGCCTTCCTGGCCACAAGCTTCCTCTAATTAAAAAAACTGGAAATTAATTGATGAAAAATGGCTATAGAATGGATCTGTCTTACCTTTAAGTTACTGAAGGTGAAAGATGGAAAGCTAAAAATATTTGATCAGGTTCACACAAGGAGCAGAATTGTTCTGGGAGATGGCAAACTATGGTTTTAGTAACTCACACTGATGAGTAAACTGCACTGCTACGTATTGGCACGGTTTTGCTCTCCTCCCGTTGTCCTGCAGGTTTTTAATTGTGCGTGTATCACAGGATGAACACGGCGTAATACAACCTCATGCAATGTGCATCACCTCATCCAGTATAGATTCAAACATTAATGATGAAATTTGTTCAAACTCTACTCCTGAAAAACATTCTCGCCATCCTTCATTCTTGCCAAGGAAATAAGCATATGATTGATTATAATGAGACAATTTCAGACGTGTAATTAAGAACATGTATTGCAAAAGCTCAAATAAAGGAAAATATCTCATAAAGATCTACTTAAAGATCTACTTGTTTAGGAACCAATTAAACAAGAGTAATCCCTTTCTATGCCACAGACAAGATAATACAACCAACAACCATAAGAGACTTGTAAAATTCTTTCATTCCTATATAGAATTAAAATACATGCATATAACAAATGAACACTTATATCTCAACATCTCCCATAGCATATTAAAAAGAATGGTGCAGACTAACATGAAGCTACAGCTTCAAATAATGTTACAGCTAATTTTAAAGGTGTTTGTGAAAATTTATAGATAATTAACTCATTTCAACCCGTTCTGCTCTTGGGTCTTTAAAGGAGAGAACAGTGGTATTAATACACTGCCCTGAAGAGTTAAATTCTCATTGGATTAAAAATAGTCAGTTAACTCTGTTTCTGACGAAGAAGAGGGAAGAAAGAATCAATTCTTTTAGTTAATGGAGTTAAATTGGGGTAAATGAAAGTAAAATGAGGCAAAATTGCTTGTGTCTGTGTAGGCACAACAGAGCCTGCGTAACCCCAACACTAACAGAATCCATTCAAGTACCTTGGTCCTGAGAAAATGAGAAGTTTTCAGGAAAAGCAGTGAAATCTCTCTTGTAAATCAGTCTCCAGAGATTAAAAATATATACCCCTTCAGAATCAGGCAGGGACTTAGCTAGAAATACAGAAATACCCCCACCAGATGAGTTTCTGCAATGCCCTGAGCCACCAGATTCCAGAACGATTGGTTCACTGAATACATTTACAGCGAATAATAATCAGCTTCTCAGACTCTTTTGCCTTGTTTTTCTTATTCCTTAATCCCAAATCAGATTCAAACGTGTTTTTTTCTGTTAACATGCCTTAAAAGCAAGGATTGCATTCAAACTCGAAAAGATGCTTACATAAAAAGTGATCTGGATGGTAGGTTTGAGTAAGTGAAATATTAATAAGTGATACTACTGACAAGGGCAAAATAATTTATTATACTTGTGCGCTGCTGCTTTTCCATTGGCAACTGTAATGAAAATTGATTTTTTTTGTTTGTTTTAAACCGCCCAATACAAGTAACTAATGTTTCCGAAGTCTTCCCTCAATTCAGATGCATTGTACCTGCTTCCCTTTTAAATTATAAATGTCTTTATGGCTCTGGTTGAGCTTATTTTGTTGAAGGTTTTTTGAGCAACCAGACAAGTAAAACCAAAGAGTTAAAAGAATCAAAAGCCTGAAAGGGGTCGAAGAGTGGTCCCGATGAATCTGCAATTTTCTGGTGCATCATTCTGCATCAGACGCGTAATCCATCGTTTGGGACCATTTCCAAGAGCGGACCATCTGCTCTCAGCATGACCGCGCTCGGGGAAGCTGCAAAGAATCTTTCACCTTCTCTTCGACAGCTCTGGAGAAAAACAAGAAGGGTTCTAAAAAGAACAAAGCCAATAAATCGTAAGCTGCTTTGCTTGAAATACTATCTCTTCACAGGTTCAGTACATCTAATGCGCATTAGTGGCCTTCTGCCACACATAAGAGGCATTTGACATGGAGGAAACGAATGATGCCGACAGGAGAAAATGGATTTTTAGCCATGAGATCACAACGCTGAAACAATAAAATCACAGATAAGTGATTGAGGGAATTTGCCTATGTACAGTTAATGAATTCTTCCCAATTTCACGCACGTGTTCGTCACCAGTGCCTCAAAGAACAGCAAGGCAACCCCAGAATGACAAAATCCCCATCCATCCCCTACACTGTGTGCCAGGAAGGTGACGGGACAAAAGCCCCTGAACTTCACGATTTGGCAAGGCAGCTCCATGGAAAGAGCCAGATCTGAAAGGGAAAAAGAAAGAAGCCAACCACTTCTTACAAAACTTGTCCTGCAAAGTTAAATTAAGGCAGCTGGCAAACGGGATTGCAAATAAATTCTGAACTGCAGAAGTTTGGGGAGTGAGGATGAGAATACAAGGGCAAGATGTGCTCTAAGAGACATCCAGCCAGCGCAGAAATGCAGCGGAAGGGAGAAAACACAGACTTATCCATGTATGAAACCAGGTGCCGAAGCAGCAGGAATACGTGCACAGGTGGGATTTGGAGCCTGAAGTAGCGGCAATGGGGGGAAAACACAGCCGTGGGTTTTAGGGAGTTAAGCTGAGTCTTGCAGAATATTTCTCTTCTGGCTTTTGTGCCACAATCAGAAGGAGCTGGTCCCCTTCTCTCCCCGACCAAACACAGCAGCAACACCCGGGACCCCAGAAAGCTCAGCCCTTAGGACCGGTCCTTATTCCAAATCATCAGCTGTGCTACATCTCTTAAGTACAGCTCTGGTACTCTTATTTTGCAAAATCCATGTATTTTAGGTGTTGAAGGAGAAAGGGATAATTTGACACAAGAAAGGAAAAAAAAATCACAGTCCTCTGCAAATATATCTGGCCTCCTTCACCCTCTTTCCCAGGCATTTCCAATAGGCAGATTGAGCTGGCAGATAAATTACTGCTCAGCTGGCAGCAGAACGGGCCACCAGCCTCCCCAGGTCCCAGCTGCTCCTCCCCTGGTACCATCAGGGCTCCCCTTAGAGGCAACGTAACCTATCCTGATTAAAACGTTTCCTACCCGAGTCTTGCACCGGGCTCAGCCTGTCAGTTCCAAAAGACTTGTTCTTGATTTATACCAAAGCAAACGAGAGGAGGAGGCAGTTCAGAACTGAAGGGCAAAATAAAAAGCAAAACAATAGGGGGAGAATATCAGAAATACTCAGTCCTTGAGCTGCAGGATTATCTTTCAGACCTATGAGCCTTCAAAGATAACTTATTATCTTGGGAATCTAAAGTAAGTATTTTCCATAAAGAAATACATGTTTTAGTGTTTTATTAAAAAAAATGTGCTCCATTCTTGGGTTAATGTCAAGCATAATTAATACCAGGATTAACTAGTACAGAATTATGTATGATCCACGTACACAGCTGCATCATTTCCTAGGCACTGCAGGATGTAATGAATACACAGAACCTGTGTTCACAGCTAAAAACAACCACCTTATTTGCCCTTCCTTTTGTTACGATATTTCAATATAATATTAACACTCATTCTTGGTGCTCTTCTACATTGCTGAGTTTCGATAGATGGTTCTTGTACACATTTATTTGACGATTAATCATCTGTGTCTGCCTTTTGGGCTTTACTGAAAGCATCTCGATCACAAACCAAAACACTTCTATTTAATACAGAATATTGCAACTGTCTCCAACTAGAGGAGAAACACACTCCCTATTTCACATCACTGCAGCTCCCAGGTCCGTGTCCTTCACACACGGCACTGAGCAGCGACCTCCTCCCAAGCAGGGGCTCAAAATAAATACTATAAATCCTAACAGTGATCATTTACATTAGATGTTACGGATTATTGAACGGCAACGTTGTACGACATTAGTTAGAAGCGCTACAGAGTTGGTAGTTGGTTTGTTTTTTGAAGGACCGCAGTTATTTCCCCTTAATAGATAAACCACCTGAAAGTCATAATAAATCATATTTGACCAATGTGATATCTAGTTGTCAGGTGATAATTTCCCCACAGATATTAAGGGAAGCTTACAGCCTTGAAGCCATGCTTGTACTGAAACCAACGCAGAGAAGGAAGAAACCTCATTGCTGGGTTTTGGTTCATTTAAAAAAAGGTGTGTATGTATATATATATATGTATATATATATATTTGGCATCCATCACTCATCAAGTGCTACAGAGCAACAGCATCCACAGTATTCCTTACCCTAGGAATGTAAATGACACCTTAAGGCACGGAGTAAAAGAGCAAGAGACAGGATGAAAACTCAAATTTATGTGATTTTTCTGTTGTACCAAACTTGACACCAGAGCGCAAAAGTCCTTCCACAACTTATATGCCACAATCTTATTTATTTAGTCAGTCACATAAGCACCGCCAAAGCAAACTCAGTTCATCTGCTCCTCTCCCTTGCAATCCAGACCTTCCTCCGCTCCTTCCCAGCTCCAGCATATGGTTTACGTAGATATCGCTACTCCGCTCAAACAGTCCCCAGCTCCAGCCCCCGTTGCTGCCCTCCATGGGTAAATCAGCCTTTGCCACTCGCGTTGCTGCTGCTTTCTTGGCAGTGTTTTCCATGGCCGTGGAGCAATCGTGCTCCCGTTCCATGTGCTCCCAAGCGAGGATGCCAAATCTTTGGGCACCAGCCTTTGGCAGCGGGACAGATGGATGGTTTCTGCTGCTCCTTTGCTTTGCGGGCTTGAATAACAGACTACGCACTGTAAAAACACAATGATGGTATCTATGGAAGAAATAAACTTTGCTTGGCCCCACAGCAGTAAAACCACCTCAGATTAGAAATGTTTTTTAGCAAGAGGAACATGAGTGGGGAAAAGAGAATAACCTAACATGAGATAAAAATGTAAGACTAATCTAGAGAAATAAATGTAACTTACCATCCAATACACACACTTGAGGTAAATGAAGAGATACACATTGATGCACCATCTTAATATAAATATTACTAACGCCTCACATTTGCAGAGCAGAGTGAGGAGCTTGCAGTTTTAGCATTTCTTTTCAGAGTTACTGTCCAAAACCTCCGAGAAAAGATGTGACATTTGCCTTTTCCTTAGTTCCTAAGGCGGACACCGTAATCATGTGGCTTTTTCTGGGCTGAAACATCTCCCATTTCTTCCTGCTCTCCCATATTTCTGTCCACACTCGAGCCATTCCCCCAGACCCGCTTCATCCATCAGATGAACAGCTACTGTTCATGACTTGACTTCAAGGAATATTAACTTACAGCACAGCAGATAATTCAAGCTGGATTAATTACACTTCCCAGGGCAGCCAGGCACAGACACAAAGGGAAGAATAACCCTTTTTTTGGACAGCAAGAGATCAGCAGCCACACAGCCCCAATACTATCCTGGGCACAAATAACAACAGTCTGTGCCTGTCTGGCACATTTACCAAGAGAAATCTGGCATATGTTTTACTGTGAATAATTAGGACAAACACACAGAACTCCTGTTATTTCAAGGTAGCTCTTACTAGGGCTCCATTCCTCCAGACTTTTAAAACAAGACTAAGATGACAAGATATGAGATTATCAACATTTCAGCAAGGGGCTGAAACATGATCAGGCAGGAATTGGAATAATTCTCCGCAAAAGCTAAAGAAAAACAAAACAAAACAGACACTGAACTGCACTTTGGAAATCTGTTTATCTGTGAAAATATGGCTATTTCACAGTTCCTCCTTGCTTTCTTCCTAGAGTGATTTAGATATGAAACCTGTGGAATATAACCTGAACCCAGTTTAGATATTACATATGTAAATATTGACAAATGTAAAGACTTGAGTTTTGAAACACATATTGGTTTTCATTTTTAGCCAAGGAAATATGTCCACGGACAGGAAGAAAACCCACAGAAGTAATCTAGGGAATATACCCGATTTCTCAACTGATCACTATAGCACTGGGTCTCTGTATTTTAAGTTCAAGTCCTGCCACATTTAGAAGTTTCAAATTTTTTTATTTTTATTATTTTTTTAAATAAACAAATCCTGAGAACACATCAGATTTGCCCCTGGGCTCCCAGCCCCTGAGGGCACACAGGACTCCTGCGATTCACAATTCACAAGGCAGAGATACCACGCATCTTGAAAACAGCAAGATACACCACACACTACCAGTTTTCAAAAACCCGGCATTAGCAATACTTCTTTTGGCACAAAGTCCACCAAGGGTGCAAAAGCCAGAGGGAGCTACAGACGCCATTCTTAAAAGGGATTCAAAACCAACGTAGGACCAGAAACATCACAGCCTAAACGGGACCAACCACCATCTCCACAACCAGGTAGGAAGAAAGTGGTTTGATTAACCTGGTTTAATGAAGTGGTGATAGAAGAGACATAACTTGGAAAAGAAAAAGACGTGGCTTACTCATATTATTTTTCTGCACTGAAAGTTTACAGTTCCAGGCAGTTCTAACCTGAGATGTTGCAGCACCAGTCACTACAACAACTCGTTCCAGATGAGTTTGGAAAGGGTTTAATCACTACATTCCGGACAGCTATGATGGAAGTGACGAGTTATGTGAGTTAGGGTTGGTGTCTAATCAGCATAATTAATCTAATTTGATGATTAACCCGAGGAGGGAAGAGCTCCTTTAGGCACAGGTAAAACAGAATGTGAGTCATTACTTGGCAGTGACGGCCATTAGTTTGAAAATGCAAGTTGTGGTTTGTTGGAAGGTTTAGACTCGGTCTAGAAAGGAAACACAAAAATTCTTAGGTGCTGGCATGGAAGCGCTTTCTCTGACCATCAGAAACCAGGACACTGTCACCAAAATCATCTGTTAATTTGTCAAACACCAAAAAGTGTCTTGGGACACAACACCTCAGTTACAGCCGCTGACATGAGCCAGTTTGGTGCAAGTACTAATAGTACCGCTCTTTGTGGACAGTTTAATACATTATGCCACATTTTGAGCCTTTTTTCCATCAACAACACTTCCCTCCTTCACAGAATTACCTTAAAATGCTCTCAATATCCACCCAAAAGATACAGCTTTTAGAGTGCCAGGCCCCACTTGAAAAGTGTCTGACCCACCCTAGGTAGCGCTTCTGGTTCATTCATGGAGAAATTTCACAAGTCCCTTATGCAACTTCAAAGCTGCATCTCATAGAACGTGGTCCGATTTCGGCACAACACAAACAATGAGCTGTTTAAGTGTTGCCATACTTTCCTATAAATTTAAAGCAGCAAAAACTAGCAGAGCCACCAAAGGCAGCAGCCTACTCCTGTAAATACTTTGGTGTATTTGCTATCCCCATGCTTTTTCCTTTTCTGCATTTCGTGGCTGAACAATAAATCGGACGGGTGAATTCACCCAGGGTAAAAACATTTGGAGTGTAAGGAAGGGTAGTTTAAGTTTATGTACACTTAACAGCCACAAAAATAGTCGCTGCAAAAGCCATTTATCCCCCTTGCCCTGATCTAAAGCCAACAGAGCTCAGCTGCAGCATCCAGTGACCTTTGCATAGGAGTTTTTACAACTATTGCTGGCTAACATCTAACTGACAATAGAAAAGCCATCTTCTGTTTCATATTCAGAGAGCTAATACACAACTATCTTCATTTTTATTTCTTAGCTTCCACCGGGGGAGATGAAAATGTTGAAACTCTCCAATAAGCTATCATCATGTAATATGCAGCTAAGGAGAGAACTGTCCCCCTTTCATTCAGATCAAACCCAATTACTGCTCCTATTATGAAATAAATCACTGCTTATGTCTGTATCACCTATTCATTCAAGAACGTGCCTACCAAATTCTTAAGACTGAGATACATTGGGAAGGAAGGAACAAAACCCACAGCAGGTTTACGTTGGCCACTATTGGAGGTCACAACAGTTGCCAAGACCCCCATTAGATGCACCCCACGTTTGTTGGATGTTGCACGTGAAGATGCAAAGAGCTGTTTCGCTTTCCTATACAACTCCAAACAAGAGAGGTTCAGAAGTTCTCAGTACAAACTAGAAGTTGATTCTTATCCCTTAATTCCTTTGTTGTTTGTTTCCTCCTCTCCCCCAACTGTAAAATTCCTACTGAAAACTTAATGAAAAGTTTTATGCTAATAGTATTATTATGGGGTAAACATAATAATGAATGACATGGGTGAGTACTTTCAAAGTGGTCATTCCCAAACAGTTATAACCTTTTTTTTTTTCCAGTATCCTGGTAGGCAGCCTTATTACAGCAGATGAGGAATACGTGTTTATAGAGAACATATTACTACTTTACTTTTAACCTGTAAATAAAACTCTAAGTCATGCTGTGCACCCACTGTTCTGCTCACACTACCACCTTTTGCCAGGTCGTTCTTTTATCTCTTATAATGCATCGGTAACAAAAACAAAAGCACATGCATGTATGCATGCCTTCCTGTGCACACATACACACTCTAAAATAGTCGTTTATTTTATACATCTAAAAGTTTTGCTGTAAGGTCACATAAGAGTTATTATTGTATGTCTACGAACAAACTCATCCTAAAGCCACAACAACGTATACCTCAAGCAATTACTACAGAAAACTGCACAAGGAATCATCGCAACAACCTGCCAAGCAAAAGACTGTTCTGCTGCAGGGCAGGGAATATTTCGCAGAGGAATCCATATGAAGAGAATATATGCTCAATGTGGCATTTTGAAAGCATCTTTCTTTTGAGCAAGACCACGCGGCCATGCCCGCCCCTTTCCAATGAAAATATTAGACTAGAATTAATTTGGAGTACTTCATTAATAAATACACGAGGAGGAGGGATTATAAGTGGCCTCGTACTCGCACAGAAGCAGTAGGGAAAGGCGAGCAGGGGCAGAAGAATAAAGTCAGAGCACAGGGAGCGCTGCAGGTACCAGGGAACCTGAAGGGTTCTCAGCAAGAGAGGCGACCACCCTGCGGTCACGGTGCAGATTCCAGCCAGAATGACCCAGATCAGACGATGGCCTCCAAAAGCTACATAGGAACCACCTCTAAACATGATCCTCCATCCCCTGGAGATATGGCTGACGAGCAGTTTCACTACAGTTGGTACAGTATTGCTAGAAAATGTATAAAGACACAAAGCCTTCACTCTAGACAGCTGCCCCCACACCCCCAAGCAGCTCCCCGCTGCTTTTCATTCGAGTATTAGAAATGTTTTCATCTCTTGCAATGGGAATTTTCATTATTTAAATTTTGCATTTTCTTGTTTTATTGATGGGAGACGAGGGGAAAACAAGACGGCAGCGACGGAAGTTTGAAAATCCCCACACCGATCCCAGAGAGTCCAGGAAAATCGGCACTTTTGTGTTTGTATCATCATTACACTCTCAGTAGGTGAGAGAATTTACCCTGCAAGGACAACCGAGAAAAGATCCAGCTCCCAACTGCTTGTACAGTCTTGAAACCCTAAAGAGGATTTTTACAACAACAGCCAGGGGACATGGAGAAGAAAAGCAGGAGGACCAGCTGCGGGGGACAAGGATGAAGGAAGATGATTATTCCAGCTTGAAGAAATAACAAGGATTAGCTGTCAAAGAGAAAGAAATAAATATAGCTCATCACTCACAACTCACGCAAGGCCATGTCAGAGCATCCAAAGTCATTTAACGCATTTCCAGCTTCAAGGTACAATTGCATCAAAAACCCCAAAGGTACGAACAGAGAACGCCTGTGATGTTTTGGATACCCCATCTTAAAATCCTGAAAAGTTAAACTGATTGGGATTTGAATGCCAGCAATTAGACGATAAACAGATGTCTCGCTACAAGCAAGAGCAATAACAGTAACAACAATTGCCGTTTTGTGAGATGGAGTGTAATGCACACCAGAAAAATGCATTTTTAATTTGTCAGAGCTAATATTTATCCAAGGTAACAGATGATTTGCTTTGTTGACTGCAAATTTGTGGAGCCCTGGGTTGAATCTGCACAAAGCATAAAGGTCCCTTCAGCATCAAGGGAATCTTCGGTGGCAAAACCAACAAATGGAGAACAATTCCAAAGTATAAAGGAAGGGACTGAACAAGAAAGTGAAACAAACGCTTTAGATCACAACCACAGTACAGGGCTTTGTTCTTCCTCCATATGATCCTCAGCAATCTCTGCAATTATAATAATATTTTAAAAAATAATCAGTGTATGCAATTTCTCCAAGTTTCTGATAAAGTTCAGCCACACACAATCAAGCAACTATTAACACTGAATTGTTCTTCCCTGCGTAAGGTCGTCATTCACACTGGTTATATTGCGACCATTACCTACTGTACTGTTCTGCTGGCACACAATGGGTTTAGGTTTAGAATTATCAATCTCATTCAGGTTTTGGATTTGGTTATACTATGGTACAATTGTCGTAATGCCTAGTGTGCATTTAATAAATAAGACATGAAAAAGAGATGTGAGAAAATCGCTGCACTACTGAGAGCATTTGCACACAGACATTACTCCTGGTTGCTGTTGCACAGGCACAGTTTTGTCTATTCCTTCAAATAAATCTAGAGATTATTAATCTATAATATTCAACTATGAAGTATGTATTACGCATACATTTTCCTTTTACAGCAGAACTGCTGCAACATTTAGGCAATTTCTGTTTGTTATACGGTTTCATATGATTGTATAATCCCCCCAACTTCTACGGCTCTAATTACTGTTATCTTATGGATTTGTGTAGAACATGAATAAATCCTGTCACCAGGACAACAACCAAACAGCTGGGGCAAGGACAACAATAGCGTAAACCCCTTATTGACAATTTTCCACTTCATTGGATTTGATACCACCAGCCAGTCGCAACCCCCCAAAAACACAGAGGGTCACACAGGTGCCAGCCCACACTCAACACAACATACGCAGGGGTCGCACAACTTCACTTGTCCCGTTCCTTCCCAATTTGACACAAGCTGTTGTACTATTTCTCAGCTCGGGTTTTAAAAAAGAAAAAAATGATATTTTTGATTTCTGCAGAGCCTTGAAGAATTTCAACTCATCAGATACAGCATATCTAAAAAATGCTTGACTTTAATCATGTATTTACAGGCGTTAAAAGAGAGGATATTGTAGTTTGGAGACTACATCACATGCATCGTGTATGTTATTTATCAGCACGCACTGTAACATCCACTTCACACAAAGTTTAATCGTGCAATACATCTTTTAACATCAAATTACTGACTTTAGCACAATTGCTACCTCCACAAAGTAAAAACTAAGTAGCACATATGAAAATTACCATTCTCTCCCTTTCAAGCTGCATTCAGGTCATTTATCCTCAAGGTGAAGCAGGCGAAGCGAGTTAAGGATGCGCTTTGTTTTTTGCCAAATGTATTCAAATGACAACCAACCTTTGCAAGCCAACAAAATAAAATCCTTCAGATACCTTGCAGGTTCGCTGAAAAATCTGTCTTAAAAAGCCATTTTGTGAAGAAAACAAAATCGCTACTCACACCCACGCTGCAAAATGTCACAGGTTCAGCAATACAAGTGATTTCTTCAGCATCTATTCGGGTTTAAGACTTTTACACACACATGCACACCATGTAATTGTAGGTACAATACTTCCCCCTTATTATTTAATTCCCTGAAGCTATAACTGAAAAATGCTAATATTACCTTGCATGCTTGAAGCAGCTTGTTAAAGAAAGGCAATTTTCTCGTGTGTCAAAAGATTCCAGTCCCATGAGATCCTCCTGTTAATTCATAAAGTAATTTAATCATAATTAAAACAAAATTGCGCCTTACCCAACCATCATGTTTTGCAAGGCGGATTTAGCTAAATAATAAAAATAGGCGAGATTGCCAGCAGGAAAAGAACAAAATCCCATTAAAGGAGATGGGGGGAATTAAAGGTGAGAGGTTGTCACTGGGCTGGAGGTGAGAGAACTTGTGCAGGTCCAGGTTCCTCCCTACACTCTTCTGCACAAAACAAATGATTTATTTGGCATTTCTCCCTCTGAAAAATGATTTAGTTCAACAATTCACTCACCCCCAACTAATGACGGCAACACAAAACACGGGTTTTGCTGTTTGCCCACACGCGACCATCAGAAAACAATGCGTTTTGTTTTCCGACGGGTTATATTGAGCCGCAGAAGTAACCGCGTACCCAATAGCGATATTAAAATCGAGGTAACAGGAATCAGAACCTGCACCTCATGTTGCTTTACTGGATGGGTTGAATTAGCAATAAATACAGCACGCAACGCAGCAAGTATCTGCCTCTGAATTAAGCCCTAAAATGTGAAGGAAAACAGAACAGGTCTTTTGTGTTTGGATTTTGTTTTGGGTTTTTGGTTTAGTTTCAGGTTTTTGTTTGGGTTTTGTCTGCCTGTTTTTAATTGCTGAAAACTGAGACGTATACCAAATCAAATAACTAGCTATAATCTAGTTTATACAAATTGTTAGCAGTCAGCAAAACTACATATAAAACACCACGTTACTGAAAATGGTGACATTTCCTTCACTAGTAGCTACAGAGGACTTTGATGTCTCAACACTACATTAGAGCTGTTAATTCTGACCCACACATTGCAGGAGAAACAAACAAAAAGAACACACACGAGAAAACAGGCAAAACCCAGGAACACACACTAGAAAAGCACTGCCTTACTGCTCTGAAACAGAAGAAGAAACAGCTGCATTGGGTGGAATCACATTTTGTATTCACTACTAGAAGGTCCTTGATAGGTCCTTCTCCTTGGGGTCAGTCACGTCAGAGGTCTCTCACACCATAATATCTTTAAGTAATATCTTCAAGCTTCTTCTAAGTAACTGCATTTTCTGCTTAGAGAATTGGTAACGCCTGATGTTTATAGTTCACAGCTAAAAACACCTTCTACAATATCACAGCAATGACTTTAGTTCACAACTAAGACTTAAACGAGGGAGGTTTAAAAGAGGTTTTGTTCTTTTTAAACAGGTGCTTTTGTTCCTGATGGCAGGAACACCAGTATTAGGTACAAGGGCTCCAAACACAAGGGCCCTACTGGTACCAACAACGTGGGATTTGGAGAATGTGTTGTGGTTTCTTCAAGAATAAGACACATTTCTCACTTCTGACAACTCAAATGCTGCACTCCACAAAAAACAAGTTCTCAAGAAGTTTAGACCACAAAGAATTCTATGACATTCTGTGCATTAACTACCATGGTAAAATAATACCAGAAGATATTCTTATGTTTACACAGACTATTATAACATGGACCACAGTGAAAACACCTTTGCCATTTTAGATATTTGCTTTAAAAAAAAAGGTAAATATTTAAAACAAATAAAATACATGCTGTGGTTACAATTCCAAAGCATTGTTACAATCCAAACCAAGAGGTCTCATTGTCTTTGAAGATTTTCATATAAATCATTATTTTCAACTATAATTTTCAAACTCTTAAATAGAATGCCAGTGAGCGTTATAGATTATGCTTTGTTTTTACCATAAGCTTCAGACAGCATGTTTTAAGCATCCTTTAGATCTCTTCAAGAAACAACTTAAGTACAATGTGCCATCTGCAGAGCTACTTTCAGATTGATGGCAATACTTGTGAAAAAATAGTTAAAATATTTATTATTATTGGCTCATTTAGCACCAAGATGAGTTAAGGAATGGTAGCAAGCAGACACAAGGGACGTGAGGTCGCTGGTACATTTGCTGACACTGTCGCTGACCCACCTGTAAATGCTCTCAGAGGGGGGTCAGTCCAGCCCCCCAAGGGAGGTTATTAACAATCCACTAGACTTGAAGATCTAATAAATCACTGTCAGGATATTCCTACAGGCATGCATCTTCTTCTTTGTTGATGCGTGTTCCATATATTACTTAATAATCTGAATCCATCTTGAATAACTGCTCTAATCAGTCTTTTTGCTACCAGAAATTCTAAAACTGCATTCATCCCAGGTCTTTTGAAGGCATTTTAGCCCAACACGTACATTTATTTTCTGTGTTGCTGAACCAAGACACAAACAAGCTCTGTTTACCTTAAGAAAGGAAAAACACAGTCTCCATCTGAGACTTAAATGTCTAGTTTTATTTTTACCTCTATGTTCTCTTTCCAATCAAGGTCACTAATTAGAAGTTAAAGATCTCGACTTGCCTGACTGGTAGATCTGCTAATCAATTGATAATTTATTTGCATTGATTTTCAGCCCTGGCATGCTTTACAGAGCACTGAGCATCTTTTACTTCTCACAATGCATTTTTGTAGAGAAGCCAGGAATAAAGCTGACACACACGACAGACCTACCTTGCCAAGTGCTTGCAGAACAGAATTTAACACAGAAACCTGGGAATAAAGCAGAGTTATCTCCATGATTCACAGAGTGAAAAGGCCAGAAGCCAGTCTCATCTTTGATATATTTCATCAATTCTAATTTCCAAATTGTTATAGCTCAGCATAATTAATCTTCATGTACTCGGGTGGGAGTTACAGGTTTTCACATGGTTCCAGGATGTAGGACAGTTGCCTTCTTCCCTTCAGGAAAGAAAACTGTAAACTTAACCATGATTTTATAATAGTATATTAACAGGACAACCCTTCTTCACTTAAAGTACTAATCGCCCCATGTTCAACGGCACAACCAGCAGGTTATTATTGCTATAATAATACACTACAGTAATAAGCTGGTGTCGCCTTAGTCACAACATAAAGCCATCTCAACTACTAAAGAACAAAACTTCGCCAAATAACTTTATCCTCCCATTTGCAGACGCACTGTTTCAAAGGCCGAGAAGTTGTTCTGCTTTTGTATTAAACTCAATTTCGCTGCACCAATCTGAAATTCTTTCTCTTAGGTGACATGAGGAAACACTAAAACCTTCAGTCCATTGTGCTCCTCGGGAGCTGCAGTTGCAACCATCAAACGGACCAACCAACAACAAAATAATTGATGCGGGTGTCAGCAGTAGATGAGAGATGACCTAGATGGGCTTTCCAATTAAGGGTTGTTCAATATGTTCAACTGGAAACATACCACCAAATGATTATCAAATCTTTATTGCCAAGAAGATACTCTGAAAAGCAATATTCAGTAGGATGGTTTAAATGATGAGACAGATTTGTGTCAAAAACAGAGAGAAAGAGTATTTTATATATATATATGTCACAATACACAAACGCATGGGAAAATTATTGTTATGGTATATAGTTTGCTTACTGTGAACCAAAGTGCAGAAGGATGAAGCACTCTATTCATTCACACAAGAAGTCCGATAGAAGTTAGAAACAAACCCAGATACCACGAACCCAAGTCCACCAGCCAAACCCTAACGCTGAAAATGCACTCTTGGACAGATGTGGAATGCTCCAGTTTCTTACAATAAACTGAAAACAACAGCTACAAAAGATTTGAAAAGGAAAAATTAGGTATTTTCATTTAAAGCAAGCATCCTTACAGTTTAGGCAACTAAACTCTGCAATTGAGGGATTAATCAAAGGATTCATTGACCAAAGGATCAATGAACTGAATGGTCCAAATGCTTAATACAATCTAGTTTAAAGAGCATGACTGATTCCGTTTTTCATCTTTGTGGAGTATCACTAATATAACTGTCATCTTTAATTTAATATTACAAGATGTTTCTTTTAGAAAATATATATATATATATATATATTTTAGGTCCCGGTCTAAAAGCCCGAAGAGCTGTGCTTGGCATTGGACATGGCAGTCTCACGTGTATACAGAAACCAGCCCAGCAGAAGGGAAAACTAAAGAATAACTCCTGATAGCATGTATTTAATTAATATTAAAGTATACAAGCAGGAAACTGGGGATCAACCGAGTGGCTTCATCTCCAATATACACGTGGAGAAAGCAAGACAAGATATAGAGCACAAGCCTGCAGAATGACAAAAATCATCAACTCCTTGTTCAGATACAATCCCATCAGGTCCTCAGACCTATGAAACACCCATGCTACAAACAAAATCCATTTCACAACCAGAATTTAGACTCCAAAATCATATAATTAAAAAAAGAAAAATTAAATGTCATAGGTCTGTATAGACAGAACTACTTGTCTAATACAATCCCAAATCACCACTTAATGTTACACCTTCTGCCCCAGCATTTGCACCCTCATTCCTGCATATAAAAATCTCTTACTCCAGATTTCCCTCCTAAGCCTAAAAGCTTTGTTTTATTTCAACACTTGTTTCCCAACCCTCAATACTTCTGCAGTTACATTTCCATTAGCAGTTACTCACGCAAGCTAAATCGCTAGGTTAATCACTGCTGTTATTAACTATCCAGTATTTATTCCTGCACCAAGGCAATTCCTTCCTAACCAAGTAAAACACTTCTGATCTCAACCTACCACTGAGAAATCCTGGTTCGAGTAACTACAGAACTTAATAAGCCCATTTCATGATCCCATTAATTTTACTATATGAAAGGTCCCTAGGACCTGTGCAATGGAAGCCTCTGGTTGGTGCCACTTATTTGGAAAATACAGAACTCTCCACTATTTTTAGAGTCCTGTAGTCGAAAAAAGCACCCAAACCCCTGCAGTGGCAACCTGGCCATTGTGTCTCCATTCAAATAGATGCATCAATTTACACCTTAAAAATAACAACACATTTCTTTAAGACACCACTTTGGTACTTTAAAGCTCTTTTCTTCGCTGTTTGCAGTGCACTGAGAAGCATTTTTGTGGGACTATGACCCTCAAAAAATGCTGTTGTACCAGTTGAGACTTTTCCAAGTGATTCTGTTATTATCCCTGCACCAAACCTCGCAGAAATCTTATTTTCTGAAGGTTGGTTTGCACTGGGACCGCTGTTGACAATAGAAAAGCAACTGAGATTTCAGAAGTGAAACAGAACCTAATTTAGCCCCAAAGACTTTTATTACTGGTTATGATGTGCAAAAATGAGAAAACACAGCTTGACTTTGAGAACATACTGCAGCTTTGCTCAGTTGGCAGTATCTGAAACATTTTTTTCCCTAATTTGCGACCACAGATGTCCTCTTTAGTAGGACTCCAGTGGTATTTTTACTAAAATAAGTTCCAATTATTACTAAAATAATTGGCCTCCCCAAAGAATTTTCATCAAAAAAAATCCTCTGATGATCAAGTTCTGCCTGGTGTCCGTGTACTGTGAAGACGCAACACAAATGAGACAGAATGGAGGTTACTGAGACCAACTCCAAATTTACAGTTATTCCAAGTTCTCCAGATGTTAAAAAGCTCTGAACCATGCTAAAGAGATGATGGAAAATAATAACTCAGGGTTTTTTTTTCTTATCTTTTAAATGTAGGGGTTTTTTTTGATAAGAAATAAGATGGACACAGCAGTGATCTGAGCATCTCGTGCCACAGGGTCACCTGCATCCCAAAACGATCCCACTGGCAGGTGAGCAACTCCCGAATCCCAATAAAATACTATTAAACAAATGCAGGACAGGGCTCTTTTTCAGCTGGTACTTTCTACCATTTTGACCTCAGAAAGGCCTGTGTGAGAAGGTTGTATTTTGAAAGCTTTCCCTCGTTCTTTGGATGAAAGCTGCTTGCAGGGGATAGGTGGTGAAATGATCCTTTTTAGTATGCTGTGGAGTATTTTGTTACGGATCACACCATCTGGTCGAGCCTGTGAATGTAAATGAATCTATCAATTTTTAAAATACAAACTTAAAAGAAAAAAATACGCATGTGATATTAAAAATCCCATACAAGCACCTTCTGCAGCGCAGCTATTATTTGCAACCCAGTACTGAAAAAGCAGGATTATTTCAAAAGCATGTTCCAAGCTCCTAAAAGAGATCCCCATTATTTCTAGCTTCACTGGTCTTTGTATGAAAACAATACTTCTGCCTTTTTCATCTGAATATTAACAGATACAGTACAAAGTATTTTGCTGATATTAATGTGCTTACAGCTTATTACACTGAGTCAATTAAAATCTGAATAAGGTAAAATCTGGAAATTCTGCATGTCTAATTTGTCCACTAAAGCAGCTTGGGTAATAACACACAGCTCTGTAAGAGCATTAGGCTATCACAATGCAGCATATGATTCTCTTCCAGCTCTATTCATTTCCAAAAGAAATGGGAAAAGCTGCACGGCTTTATGGACAAACCATTAGCTTGTCATCTCTGGGGAAATGGCTCATCAAAGCATTTCAGATTAGATCTGAGCCTGCTTCTCCTTCAGCAGAATCCACCGGCATGTAGCAACACCACTGATGGGATGTCCCATTTGGGAATCTGAATTTCTGAGGTGCAAGACAAAACCATGAGCAGCTTACTACAATAGTGAGTAGAAAACATGCACAGCGTGCTGATCAGGGGGTGGACATATATAATAATACCTACAGGGTTCAGCCTGAAATACGGGCTTCAGAAACCTCTGTAACATTTGGTTCTTCTTAAAGAGGTCCAGCCCTGCAATAGGGAAGAGCAGAAGTGCACCAGCCAGGATAAAGCTTAAAAGAAAAGGCAAAGAGAATCACAAAATATCAGTTCTGGGCCACTCAGTTTCAGAAGGACAGGGAACTGCTGGAGAGAGTCCAGCGCAGGGCAACAAAGATGCTGAAGGGAGTGGAGCATCTGCCGTGTGAGGAAAGGCTGAGGGAGCTGGGGCTCTGGAGCTGTAGAAGAGGAGACTGAGGGGTGACCTCATTCACGGTAATCAATATATAAAGGGTGAGTGTCAGGAGGATGGAGCCAGGCTCTTCTCGGTGACAACCAATGGTAGGAGAAGGGGTAATGGGTTCAAACCGGAACACAAGAGGTTCCACTTAAATTTGAGAAGAAACTTCTTCTCAGTAAGGATAACAGAGCCTGGCCCAGGCTGCCCAGGGGGGTTGCGGAGTCTCCTTCTCTGCAGACATTCAAACCCGCCTGGACACCTTCCTGTGGAACCTCAGCTGGGTGTTCCTGCTCCGGGGGGATTGCACTGGATGAGCTTTCCAGGTCCCTTCCAGCCCCTGACATTCTGGGATTCTGTGTGATTCAAGTTAGAAGGAACCCATAAGGACACAGCATCTTTCCTGCTCTGCTTAACCCCTGCTTACAAAAATCCTCACGCCACCCTTCTATGATCGCACAGCAAAGTCTCAAACTCCTATTTTCTATATGTTAAACATGCACACACATGAACACGCACGCGAACACCCAGCCATACTGTCCGCCCAAGGTTTTACAGCTGGGGACAGCCTGACATCCCCCACTTGCGCTAATGAAGGTAATTTCTACCAGCTGCGGATTTATCCCCTGGGAACAAAGATTGGCATAAGTTATGCCAGCTGCCCCCGTCCTCTCCTGTTCCACTCTCATCCAGCATCCCCTCTCCCCACCACCACAGCAGCCCCACCTCGCTCCTGAGCTGGGCATTTTGGAAAAAATAGTAATAACCCAAAACAGAATATTCAAATTAACATCAGGATAGTAGTCAATTGCACCTGTATTGTAGTGACCTGAAAATGAGTTTTATGAACTTTAGTTCATCCAGTTTCTCCCCAGATCTCAGTTTCGCTTAAGAAAGTATTTGACTTTTCCGTTGAAATCTCCATCTCTAAGCTCGTGTGACTACTTAAAGGGGAACAAAGGGAAAAAAGGAAGGTGCTCATATCATAGAGGAAAAAAAATACCAAGTTTCAAAAATCCCAGATCTAAGAAACTTGAGTTTAAAAGCTTTGGAATATTTGTTATTTTATTTCAAGTCAGCATAGTAAGGGCTCATAAGGGGAGCACCCCAGGGACCCCCAGCTCTGCACAAGCCGTGTCCTTTCTCCAGCACAACAGCAACCCCAGCCCAGCATCTCCAGGCTCTTCCAAGACTTGACCAGGAGCTGGAGCTCCAACTGCTTGGCTTGAACATGGTGTTTAACACAACCCAGCCAAAAATTTAAGTGTCAAGTTTTGTTGGTTAATGTATGTTGTTTAGCTCAAGCCATTTCAAGCAGTGAGTGCCAAGCAAGGTCCCCATGAACAGCAGAGGCGGGAATTGATGTGCAGTGACCGTGATCCTCTCAGATAAGATCAGAAGCTGTGACCAGGACTTCAGAGGGACAAGCAGAAGCTGTCTGGGTGGTGGGAGCATCCAAGTGGTCCTTAGTCCCATCCTTCCTCACCAGACATGAGGAATATTCTCCACACCTTTCACAGTCCCTCTGTGTCACTTTGCTGCAGAACAACCAACACAAATCTGGGTCCCCTATTTTATATCTGGAGTGGGGAGCTGGGAGTGCTCATATCACATTCAAAATACAGTACAGGCTTGTTTCACAACCAAACAATTCATTTTCACCTCCCTGCTCAGATAGGAAAATCTGAAATATATTTAAAAATAAACTAACAGAAAAACACACCACCACAACAAAACCACAAGAAATAAAAAGACTACAGAATTAAAAAATCCTGCAGTTTATTAACACCTACTAATTCTTCATATGCAGATTTTTTTCCTCTCTGCACTATAGTAGCTATTATTTTTTGTGGTCAAGCTGACTTCTGACATTTAAAAAGATGTGGTGTTACTTATCTTGACATCAAGTCCACATGGGGAAAAAAAATATTAAAGTAGTCATATTGCAACTGCATAGGTACAAACAAAACTAAGGCAGAAGCTTCTCGCTTACACCATGCTTCCCAAAATTAGCTTTGTTTGCCATTAATGTAGTCGATTTATATTCAATGTCTTCTCCGTGCTATTTTGATTTAAACATAATTTTAATTTAACTACCCTTTTTTCCATGGGGACCTCTCGTTAAAATTCTATTCACACCACAGCTATTTCTCTAAATTACACTGATGTGGAGATGAGCCGATCTTATCAGGTTCATTGGGCTACCATAGCACTTAATACGGGGGTTTTCATTATTTTTCCTGTGACATGACTTAGATCAAGCCTATTTACAAACATGAAAACAGTCTGAAAGAGATTCTCATCAGGCAGACGGGTTGGCAGAAAGACTTGACAGCAGAGGCTCAAGAAATTGCTTATATCTCTGCTTTGGAAAACACAGGAAAAGCCAAAATACATAACGCTACAAAGAAAAGCTCAAGTTGGGGATGTACGGTTATCAGTGTAATTAAAGAGTTTAAAAATATTTAGTCAGGCAAAACTAAGCCTTTTGCACAGACCATCCTAAAAGAGAACACAAAGGATTTTCTCAACAGAATTAAGAGCTAAGGCCTCCACCAAGCGTCATTTAATGTTTCCTTACAGGCACAGATTGGTAAACTCCAACAACAGCTGGGAAGCAAGAGATATTTTGATAACATGAAGTAGGAAGATGGGGGGGTTTGTATTTCGGAACCGGTTTATACAAGTACAGCGCTTGGACACCAACAGAACAGGTTACAGTGCTTACTAGAAATCATGTTTCCTCTGCATGCCAGTCAGAAACGAGATAATACACAAGAAAGGAAATTTATTAAAGGCTTTATTTAATCCACTTCTGTATCACAAACACGCAGTGGTTTTCCTCTGTTTATTTATTATTTTTTTGTAAACTAGGAGAGCCAGCCTTTTTCTTCCAAAGCAAAAGGAAAGCCCAATCTACGGTAGATAAGCAGGATACCCTCTCAACCTCTGTCCTCCGATATTTCACGGTTCACAGTTGACAGTCATAACAGGATTCCGAATCCTAACAGCAGCCCGCACCATTTCCAACCTCAGTGGCAGCAGGAGGGAGATAACAAGAACCGCGCTGCTTACAACCCGGAGCAGCGAGGGAAGCGTTACAGCCAAGAGAAATTCAGCTGGAGAACAAAATGCCTTCTTTTTGCCTTGTTAAGGATGGGGACTGAGGACAGATTAAACAAAAACTGATTGGTGCCCTTAAAGGTTCTGAGAAACAGCTGTTGAGAAGCAGCTTGGCATCGTGATCGCTGCATAACCAAGCAATGTGTTAAAACATCAAAATCAACCACCCTCAAAAGAGGGATGGGACAAGGTTTCAGCTCCCCTCTCCTATTCTTCCCATCCAATGCAATTCAATATAAATAACACTATACAATTGCTTTAGAGGAAAAAAAAAAAAAGTAAAGTTTAAAAGGTCTGTTGGGTTTCAGTACAAATCTGCCACTAGAAAATAAATCTTTCATCTTGTATGCAGGTGACATTTGAGAGACAGGTTCTCACTAGGTATGCAAGCTAGAGCTCGCTTCATTAAATTCCAGTTTTTGGCAGATAGTGACTGATGGTATCTGACTGTTTCTATGCTTCAACTCAAGACATCCCAATCAGCAGCAATTTCATACCATATGCTCCAAGTCAAGGTCTTCAAACGCTCCCACAGTCGAGCCGTGTCTGGCAGGAGTTGTGCATTTTGTTTTCCATACCCAGTTCCACCTTGAAAGCAGCTGAATATCAATGAAACAAAAATATCATAATCGCTTTCATTTACTGTACACAGCACGAAGATTGAGAGGCCATTAAATAAAAATTGCCAATGTGACTAAAGTAGCTGCTGTAGTCATGCAGAAAGCTGAGCAGATAGAAGCATCCTGCTCTTGTGATCAATAGTAATTTCCCCTTGAATGTATAGCACGTGCGTTTTTAAAGGAAAAAAATCCTTCTTTGAGATGCTCGGTCTCCAGTAGAGAAAACAGTTTGTACGGTCTATCTCATTCACTAGACATGGGATGCTAAAAGGGAATTAGAAGGTGTTTAGGTTCATTGTAGGAAGAGCGGAAAAGCCCGGTCACATCAACCCTATAAGACAATTAAGCCGAGACTGACACGTATTCTTTGTTAGCTTAAGCCCTTAATTACATTATGGGATCTACCTTTCCAAATGAAAACTAATACACCTGAACTACAACACATGCCAATCCCCATTTGTTTCTTGAAAATCTCCCTGCTGTAGTTAACTTTTGCCCATTCTTCTGTAGCAGCTCTATACACCTCATCTGTTTTCTTTCCACTCCTACACCAGGAATTTCAGAACAACTTCTTACCACTGTTAACTTACGTGCCAGGCACGTACCCTTTGGTTTAGGTTAAATAATAACAGAATACAGCAAAAGAAGTGAGAACAGCAGACCCTGATTTCCATCGACCTGCACTCAAGCCAACGCTTCTCTTCCTACTCAGCTCATAGTGCTTTAATCAGCTACAGTTATTAACCATACACCTTATGCCCCAGTTTAAATAAATTTGAGTTGTACTGGTATTTTTCTGTAAACAGATGAGAAATATTAAGTAGTTTCAAATATTAAAATGTCATTTTTCTGCAGTCTTTAAGGATGTACCTTTCCATCTGCAGTAAAACAGGCCTGTCAGCAAATCAAACTCGATATTGAACTTCAAAGTAACTGTGTACTTCAACAGAATGGAAAGAGCATTTATTTACATCAATACATAAAACAAGCATCTTGTGCTTGTTGTAAGCATTTTATCATCATTTAATAGAAGCACTTTGCAATTTTAGCACTTTGCAATGTGTTAACAAAGCTCAGTAGCTTCTGAAAAGACAAATATAAACTATTAATATTTCATGTGCCAAGATCTTCAGAAGTCTCTGGGACTATTGATTACTTAAACCCATTAAGTGCTATTTTGATCTTAAATAGCTAGATATCTGAAAAGAAATTGAAGCCAAGTGGTAACAGTTATTCTAAGAGCAAGCAACTTCCAGCTGTTATCATTACAGATAATGAAGTTTGCATTTTAGAGGCCGCTAATCAGTAAGCAATAGCAACTAGGACAGCTTTCTCCAGAAGACTGTGTTTTGTCTTGCATGTCCTGGTTTCTTCTGATTTAAAGATGTTTGAGTCCAGCTCATAGCAGGAGTCCAGACCAGACGACAAACATGACATTAATGTCATGAGTTTTCTTACTGTGTCACTTCTGCTTACTTTCCTTCAGAAACTGCTGAAGATAGGACTTTGAACTTGCTTCCAGCAGCAAAAACAGAACATAGAGTAACTGTGATAAAGAAAGAGGCAGTAGCTCATTTAACTTTATTTTGTCTACCAACTCTCCAATATTTACTTTGAATGGGAGAAACTATGACTCCATTTCTACTTAGCCAACAAAGAACCATAAACACCAAACTTCTTTCAAAAAGCTGAAATATCATTAACTCAAAGAATACACAGTTTCTGAAATCTACGTCTTCTTTCATATTCAATTAGGATGAAAATGGTATATGAATGTAATATTCCTTTGAAAAACCTTCAATGACAAATAACTTTTCTTCTATCCTTCGGAGAAAATAAACGTAGCAACTGCTGCCTGTGCTTTGACCTAGTAAGTATTTAGTCCTATGGAGAATATCTGAAAAACCTTTGTTTTCATACAGCCAAAATTAAGAGTTTGAAGAGTGAAGAGAGATTCACAGAGATTTCAGGTTCTGGGGTTTTTGTCTGTTTGTCTGGGGGTTTGTCTGTTTTTGTGAAAAGCCATAAGACACTTTTGACTTCCCCATAGCAAATGCACAGAGGACACACAGTTCATGCATAAGCATTATGGCTCTTATGAAAATAAAGCTTTTTCCCCCCCTTCTACATAAGCCAAACAAGTTATCAAAACTTGTTAAAACTGGTTTGTGGTGTAACTCCTACTTCTCACTTAAAGCAAATAAAGCTTGCACTGCTCCAATAGGTCACTCTTGGACTGGAGGTGCAAAAGTCTCCCTCCCCTTGTTCATACTCCATCAGCTACAACATTTCCTTCACTGTTACGGTACCAAACGCTGCTGGAGAAAGTCTCCGTTCCGAGCAGAAGCCATTTATCACGCTGGGGTCACAAAAGCTTATGAGAATTTTCTAAGTCAAAGGCATATCAGGCACTGAAAATCATATATTGTCTTGTATTTGAGACCTCCAGATTACTAGCGGGAATAATTTCATCTGCTTTTGCTTCTCTCTATTATTTGCAATACCATACTCGGCTACCAGGAACGTGACTGACACACAGCTACTCGCACATCAGGGCTTCAGTGGCAATACAAGGCGTGAGGATTCTGTCCTTGTGCCAGTGCACTAAGATAAATAGAGGGAAAAGAGAATTTTAGAAAATAAAGAACACAAAACCTCTAAAAATAAAAGTTGACGACTGTATTGATAGCATTTTCAACCTCCTAGGTCTGAGCAGCTTGGAACAGCGCTGACCATCAACTTACTTGCCAGAGCACAGCCGCCCAATCTGACCCATAAGCACCACACAGACCTCATCGCGTCTCACTCCAAGTCACTCTAACATTTCATGCTCCAAATCCACAGTAGAGCTACACTTCAGAGATTCTGAATACAAAACACAAGTGTACGAAGATATATGCACATGTATGTATTTTTGGTTGTGTCACTACAGCCCAGCAGTTGAACACGCTCCTGTCTCCTCGTCCTGTGCTTAGGCTAAAACATTTACATTAATCTACTCTTACAGGCTCTGCCTCCAAATGATTTAGTATAAAGCATATTCATCACTTCAAAGCTCTGTTTGCTGCAAGATATTTTTCCCACTAAGACTTTAATACTACTATGCCCCCTTCTCATTAAACAAGGCAGAAACATAACCCTAAGAACACACTTGCACCTATAGCCCGGTCCCAGTAGGACCTGATTTCAGTGGTGCCGGGGTTAAAAATGATCTTTGCAACTCCAGCCAAGGGGTTTCTGTGTGCTCCTGAGGAGCATATTGAATTATCCACGCTGGCAGCAAAACACAAAAGAAGACTCAAGCCGGTTGCTCTGATATCACTGCAAAGCTACTGAGATGGGGCTTTCCTTTCAGAGCCGCAATCGCACTCAACAGGGAAGGAAAGGGAAGGTACAGAAGTTCTGGGAGATAAAAACGTTTGAGGTTCTCTCCTTTGCAGAGTTTGGAAAAGTCAAGTACTGTCTGGGAGGAGAGAGAAATCTGGGGTTTTGGTTTTAAAAGCATGTATATCCTTCGTAATTATAATTGAGGATTATATATGTTATATACACACACACACACACAAATTAAGCAATCAGGGCTCAAACTTATCACTGAACCTCCATCCCCATGTAATCTAAGATAAAATTAGTACCCCTGGGCCTACGCAGCTCGCTCTTAATTTCTTCCCTCAGAAAGACAATGTGCTGTTTTTACATCAGCATGTAATAGAACAGCTTGGCATTTCCGAAACATTGGGTAAAACTGTCACCTGAAACTCCAAAGCATTATTTTATAAAAAAAAAACAGTTAAAGATTAGGAGGTAATAGTAAAAGATTAGGAAGACCCACAGACTTTCCAACACATGAGTAAACATCTAGACAGCAACAAGAAAACGGAATTTCCGAATAATTTCTTTTCTACAGCCACGTTTGACACACGGGAAGCAGGTATTCATATTTATGAAGCCAACAAAAGAGGAAAAAATAAACATTTTTGAAGCCACGTAGCATTGCTGTTTCCATTTCTATTATTATAGTGGAGGTGAATTTGAGCCATTCAGTGAATCAGTAAATCCAAGCAGCGGTGCTTCCCTAGAGCCTGTGCCAAGCTGTTCAGAGTGAGCGAATTCTAGTGCTTTATAAATATTTCTGCAGGACTGTAAATACCCAGTTGGGTGGGGAAAGCCTGTGTACACATCTCAAATACAGAAGCTAACATGGCAGTAAACAGGAGAAAAAGCTCTCTGTGTTATCCAGAAGTTCCTCTGTCTCAAATATTAGCTCAGGTGTCCATATGCATCTACTCTGCACAACTGCGTAGTAGGTACTACTAGGCATTAGCACCAATTTAATTCATATGCAGTACTCCCAAAGCCAAGTCTGGCTTCTGGTCACGTATCCTCATCAACAACTTAGCACCAGCTTCAAAATGCCTCAAAACAATCAAGAACAAGGGGCCAGGTTAGGAAGGACCATGGTAAAGGCCAAGGAAAAGGACCAGCTTTTGGAGGACTTGCACCCATCCATTCACCTGCCCCATCCCAGCCAAGACAAAACAAAAAAAAGAGCACAAAATCTCTTTACAAAATGTGTTTCTCAAACTAACGCTTACTTGTACTTGGACTAAAACACATTATTTGGGGATGATGGGGGGAGGTTAGAAAAAAGCTTGGGAGGCGCTGTTTCATGGTGAGACCACGGGGTGATCAATGCGGTTCCTTCACCCAGACTTGAAAACTATCCACACCACAGCCCCTTGAACACCATCTCACAGCACTGATTACCCACCCCTAGCAGCAGCAGCAGCTATTACATAAGCCTGGGCTTCTTGTCCTGGAGTCAATATGCATTAGATACTTAGATTTTAGACATCCAAAGAACATGGATAGTCCCACATCATGCTGCCTTTTCCCCCAGGCAATACACCTTCCACTGGCTGCCAGCAGAACCACAGCGATCCAGGGCTGTGGATTGATCACACTCTCCTTCACAAAAACAGATGGGATCTTCTCACCAACATCACCCCAACCCCTCCCCAGCAGAGGGCATCACACCGTTGCCCTCTTAAAGTATATTATCATTCCACAACAGAAAAGTCAGTCAAATACAGACACCGCATCTTAAAATTGCGGTTGGGATAGGTTCAAACTCCATGAAGAGTCAAAGAGAGTGACTTCAGGAAAGGTGGATTTGGATGGGAAAGCCAGGACCTCCATGGTCCCATCACATACACATAGAATCAGTCAGGAAGAGGCCATCCCAAAACACAACAGAACACAGCAGAACTACGTGTTTCCAACATTATTACCAGGTCCCTTGTTCCCAGTTGCCTTTTTACCCTAATCTTTACCTCCAGATACCCTCATTATTATATTTACAGTCCTTCCTACAGTGTTCTGCTCATGTTTTCACTCATAAGCTGTTGCTAACATCTTCAAACTTATCTCCTCCTTAATCAGCTGGTCTGGATTCCAGATGCAACTCACTACATGAAAATAGCTGTACTCAGTGATAAAATTTTATCTATTTGTGTTTACACAAAGGATTATTCATTTCATATTCAGGATCTAACACACAGATAAGCCTCACTGCAGAGTAACTGGGAAAGCTCGCTAAATAAAAAGACCTCAGGGTGGCAAACCAATTATATTGTTCTTGCTCCTAGTTTTTTCCACCAGCAAAGATATTTTAACTCCTGTGAGGAGAAATAATTATTTTAAGTTGACAGTTGGAGTGACTACAGTTACAAAGCTTAAGAGCAGCTGCAAAAATCCCTTGAATCTCTGCATTTCATCTTCAACTCCACAGTTATGCCAGAGAGCAGCACAATTTATCTTAAACAAGCATAAAAAGAGAAAAAGTGGAGCGCTTACCCTACTTTAAATGGCTGTTGTGCAAAGAGGAATACAGAAGGTGTTCCAAATTCATAATTCATCCCATATTGGAAAGACAACAAAAAATGCACAACAAATGCACCCATCTGGTTCTCACTAGGAGGGTCTCTCACAGAAGAAACATTTTAGATAAAACTTAGATCCTTTAATTATCTCCTGTTCCACAATTGCACTTGTAGGGTTAGTTTTCTTTTTTCTGCACTATTGCAAATGTATGCAAACTTTCAAAACCAAAATGTTAGGCTTCTATTTGTACCTAAATGAATATCACTAGACTGCTTGAACCAACTCATCCTTCAGAGGAAGGTCATGAGATGTCTTCCTGCTCTTAGAAGTCCATTGGAAAAAAATACTTCAACAACATTCTCTCCAGGAATACATCTTCATCACACCAGTCGAGGGAAACACAGTATTCTGCATTTTGGAGCTCCCAGTCTTGTCTCATTAGTTCAGATGCATATTAAAAAGTTTGACTGACTTGGATGCTCCACTGAACTAATTTTTTCAGATTATTTCCTGCAGAAAGACAATTTGTGTAACCATCTACTCAGCCCAGCTTGTCACCCTCGATAAGTTCCTAACCCTTCAGTTAAATTTCAATCAAAAAGAAGAATAAAGGTTTCAAAAGAGAAGAGGCTTGAGGTTCCACCACTAAAACAAAGTCCTAGGGAAGATGCCAAGAGAAGGTGGCAGCGGCTCATGTCGGAGGACATGCCAAAGAGCTGGGGGATGGTAGGACAGGCCACAAAGAGCACAGAGCCTCTCCAGGTACTGCTGCTCACAAGACAATGGTCTTTTATTTTTAAAATGAAGCTTAATATTAGGGCTTCTGATGAAACCTGACAAGCTGAAGAAGTTGAGCACATTCCCAAGGGCTCAGAAGCAGACCACTGCACTTCTCCGAAGGACTGCTCTTACAAGACAAGATTTTTGGAAGAGTTTGTTGGGTGCCTTCCTTCACTTCCTTCATTTCTGTAGTCATTCACTTTTTTACTCCACTTTCTATAAATGGCAAAAGTGGAGAAAATTGAGATGAAGAACCTTACTGATAAAAGATCTCTGTCTCCCCAAGCCCCATTTGAGCTTCAGATGGGAAATAGATAATTCCATAAGAACATCCAGTTGTGAAGAGAGGCATTTCAAAGACAAAACTGTCAAGTGGGTTGTGACCCATTTCAAGTAAATTCATCTTCAGAACTTGGAACTCGACCTAACTTGACCAAACAAGCCGGCATTTTCACTTCAGCTGGAGGCACTAAGTCACCTCTGAAAAGATTGACCGCCATTAGAGCACACCAACCAGCTTCACAGGTGTTTCTTGAGGAGACCAGAACTTTCCTTCAGGTGGGTTCAGATCATGGTCAGACTGAAGGTCAGGGAAGAGTTAGGCTGGCACAAAACACTGCTCAGAAGAGCTGCTTCCACCCCTTCATTCACAGAACTTTGCATCTCAATGTTTTCACAACATACCGAAACTTTATTGACATTCATGAGCAGAGAAACTACAGTCATTCAGTTTCTCACTCATTCATGTTTTGTGGTTGACATTTCTAGTGCTTAAAAGGCACAACTCTGGCTGAAGCCTTTTGCATAAGCAAAGCACATTTTCTTTCTATCATAAGACAATTTATTGGGAACACTTTCAAATTCTGCTGAAATTAATTGTTGTGAAGATCAAGGGAATGCTGTCCACCAGTCCACAAATACACAAAGTTCACATTCATCACGAAACCAGGCTAAATGCACTTATGAGCCTGTCCTATTGAACACAGGACCCTGACACATACAAAGCATCCACCAGGCTCAAATGAAAGGATATAGATAGAAAAGCACTATTTAAAGTCTTACGTGGTCCCTCCTTGCCATTACCTGGCCATGAAATTATTATACCTGTCTCAACTGACCCATGGAATTCAGAAATAACTCAAAAAGCCTTATTTCAGACTATTTACAGGCTCAAATCTCATAGTAATGGTTACACTGTGAACCTGAGTAGCAACAATCACAGATTAAGATATTCTAGATATGGTCCTATATCTATATACATCCTCCTAGTATTTTCAGTGCTACTTAGTCACATACTCGTTCTCATCACTCAAAAGTCTGGAATGAGGATCAAGTAAAACCAAAATACAATTAAAAATTTGAGGAATAAAGGTTTTAATTTAATCTGAAAATATCCAGTGTTTGCATTAAGCAGCATAACATGGCCCAGAAACTATTCTCTCTAGCATTTTCCCAGCAGCCCACAATGCCAACCCTATGCCTAGACTAGACCTTACCACTAAACTAGAGGCACAAGGACCATGTTAAAGCAGGAGAGAAAAGCCACAAGAATCTGATGGGGAACCAGATGACAGCACATGATCAAAACATACATTAATGGATTAAACTTCTAGGCTAACTTTCAAAATGCATGTTCAAGGACAAGTCATACAGGTTGTTCTTGCCTAAGACGGGTATTTCAGCCTCCAGCCTTACAGGTTAAACAAGTAGAAAACAGTTATTTCTATCTACTATTTTTTTTTTTTTTTTACTCTCTCACCAATGTATATTTTAAATGAACTCATAGTACTAAAAGGGGTTCCTTTATGTGGTAAAATAATATGAGCAATAATGCACCTACAGTTTTCTATTGGTAAAGTTGCCGCCAGTGCAAGAATTTGAAAGCTCAAATTGGCAATAGACACAGTATTCGTTTTCCAGTGTCATCACACCCACTCCTTGAATTCAATAAGGAAACAAAGGTTTTTAACAAGAAAAATAACCGCACACACCAAACTGTCAGAATCAATATCACAAATTAGCAATTCCCCATCTGACAGGAAAATTTTTCCAAGTATGAGAATTTCGGACTAAACTATTAACCTGAAAAGACTAAGAACACCAAGCAAATATTTTTCCCATTTTAGTAACCTGAAAAGCCTAAGAAAAGCAAGGAAATATTACTCCAACTTGCAGACTAGCTGGTCTTCAGCATGAGCACAGATCTCCTCCATCACCTTCCTCAGGAGTCTCTACATATATTTTAGGATCTTACCCTGGGTCTATGGTGGCAAAGATGCTTCAAGATTAAAAGGAACAGGAAGCAAAATAAAGCCCTTCATGTAGGGCTCAAATGAGAAAATCCATTTTTCTTTAGAGTGTATTGGCCTAATCACAAGTCCTTACATTTGTTAAACAGAAAATTCTCCAGTTGATCACATCGGGAAACTCACAGCAGAACAGGGAGAGTCTGAGACATACGAATTGCAAGTACCCTGGGAAAATAACACCGGCAGTCTCCAGTAAAATGTGAATTAGATTGTGGAAGAGCCTACAAACCCTCCCCTTCACTGAAAACCAAATAAAACACCAATTCCTCAGCTCTTCCCATTTCTTTCACTAGTTCCCTTGCTTCATTGCTCAGCCTTGGATGGACCACTGAGGTGGCGCAGTACAAACACCGCTGATCCACCTCATCCAGAAATGGGGAAGACTATACCCAAAAATAGAGCAAAAATAGAGCTGTTCTATGCCGAGCATCTTGCTTCTCCATTTTCACAGCCTCAGTGGGGAAGGAAGGAGCTGAGACAATTATTGTCACAACAGTGTTAGTGCATCTTTCCAGACGGAAGGATCCAGGCAAAACCCCTGCTTTTTATTTATGGTTTAAGATTGCCATGCAACTTTCCACAAATAAATAGTGGAGCCCCTGTCCCAGAGATCTTACCATCTATTTAGATGAATATAAGGATGAAGGTTGTGGGATGTAACCAAATGCAAAGATGCAAGGTTGTCTGTTAAACAATTTAACACAGGTTTTCATTCTCTGGGTGTATGCTTATGAAATACAGGTCAGAGCCAAACAGAGTAGCCAACAGTTTCTATCAGTTTTAATGAGAACACTACGTTGTTTCTTCGCAGTTATTGTGTGTCTGAAGAACTAACTTATTCCAACCGCATTTTCTCTCCATGTGGCACAAGATTTGCTATTCAAGCACCTTTCCTTGCAGGGCTGCAGGGAGAAAAGGGAGCAAACTTATATCCTTCTTCCTCATTGTTTGCATTTCTTTCTATAGAGATTTCCACTGTGGTGTGGATTCTGTTTAAATTCATTTTTCACAAATAATTCCCCCTGTTCCCGTAGCTGTGTGTGAGCACATAGCCCAGCACACAGCAAACTCTTACAACATCACATTTAGTGCAATATTCTTAACAGACTCAAATGCTTAGGAAGGAGCAAACCAAAGGCTTTTATTGCATCCCTCCCATCGCCATCAGCCCACATCATTTAGTTTTACCGAAGAATTCCTGCGTTTCCCCTGTTTGCCACCGCTTTTATCCGGAGCTTTTCTGCATTAAAAATACCCACTGTTGGAGTGAACAGAAACCACCCCCGCCTCACCATTTATATCGCCCTTGATTGCCCTAACAGTGCATTAGCAGTTAAATATATATATATATTCTACCACTTAAGCTTGCCTGTCTGAAAGAGCAGATGATGCCCATTCAAGCAGCTTCTCTGCACTCAGATGCCCCATCAATATCAATGCAAATTCCCCACAGAGAACGGCTTACAAAGGCTGGGCTGCTGCGAACATTTATAGCATAATTCAACACGGTTAATGAAGTAACCGTGACACAAACCAGAAAGAATACCAGTTAAATATGTCAGGTCTTAGCCACATGAAGAGAAATTAATATATATGCTTAGATATTATCTGAATCGTGAAACAGCTACAGGCTCTGTGTTAGTAAATAGCGCAGTTGTAGCAACGCACAAAAACACCCTTGAATGCTCAAAGGTGAAGAGGTTTAACAGATAATTCTGTAAATGGTGGGAAAGCTACTGTTAGCTTCATTTCAGGATAAAAAATGGTGTGGAAAATCAGCACAGGTGACCTAACTTATAGTTCAGCTTCTCTTGAGTAGATACGCTCAAGTGCAATCTACTTCAATACCATCAAAATAGAAATCATCAAATACCATCAAAAAGAAAAAGTTAAGCTTCACGTTGAATGCCATCAGCAAATATAAATATATAGCAACTGAAGGAAGTGTGATTACATTAAAAGTACCCAAGTATGAGAATAGTACCCATCTTTTAATTCCCAGTCATCAGTTTTACACATTGCCTGAGAGATGAGTCTAATATCTAGTACTGGGTGCTCATCAGTGCACACACTGGCAATTTGAAGTAATTTTGTCATAAAACCAAGATTTCTGAGCTACAGTCATCTCATTTTTACAAGCACTTGCTATCTTTATCACTTTATGATTTACCATTAAAAGGGGGATATGAGGCATCTAGTGATTTAAAAGATTCTCCTCCTCGGAGTAAAATCCTTTAAAAAAATGCTTCTATATTCCTATGCTCACTATACACTGGGAAACTGATAGAAATGAACCTATCAATCTAATACTCTACTCCAATAACTACATAAAAATCATACTGTAAACTACTACTCATATCCTTGCTTTCCCAACAGCAACACTTGAATTACAATGCGTGAAGTGAATCGCATTAGTTCCCTAATTAGATATTCTTTTCCCATTACCAAAAAAAACGGGTACTCGATGCAATGGAAGTGTGCACAACACATTATTAATCACTGTCAACAATGTGAAAGGTTGCAAAGATAACTGCTCATCATTATAGAATCTGGGCAGGTGGCCAAAAAGAAAGATATTAAGTTATCATCAATGGTTATGAATAGTTATCGGCTTCCAAAGTTCAACACTCAAACATCTGACATACTGCATGGATCTGCCTTGGGAAAACCTTGATTTTAGGAAGGTTTTACTGTTCTCTGTTAATGGAGCATCTGTGGCAAAGGTTTTCATCTGACAACGTGCTGGGATCCTAAACACACAATAGTTCAGATATTGCAGTCCAAGACTTGATTTTGAAGAATCTGCTAAATCGCATGGTCATATTTTCCTCTTGAGCGTTAAGGGTTCAATTAAGCTATTAAACAGTCAGTGTTGTTTTATGTTACCTTTGACACTCTCTGGAAAGGAGAGGAAAGTATATTACAAACAAAAGCAAACGGTATTTATCCAGCCATTAAATAGAAATCCAGGTTGAACATTTTCATTATTTACATGCCACAAAAAAATAAAAATCTTCAATTGGAATCCACATTCTAGTTTAGTAAGAATTGATATAAGACTAGAAATTAACTGTTATAATGTAAAAATCACTGTAGATTACTAATCTTAATCGGCAACAAAAGATATCCTTAAAAGTTCATTATAGGAATTGACTTGCAATAGAATAATTCCAGCATAATATTCTCTTTCAGAATAAAATCAGTCACTCCAAACTCCCCAAAAACTTGGGCATGGTATCTGGACACCCTTTAAGTCTGCTAAAAACATGTGGAAGCTTTAAGGAAACGTAATTGCATCCTGTTGTATCCTCCGAGGACTGAACTAACAGCCTTTGTATTACCTCTCTTCCCAAGGCACAACCCCACACGGTTGGGGTTATAGTCCATTCGGAGCACGGTGAGGTTGTTAATAGCACATATCGATGTTCATCAGGGATGGGGGGTTTGTCTTCCTGATCCCAGGAACAGATGTGAGCCCGATAATCTACTAGGTAAATGAAGTATTAATATATTTGCTGTGGTACGCACAGTACTTGCCAGGGCTGAGAAAGAATAGACTCTGTCCTCCTCCAGCCATTGCCAAACTTAGACCCTCCCACTCAGACAAGATGCACTGAAGAAAATTAGAAAAATTAAAAGAAAAAAGTTCTCTTTACTCTGACTATTTTAAGTACACCCACTGGAAAGGCTGATGGAAAAGCTGCAATCATAACTGCTACTGGAGTTCATAGACACAAGAGACCTTTACACTACTCCCTCATCCAAAATAGTGAAATAAATCAGATGTTTACTTTGAAGACGCCTAGGAATATAAGCTCATTAGCCTGTTTAATTGGTTTAGACATGCACCTCTTCAGAGACATTCAAAACATCTCCGACCAAAGTCTTAACCATAAAGAAGTCCTTCTGCACTCCACAGTCACCCGCTTTTGTTGCACAACTAACGTTATTAGTCAGGATACATCACCTTAAGGCAGAAGAAATGAAACAGTGACAGTCATTTACAGACTACAGAGATTTTTTTTTTTCATTCAGAAGTAAGGACAAGAATATACTTGAATTTTTAAGCAGATTTCCTTATAGGAGGTGAATGCTTGCATTATATTTGTTTTTGTGGTGCACTCCTTGTGTTCTAGCCGTCTCCCTCATTTCTAACCTCTCTTATTTCTACTGCGTTCACAGGACTTGCTTAGAAATTTTGAATATCACAGCACTAAATTCAAGACATTTGAAAAATTACCTTGTTTGGCATGATATAGAAAAAAAGAAAAATCAATAAAGACCCATTTAAATCGGAAAAACTCAAAGACACTCAAGTAACACAGGCAACTCCATCTTTTGGAGTATCAGATGCATGTTGTTTACCCCAAACAAATCACCCAAGTTACTGAAGATCTGATAGTCGCTGCTGTCATCATAATGAAGAATGGAGAGACTTTAGAAAATAAACTATCAGCTGAATGCTTGCAGCACAGAGAGCTCCAGTTTTTCCACCTATAAATGAGGTTTTCCATAATAAGCTTACCTTGTCTCTATCGATTTCTCAACTTACTCTGTTATCACATCTCAGAAGCTACTCTCTGCCCCTCAGCTCCTTTGAATAAAACTCCTTTTTTTAGTGCAGAACACTACACAAGTCTGAGTACATATTTATTACCATCAATGTGCGATAGCCTCCAGAGACATCCGCGCATCATACCCTGTTAGCAAGAAAAGGAATCACAGCCTTCAATATTGTGCTATTTCTTTCCAAATGCTGCAAAGACAGGCTAATTTGTGAATCAGCTCATTGCTTTCTGCGGGATGAACGACACAATTCTGTTAAGGAAAATATAAAAACCAACTCTTTGGGAATGTTTGGGAGCCTCTCAGTAGCTCCAAAGTCAGGGCTGGTTCCCATCGGAAAGGCTCTCTGTCACCTCCTACCTCTTGGTTACCTGGCATTGCAAGAAGAGCAGAAATAAGAGTGTGAATTGTCTGATGGGCAAAACGAGAAACTCAGAAATGACATCCCTTCCCAGTTTTCCCCCGCAAAGAAAAGGGAAATTGCATCTTAATCTAGAAAACAAATAGTAAAATACTGCACTGCAAGGGGATTTCAGATTGGGAGAATAACTTAGCCCAGCAGTCTCCTTCTAGTTAAAGTTCCACCAATGTAACCTTGAATACCTTCAGGACAAGGTACCTGTTTTCATCTGTCACATCTCTTTTGCTACCAGGTTCTGTTACTTTCTAAATAGTCCTTTTAGCAATCCTTTGAAAGCGATAGACGAAGTTGAGAGCATACAGATGTACGATGCGTTTCAAAGAGAAATACATGGCTGGGAAACATACGCATTTCTCACACTTGCTAAAAGTTCCTTCACCTGCACTGAAACCTATTTCAGAGCCACAAACCCCACCAGTAAATATGCTTTAAGTCATCTGTAGTACTGGATCTACACCTTAACACAAACCTAATTTCTTTGTTAACAACTATGCTATAGCTTTACTGCTACTGGAAGTTGTTACTAGTATTTGTTTCTTAAAGTTGTTATAGATTGCTGTAGTGCGCAAGGATAAATAAATGTGTCAAACTAGACTATAATCAACCGGAAAAAAAACTCAAGACTCGGTGCCTAAAAATAAATACTGACAAATCAGTGTCTATCTCTCCCTAACGCCTCCCTTTCCCAAAGACCCTTAAGGTAAGATTAGCTTTGCAATATGCCCTAAAATTAGTAAATAAATCAGAATTACCACAGAGACTATTTCCTTCACACTCCCTCCCGCCTTTCCCCATTCCCTTTGCCTTTCCTACCCCTCCCTTCAGCAGGAACATCAAAATAGATACTGGACTTCAGGGATATCAAATGTGCTTCCAGGCACACATGTCACGAGAGGCAATATCTGACTGTCCAGCATGAATTTCCCAGCTATTTAGGTCTTGAAGAACTTAATATCACGGCCCACACGTTATTCCATATCACAATTAATCCAAAGGCTAGCCATTTGCATAATAAAGTATATTTTTCTAAGAAAACTACACAGTAATGAGTTCTAGTATATATTATCTGAAAGTCACACCTGCTTTATAAAAACAATTAAAAACACAGCCTCTAATGTTTGTTTACTTGTACCTTTTATGTACCAGCCTGAGAGACATTTGTCCTATTAAATGAACAAAAACGCATAGTATTGCAAAAATTAATCCTGATTTACTTGAAATTCAGGAGTTGACATGGGACTGTTCACATATATAAAGATGGCAGGAGCGGGCTGGTCTCTGAATACGTGCACCAGGGGAAATACACAGAAGATACGGTTTATGCCACCTCTGAACTGCAGAAAGAATGAGGGAAATGCAGCCCTTTCTGCTAAATCACTGCTGAAGAATGGAAGGACAGGTGAGGTGCATTTCAAAGCTGCAGAAACATTTCCAACAACACTTTGGAATCTGACAAGTCGGGGTAAATTGTTCGCAGTTTAACCAGTAACAGAAGAAAATGTCTTAGTGGGCAGGGAGTTCTGCATAGTATCCTATAACCCACGTTTGATACAAATGGAGCAGGCTTTTGACATCAGAAATTCACTTTATTTTGAAACTAGTGTTCAAAATAAAATACATACTATACTACATAGCACTTCCCTGTATTTACTGCTTGATCCTTTTGGTTCCATTTAATTGAAATTAGATTGATGAAGCCACTAGGATCTTATCCATCAAATCCTCTGCCTAAGGAATTTTAAGAGTTTAGGCTCAGCTTGCCCCAATTCCTCTTTTCTTTGTGCCTTTTTTTTTTTTCTTGAGAGCCCCTGGTTCTTCCTTGGTTTTCCCATTTTCATGCTTCCAGTTTTCCATACTCAGTTCGCAACATTAGAAACAAACATGGAACAAATCAGTGCAGTTCTTGTGTCTCTTTCATAGGGTAGGACCTGTTTGCCCTGCATGTGCAGAGCTTCAATTTTATCAGTGGATTTTTCAAGAAAGAAAGAAAATTGAGGGGAAACAGATGATGGAGGCAGAAAATAAAACCTGTTGTGAAGCACAACCTGGTCAAACACGGTAAGACTAATGATATTTAACCCTTGGAACAAACAGGGTGCAAATCCAGCACAGCCAAAAGCTTTTAGATACAGGAGATCATTTACAATATCCCAGCTAATTTATGGCCATTAATACTAGTAGCCATCCAAGATAAGGATAATCATCTGTAACGCCAGTTTCAGATGCTATATAGATATACACATAGATGCAAGCAGGGAAGTTCTTGCAGGGTGGCTTCTATAAAGTATTCATCAGTCTTAATCTCACTCCTTAGGGACTGGAAATAACCAACTCTTCTGTATTATTCAACGCAGCTTCAGCAAATAGAAATTATTCCTACCTGATTTTACACAGTTCTATTTAAAGTGTTCTTTCACAGAAGCGTTTCGTGCTTTCCAGGATTTTGGAATAAACCCACAAGAATAACTGCTGCGCATTTTGTGTGTGTTTGAGAAAGCGGGCACGAGGCTCTTCTGAGTATGGAATTCATCCCCGCGCTCTGTTTTTGGATAAGATCCAGAACTGGGTGTCCAGCTGTAACAAGTGCCATCGGCAAGGTTGGAAAACATGTTCTAAATGTTTTTATCAGAGATTTCCAGAGTCCCATCCTTGCAATGTGGTGCTTCATTCATAAATCTTCCCCATTCTCTTGCTCAGTGGATTTTTATTGCATTTCTTTTTTCCATAAAAACCCAGTTAGTTACATCATCAAAACACCACCCAGCAGCTGGCTGTAATTTCATAAGCTAAGCCTTACTGCAATTTATAAGTGGTTATACTTGAGTGCTTTCACGCTGGCAAACATCAACTGCATTAATGTCTCAGCACAAAAATCTACTAATAAATGTGGTGCTTGGCCAACATCGCCTCACTTGAAACAACACAAATTCTCGATATGAGAAGGTCAACACATGCGAGACCACTTATGCTCTTTAAATTGGCTTTGATAGGGAGGCAAAAGCAAAGTATCCTCAAGTAAACATAAAGCGTGTCAATAAAGACCCAGGAAAAATGTAACACAAGCTAAAGAGAAAGCTACAGCATATGGCTCCAGTCGTGTGCATCGTGACGGCTGTTTCCATAAAAACAAGTCAAGAGAGAAGAAGCCCCACGGAAAAAAGTGTTAGTCTGAGTTTAACACTGTAAAACTACAACTCACACATTTTTCTTAAAAAAAAAAAAAAAAAAAAAAAAGAGGAAGTTTTCTATCAAGGAGAAAGAGGGGGGGAAAAAAAACCATCCTACTGGAAATCCACAATGAGTTCAGCTTTACAAGGTCCAGCACTAGATCCACCACACATCTGTGGCAGCATGGCCAAGTAGCTGGAAACGACAAAAAACAGTCAAAAAACCAAAAACAATCAACCACAAAGCCACACCAAGGTAACCAAGCACCTATAAGCCCCATGAGGTGCGATATGAGACATCCCTTCCCAAGAACTACCAGCCCAAATCTACGAGCCTATTACACCAGGTAGGCACAAATAAACCTCTGCTTATCTTGTGATTCTCAGTTTTTATGAACGCCAAAAGTTTAGATGGACAACAGAACACATATAAGCATATAAAATATGCATTCATAGAGTTCCTCCCAAAGTCTAAAATCATTACACAATTTTACTTGTTCATTCAGGCAGAGCAGAAGACACTTCTGTCACTATTGCACAGGTATTTCTCTACCGTGTCCCATTAACTTAGAGCTACTGATCTGAATGAGAAATCGGAAAGAATGGGAATGAGAGAGAGAAATCAACTGAAGAAATATTCCATTCCGCTCATCAGCACAAAACGCATTTAATCGGAACACGGGGCAGTACTAAATTTTTCATTACAGAGGATGGCTGAAATGTACCTAAGTAGATCATTTCGGCAGCATTTTTTATCTGCTTTACAGCGATTTCCTCAAGTTTCTCTAAGAATATCAGTGAATTTACTGGCCATGAGCAATCATCCATTTTTGGTATCAAAACAAGAACTTACACACAAACCCAGCATCATCTGTATCACTCCTGTATTTAAAGACTTTGTTGCCACGGTCATATATTGGCATAAAGCCACCTCACTTTATTCACGTTCATAATCCTACAACCTTTGGACGATCCACTTATATAGTGTTAAACCGGAGCAAATTTTTCACTCCTTTATTGCAAGTTGCATGGGATTTGGTTGCGTAATCTCCACTACAGCCAGCCTAAGTTCCGTACATAGATGCGATGCTATCCGAAATATTAATAGTAGAGTCCTCTTAAACTCAGCCTGGGAAGGTAACACAGGGTTAAGACAAGAACCGGCTTCTGTTGATTGCAGCAATATCAGACACAACCCATTTTCCAGTTCTTGAAGATCCGCCAACACACAAAAAGCAAAGCCTCGTACCTCTACAAAATAAGCATAAGTACTAAATCTTGTCTTGCTTTAATCAATATAGCTATTAAGTAGATACCTAGAAACACGCTCACAAAAAAAAAAAGGAAAAAAAAAAAGGCAAATTAAGCTTTACTTCTATACCACAAATGCAAACCCAGCTTTCTGTATTTGACTTGGGAAGGACATGTCGGATGCACCATTGACTGGTGCACATATACACACCGGTTTCTTAATGCAATAACGGCTGACATTACACTCATAAAATATATCGTTATGAAAAGGAGAATGCACTTGCCTGATTTAAAATGAGCTTGGTCTTATTTCTTCTTGCACAAGCCTCATTTCTAATAACAAAAGTGTCTACTGATGATTAATTTTAATAGCCCTTGATCACACACAATCAAAAAATCTCAGAATGTTAAGCCTCAGAACAAAGTCCATATTCCTATTCAACTCCACAACAACAACTGAGTTCCACCAACATTTTTATTCCAAATTGATTTTTCCCTGTCTAAGCACCAACCTTTCCCTGGAAAATTTTGTAGGAAATGAAATGTAACACTCTATTAAGACTTGTTTTGCAAACAGAAGTGAGAGAGATCACCCAAGCATGCAGAGTCATTAAACTGGATCTTACATATATCATTATAAATTTAATAATCTCCATGACGTCTAGAGTTCAAGTTAAAATGAGTGTCAGCAAAGCATGACCAATTGATGTTATCCCAGCTGCCACCAAGCCTCACTTGGGGTTATATTATATATTCAGAGGCCCCGTCCTACATGTGCACCAAGCACCCAGAGCCAGGAGCAGATGGGAGATGTAGCTTTCTATACCTATCAACACACAGACACAGACGTAATTGCATATTAATTTCGGTGCATCAGAACAATTACAGGACACTTTGGTGCCGCAGGACCCAGATGTTGTTCCCATCGTAGCCTACATGAGGTATAACATCATATACTTAAGGAGAATGATGTGTACGAGCAGCCTCCAGGAATTAAGTCAATAGAAGGATTTGGTTTCAAGCCTTATTGATTTTCTTCAGTCCAAAAATGCTTCCGTGATAAAAGCAAAAAGCAGCTTCTTGGTTACTAGATCACGCTTGGTGCAATTAAAATATCATACATTTAGGACCTCTATTTCGTTCCCCAAATGTCATTTCTCTCTAAGGAAACAGCTGCATTTTATCCAATTTCTCAAAGTTTTCCAGGCTGCTTAGATTTCTAACCGGGTGACAGAGAAACCGCTTTTATTCTTCAGCAGACTTGATGAAATTGTGACACAAACCCCTCTCTCCAAAATTAGACAGTGCTGTTCAACAGCAAAATAATAGCTGGCGGTCAATTGTGTTTTTCCAACTCACTATCAACTGAAATAAAAAAAAAATCACATGTATAAGCTACAGGAAAAAGGAGCTTTCCACACAAAGCTGAGCACACAGCGTTTTCTACCACCCATCAAATCCGCGTGGAAAACGACATAAATGATTCATACAGTAGAAACATGTCAGGTTTTACAGCTTGCTTGACTGCTGCCGAGAAAACAACTTTAAAGTCCCAACTGCTCACAAGCCACAGTTTGTCTGGGACAGCTTCGTTTAGGTCAACTTAATGTGCCGATGCATTAGTATTAAATAATACAAACCACCTTGACGCACTTTGTGTACAAAATAAGGTCCGCCAGCTGCCATTCAACACATTCCACTGTGCGTTTTGTCTCAAGTCAAATTTGCATCTGGAAACCGCAGTAAAATGCCATCAGGACAACAACACTGACAAGCACACAACATTTTCAGCAAATTTAATCACCAAATCCCAAGAAAACAATTAAACCTCTCTAATGATATCAACAGAAACATTAAAGCTATGATGAATCAATAATCTGTCCAGACTCAGCAAGAGTCATCACGCTTCTAAGTCTCTCCATCAACAACTACCCAAAATTCTGTGTATTTTTCCCATCTTTCACTCATATTACCATTTTCCCTTCCCTCAGCTCTTTGTGCCACACATTGGAACAAGCCTGAAGAGAAAAACAAACACTTCTTTTCAAATATATAACCAGAAAAAGAGACCTACAGCTGGCTAAGCGTAACGAGCAGCAACGCCATTGATGAAAGAGTTATAAAGAGCTCTTCTGCCACTTGGATTTCATTCAGCAATTGAAGCAGAAAGCGCTTCCACCTTTTGTCACTTACCCTTTTTTGATCTTCCAGTCCATGTGTCACAGGTTTTCTCTTCTGATGTTGGCTGGATTCGGAGCCAGGTTCCATTTCCCAGCTATAAAGACTCTTCCAGGCTCTTTAAACTTTCCCTAAAAATCCATAGCACGGACAACAACAAAAATCTAAAAATAATTTAAAAAGAAAAGGCAAGAAAATTCCTTCAAATCTCATCCATGGTTTTTTTATAGTCCTTCTAAATTCTTGTTTGCTCATTATCTTAACGAGCAGCCATTCCGCAAGGCTCCGTATCCTATTGTAGCTCAGCCGAAGGTTTCCATTTGCACGCCTTAGAGCAGGATGACGGAGCCGAATCCAAACCCAGGGGTTCGTGCCACATTATTGCTCCATCAGCAGCCTTTTCAGTGCGTTCCGGGCATGGGTAATTTATATGTCAATAAAGGTGTAAATGTGCATTTAATCCACTGTGTTGATATTATCAGCATCCCTCTCTTGGGCCACCTTCCTCCCATAAATCAATGTAAACACTTTGCAGCGATAATTGCCTTTTGCAAATCTAGCAGGTGTTAATTACGTAAAACCATCCATGCACGCTTGTCGTCGTCTTCTTTGTATTCAAACAAACACCTAAAAGGTGGGGGGAAAGCAGTTTTTACTAGTGTGAAAGAACACTGATATTCTTCACCCACCACAGGTCAGAAATGATACAATAATTACGTATTTTGTCCATACTCTTCATCCAAACCTCTCAAAATTATAGGAGGGATCGCACACAGGGATCTCTTCCCCACAGTTCATAAGGTTATTTTGTGCCACCTCCCAAAATCCTGGGCACAAGAATATGTGAATGAACCGGTTACGTTATTACCTGAAATCACAGGTTAGCAGCTCAACCACCTTACAATACTGTTCTTATTGTTAACGAGAAGCACAAGTTTACCACAACAGAGACCAATTGTCTCCTGAGTTAATTTCTAAGGTGGGATCAATATCAGCAGGCTGATCAGTATGATATGATCATATCAATATGAAAAAAAAGCATGTTTACTAAGCTGGATTCTAGATCTAAAAAGGCTGAAAATATTAAAGCTGTTTTAACAACCATAGCACAGCATGAGGGCACAAATTCGGCTGTGTGGTGTTGATACGAGCACCAAAATAACCCAAACCTAAGTGTCCCAAATCAATGAAGAACACAACAAAAAAGAAAAATCACTCTAATAATCAGACATTCTCCCATCCCTAGAGGATTGGTAACATGAAACATAGATTATTTCATAAACATAGCAGGAACTGGATATCCATACCCCACTCACATCTTTCTACAAAGCTTCAGCGCTACCTGAACACCCAAATCAAATATCCAAGTTAGATACGATTTCTGGTGAAATGCATGAACAGGTTTGTTCTATGTGCTGGGGTCTCGGGTTTCATAAGCAAAAAAATAAAATACAAAAGAAATATTGCTTTTGCCTGTTGCCACAAATGCTCTTTTATGGGTCGTTAATCCAGCAAGGGGAAGAATATGAGTGATGGCAGTGATGCTGTGCCATTCCAAAATCATCAAAAAAACACACCTAACCCACTTCATAGGGAAACAAGAGGCTTCAAACTCCATTTTGAACCACAACTTCCTCCTGGTCGGTGGTTTTACACCTGCCGAAATCACACAGGTAGCTCAGAGCAAAGGGCCTTTGACTTTCACGACAAATACCATGCAAAAAAAAAAAGACCAACTTTTACAAATATCCTCAAGTCCCACCGACGAAAACTTTCTCCCTCGAGTGATTTCACAGTGATGTGACACATGAGGCTGCATCAGTCACATCGTGTAATGCCACAGAGCAGCGTGACAGAACCGGTGCAGCTGAGGACAACGGCGCTCGCACGAGAGGGGCCCTGAACCAGATAGAAAATATGAAATAAAGGAGAAAAGGAACAAAGTGCAAGTTACTGTGCATTCAACGTTAAGGCTTTAACCACCATCTCTGGGGAAACACGCCAATTTCTATGACTTAATATATGATTGTAACCTTAGAGCGTGCATTAGTATTTAGTGCCACTGAGTGAGTTAGTGGCATTAAACTTCATATTAAAAATATATATATTAACAAGAAAAAAATATCCTAAAGCTTGAAGAGGTATTTAATTCAAATCGGCCACACAACAAAACATTTTAAGCATCTAGATTGACTTAATTCTTCTTCCCGCTCCAACAAAAAGAAGTTTCACTTTTTATTTATGCTCATCCCCATCACTGAGATTTGTCAGCAGTAAATTGGCATTGAAAACCAGATAGAACGGATAAGAAGAGGGTTTGCTGGGGAAATCACCGCAGGGCCAGAGACGCTAAAACCAACAGAATGCCAAGTGACCAAAAATCTCCATTATCTCATTTTCCTACTATCGAAACACCCAGAGGCCACGGGACTTTGTTGGGCTCCATCCTGAAAAACCTCAGTGAGAAAACAGCTTTGAGAGCCCAGAACCCAAATCTGACCACGGCTTGCGCATCTGACCAACCCCAACAAGCCTCGCATTAATTAATGTATTAATTAAAGCCTTCCATCCAAGGTCCATCCACCTGCACAGAGACCTGAGGGGACACACACCTGCCCAAAGCATCACTTCCAAATATCCCCCTACAGAACCAGCTCCCCAGCAGCTCCTCTTGGTCAATATCATTAAAGCAAAGCAGCTACACACAACTTATGTTTGTTTGTTTTACCATAAAAATATAAACATATAAGCAATGTCACAACACTGGAAATTGACCGTTCCCGCAACTGACGAAAACCAACCAAAGCAAAAATATATTCGTGGGTCTTTTCTGCACAAGTGTTTGTTCGCTTAGCGGCTTTTTGTTTGGTTGTTCGGGTTATTTTGGTGTTTGTTTGCTTTTTTGCGGTTTTTTTGTTTGTTTGGCTTGTAGGGGTGATTTTTTTGTTAATTTCGGGTTTGTTTTGGGGGTTTTTTTACACAGAAAATCCCAGCCCAGCAGAAGTTTCCCGGGTGTCTCACCCACCCGGATCCCAAAGCCCTGCGGGGACACCCCCCTCAACACCCCCACGGGGTCCCCCCGAGGTGCAACCACACACCACCAAATAAATTACGACTGAAACAACAAAACCCACGACCGGCGGCAGGAGCAGCACCGGGCGGCTCCCGGACCCGCGGACCCCAAACCCCCGCACCCCCCCCCCCCCCCCCCGCGCAGAAGTTGCGGCCCCACCGCCCGCGCTCCTCACCCGCCGAGCGGCAGCGCGGACCCGCGGGGCTGCGCCGGGATCCTCCCGCCGTCTCTCCCCGCGGACCGAGCGGCAGCGGCGGCGGCGGCGGCTCCCGCAGCGCTCGGCTCGCACAGCGCGGGGGCCCCGCCCGTGCCCGCGGTTCCGCCGCCGCCGCCGGGACAAACTTTGGCGGGCTCCCGCGGGCGGCGCGTTCCCGCCGGTACCTGGTGCAGCCGCCGCTTTCGGTCGTTGTTGCCGTTGCAGCCGTTGCTGCCGTTACAGCGGTTGCAGGGCGGCGCGCGGCTGCTCGCGGCGGCCACGCGCCCGGGGCAGGGCAGGGGCCGCCCTGCACGCGCGGCTCCGGCTGCGGCTCCGGCCCCGCCGCCTCGCGCCGCCGCCACTACTCACTCTGCCGTTACCCGGGCAACCGCCGCCCCCCCCAAACCAGCCTTGGCCCCGCCCACCGCACAGCACCGCCCCTCGCCGACCAACCACAGGGGTGCCCGCCGTGGACACGTGGGGGAGGGAGGCCAATGGGAGGCGGGCGCTGGCGGTTGAAGAAGTCAATGAGGAGGCGCTTTCCAAGCGGGAACGGAGTGGGAGGGGCGGTGGGGCTGGGCGTGGCCCGCCCCGAAGTGGCCCCGCCCCTAACCGGCCACACCCCGGACAGGCCCCGCCCCACCGGGATCGGCCCCGCCCCAAATAGGCCCCACCTCGAACTGGCCCCGCCCCTGCGAGAACCGGCCCAGCCTCTATACCGGCCCCGCAGGGCCCACCCCGGCAGGAATTGGCCCCGCCCCTAACCTGCTCCGCCCCGAATAGGCCCCACCCCCAAGCGGCCCCGCCCCTAACCGGCCATACCCCCAAACTGGCCCCCCCCCGACGGGACACACCCCAAACATGCCCCGCCCCACGGGAACTGGTCCCACCTCTAACCGGCCCCACCCCGAACAGGCCCCGCCCCACTGGTAATGGCCCCGCCCCTAAACGGCCCAACCCTGCCGGGAACCAGCCCCGGTTCTCTGATCAGAACTGCAGAATCACAGATGGTTTGGGTTGAAGGGACCTTCAAACTCCCCCAGTGCCCCCCTGCCATGAGCAGGGACATCTTCACCAGCTCAGGGTGCTCAGAGCCCCGTCCAGCCTGGCCCGGGATGTCTTTAGGAATTGACCGCTCTATTCAGCCACCCCATGTTCAGTTTTTGCACAAAAAGGCTGGGGAGGGACCAGAGCAAGGGCACAAGGATGATCCAAGCACTGGGAAGCTGCCGCGTGGGGAAAGGCTGAGAGAACCGGGCTGGTTCAGCATGGAGAAGAGGCTGCGGGGAGACCTCAGCACCACAATCGGTGTTTAAAACGTGGGTGCAAAGCAGATGGAGATGCCCTTATACACAGGAAAGTCGAAGGGCAATGGGTACAAATTGTTCCTGGGGAGTCCTATATGTGATTCTGTCTCATTCCTGGGGAAAGAAAATGCAGCATCCCCCAAACAAACTTATGGCTCCAGTTCCACCTTGCTTTTAGCTTTATTCTCAAGGCTGCTGACTTTCAGCCCAGCGTTCAGGACGTCTGCAAACACTGAACACCGGCAAACAATATTTACATCTCATTTCTTTCATTTAAATGTTGCAGTGCGCCGCCTCTGTAAAAAGCAGCCTGTGAAATCAGATTGCCTGAGGTTTTGTTTAAACGCACCTGGAAAAACAAGATGCCAGGAACCCCTGGGCTGCTGTGGGGCCTTTGAGGACATGGTGTCTTGCAGAAGGACTCATCCATGCTCGAAGCCTTTGCTGGCACTGGGTGCGCTTGCTGAACGTCACCCCCCTGCTGTTTTTCACATCTGATCCACGTCTCACACGCAGACAACGGGAATGAGAAATGACGCCGAATCGGTTCTTTGGCAAATTAAGGTGGTGGTTTGGTGCAGGTGATTCATTAGTAAGAAACTCTGCTTCTGCTGTAACATCTTTACATTTAGAAAATCTTCTAGAATATGTGGCTAGAGGTAGAAGATTATAACAGCCTAGTCTGTGATAAAGGAAAATTCCAATTCAATGGGACTGCTGTAAAGGCCCTTATTTATTTTTCCCAGCAGTTGCGTTTTGCCTTTCACTCGCTTGCCTGCAGCTTTGGTTGCTGTGGAGGTTTTCTTCTGTAAATTCTTCAAAGTGACGGATTTTCCCTTTGAAAGAATGCTCGACTGTAGAGAGCTACAGACGGGCAACCTTTTTCATTTCTGTTTCCTGTGCACGTGTGATGCTTTAAGCTTCGAAAAGACGGGTGCACAGCCGCCTCTTTGCTTCATTTGCATGCCGAGAACCTGAAAATTTGCATTACTGGATTCTCACTCCGCAGCTGAAAGGCAGGGACAGAGATCTACTCTTTCCAGTTAAAGGTCATCTGCAAATATGTGTTGGTCTCTAGCTCAGATTAGAGAGACATTCAGCATTTTGTAAACCAAAGAAGCATAAGGCATATTGTTATTGATTAAATGCCTACCATCTAGACAGATAAAAGGCAAGGAAAAAACAAAACCAAAACCAAATAAACAACGAAACACCGCAATGAGACAATATTTTAATCTCTATTTCAGAAATGGCATGGAGCCGATGGGAGGAATTTGCCAAAATCAGGTCGCCCGACTAACATCAGCATCTCCACCACAAGCTGTTCCCTTCTTGTGGGTTCTCGTCCCATTGATGTGTTCCAGCCTGCCAGACGGGTACAAGCGATGGCGTGGTGAGTTACAGGACTCTAAAAAGAAAGTGATTAAAGCCTGAGTTCTCATCTCAGTGGTGAGAACTGAAACCAGGAGCAATTCGACAACCTAATTTGATAAAACGAGCCCTTGGTCTTGGCCAGAAGTTCTAGGTACAGAGTCTACAGTAATTAAGCGCACACACTGATAGTGAATGTGGTTTGGAGTTGTGATTTCAGCACAGACAGCAGGATCTGGCCTTTTAATTACCAGTGCAATACAAGGTACTGAAATGCTGTGAAAGCCACAATGTCATCGTTACATTCTTTGCCATAAACATTTGCAAAGGAACCTCATATTTTCAAATGTCTATTTTCTGATACTACAAAATGTCACAGAAAGTTCCGCTCTAAAACAGTAAAAGATGTCTACAAATACTGAATGCTAATCATTACTAGATTTTCTAGCAAGTAAAAAATAAGTTTCATAATTAGAAAACAAAACATCAATAAACAGCTACATGCAATTCGTCATCTAAAGAATTTAAATCATTTAACTTCAGATAATTCAGCTTTGATCCTTAGACCGTAAGAGTCAACATTTCCCGAGGTGTTTTCACAGACATTTCAGGACAATCTTGAGTTCATGTGTCTGTGCGTCTGCTGCAGGGTCTGCTAAAACGTTCTGTTCCAAAACTGAGGGCTGCAATGGTGAGGATGTTTAGAGAGCAGAAAAACAGGGATGTTAAACCAAAATAGCAAAGCTTTCATTAATTTTTCAGGCTCCATTATGTACCTTTTAGCTGCAACTAATCATATTGAATGTTCGTATAAGTTCTGACTTAAGGCAACGAATTCTTAAAAATGTCTTATTTTGCATTTTTAAGATGTTATTGTATAATGCATGTGCATTAAGAAATGTTGTTGCTTTTGGGGATAGAATGCATGTTGAGAATCTTTTTATCTTTATGAAATCCAATAAAATCTTTGAAAGATGAACTCTTGAGATAGCTGATAGGTTTCCTCTAGGACAGTCAGAGGCTGGCATTCTTTGTCGTATTCTTTGGTGAGGGTGATTGTTGTGTTTGTTTAAATATTAAAGATACCTTTAAATAAAGTTTATTTTAGGAAGATGACATCAATTACTCACTTGATCAATGGAACAATGGAAGCTGCTTCACCCATTTACTTCTGCTGTGATCTGAAAACCGTTACACTAAAGTTAAACTGATAAAATGAAGATACAGTTTTGAAAGAAAAGGGGCAGCTGTTCTCTGAGAATGCTGCACTCGTTACAAGGAGTACCCCCACCTTTTGGGTAAGAACCATGTCAATCCCTCACAACTGCTTAGACGGTGTAAAACTTTACAAAGCCACGTCGCTACAGCAGTTTAACTGAACTAAAATTTGCTTCATAGTGCCTTATACTTACAGTGCAAGTATTCTAAGACAACCCTTTCAACTGCTGTTATTGCTAGCGAGCATCTTGTTCGTCCTCAGAGCTGTCACTATATTTCAATGGCTTGAACACGCAGCTCCTCAAAGCCGGTAACTTCATCTGTGGCTTGTATCATGAGCAGCCAGAATTTTCCACGGTCACTCGTTATTGCAATAAAAACCCTTTGCAATGGTTCATTAGACTTGTGGTGAGCCCTGGCCCTGGGATTTCACCAGTCCTGCTCACTGCTGAAGCAACCTGCTCTCTCCTTTAACCAGGATGTATGCTCTCTCCGGATATCCAAATTTTTTAGCAAGTGGCATCTTGCTACACTATGATTCCATCGCTATCAAGTACTTACTTTGCATAATAGCATCAAAATCTTGGTATTATGTGCTTTAGGATAAAACAGAGGTAGGAAGAAGCACGTGTTTGATCCTTGCTCAGAGCAGACCTCAGTTGTTTGCATTCCCGGGGTCTTCCCTGCACATCTGGCAGATGTGGTGGCATTCTTGACATTCTCTCTGCTGTTGGTGTCTCCTTGCCCCCGTGAGCCTGGACACCTAATTGGAAACAAAACCCTTTTTTGGGGGGAAGCGGGATGTACGAACCCTCAGCCTGCAGCTGCTGTGTAACCGGGACTCCTACTCGATTGTAAAGACATCATGAACCATGGACAACTTCACAGTGCAAAATGCTTATTAATTGATATTCAGTGGAAAGTCCATTTAAGAAAAGCCAAACTGACCTGTTACACCTCTCGCAGTTTTCAAGATTTGAAAGACTTGAAGCCTCTGGCTTGACCAAGTCACCTTGAGAGCATCTCGGGAGATATACATTCAAACAAGCTCTCTAAAATATATTTTCCGTGTCATCTTCTTTTATCTGAACAGAATCTGTCTTCCAAGCTAGCTGTGTATGCTGAAAAAGGTTACAGGCTGCATATAAACATGTTTAATGAAGCTGAATACCGCAAGCATTAGCAGCAAAAATATTTTGTTTACTTAACATCTATACACACTCAAGTAAAAGCTTGTTAAGTTTGGTTGGCTAAGCTTGTTTTCAAAAGGGACCTAGAAGGCTGAAAAATTAAATAAAACAACAAATGCATAACAACACAATCATTCATATTAGCATTCTAGTTAAGTCGATGATTAATTCTCCTTTGAGGAAGAAGTAGTGGTAAAACAACTCTAGTCTAACATCTAGTAGCAATATTACAATCAACTCAAAATTCCAGATTATATCAACACATGCATATGTAATATAGGAGCAACTTTCAGAGCCTGAACTTTAAAGAGAAATCTGAATAAACATATGCTTCTTGGAGTATTTAAATATAGATTCAAACTAGCTGCTCTCCACAATTGGCTTGTAGATATCTGCTCTGTCTGCAAATAAAGAGGTCATGAGAGTTTTCTACCGACTTTGAACGGCTGAACTGGAAGAGCAGGATGATGGCACAGCAGCCCCAGAAAGGACTAATTCTGCAACAAATCGGCACTTGTCAGAACGGCTCACAGGAACTCCAGTGGGATGATGAGAGACACCACAATGGTATCTTTTTAAAAACATGACCTGTCACGGACGATCTGGACATTGCAAATGTTGTGAGCTTTGAATACAGGTTTGGTGGGGACTTTTCCCACTGATGGAGTTCTCCATGCTGTTTGTCAGTTGGCTTATCTTCCACAGCCTTGTTAACAGTTCTTACCCTCTCTCTGATTTTCCTCGGAGGCAAAAAGAAGCTACTGGCAAGGTCCATAGACAATCTTGTGGCTACAGAGATAAATTGTCAAGATGGAAAAAATAATTCCCTGTGTCCCAATAGTAATATCTACATGAGTTTTTATGAAGGGTGTTTTGGATTTGGGGGTATTAATTTCAGTATTATTGCTAAAAGGTTCCATAGGTTTTAGGTTGTAATGGAAACAGAAGCAGGTGGGTTCATGGATGATCTAGCAGCTCCAGATAAAAGTTGGCAGGCTAAGATATTCCTTGATTGGACAAAGCCCTAAGAAACCTGCTCTGATCTTATAGCTGATCTTGATTTGAGCAGATTGGAGTCCCAAGGTCACTCTAACATGGATCATCCTATGGAAATATAGAATATCCTTTAGAGAAACCAATGTCGATGGCAGGACACAGAAGGATGGTTCCCATCTAGAAAACAAATGATGCATTTTGAAAAGATTGTGTGATGCCAGTGATTTTACGGTCTGAAGTCACATAAACCTGACGGAAGAACTTCTGTTTTCCTATGGAGAGAGCAGCATCAATCTTTCAGCACTGATGCGGCCCTACAAGATTCAGCTGGATTTAACCAGGACCATATTTTAATTGGGGAAGCGCAGAGACTGTGAATAGAAGATTAAAAACATAGCTAAGAAGTTTTTACGTTAACTTTGGTAATATGAAAATGATTCTTTTTTTAAAAAAATGGGCATTTACAACCTCACATTGTCTGTACATCAAAGGAAAATGTATTTGCCTCAATTCTAAGGTAAGTGTATATGATTACAAAGATTTTCATGAACAGGTGAGCTAAAGGAGGGAAAGAGAGAGGTTACGGGTTCACATTTTTGCTTTAATACTAACATTTCACACTTCTATAATCTCTTTCATCTAAGGATTTCAAAGCACTCTATGGACATTAATGAATTAAGCCTCGCACCAGTCCTGAGAGAAAAGGTAATGATTTAAAGATTGAAATTCAAAGAGATGAATGGATATAAATAGGAAAGAGCATTCCTGAAATTTCATATAGTACTTAGACCGCATGGAAAATCCACTATTTTCCTCTTTGTTTATACCCTACGTGCCTTCAAGGCAATTCACAGTGCTGGAAAAGTTGTTAGGAAGTGTTTACAACTGCTTATGTACAGTCAGTTTAGATACAATGATAACAGCGGTAGCAGAAATTTACAGGGAATAGATCAGATTGCAAAAAATGGACATGTTAAACTTCATTTCAGCCTCCAGAGGTTTTACAGCATCCTTTTCATGGAAACAGATTTGCTTTACATATTACAACATGCAAGGTCGTATGAAATAATGTAACCAAGACAAAAGAGTTGGCTTGGAATGGAGGCAGGGAAAACGCACAGTATGCAATACATTAAAATACCTTTGCATCTTTAACGGCCAGCCAAATTCCTGTGCCTTTGCTAGCCTGACAAGTTGGGTTTATAAATAATTCTATTGATAGTTTGCAAAATTCATCCCAAAGGACGCAGTATCGTGTGCAATGATAAAACAGCATCCCTCAGAAAGCAGCCACGTCCTCAATGCACAAGGACACGGCCTTTTGGGAGGTGAGCAGGTATTCTGTGAAGTCTTGCAACTTTTCCACCCCTTTTATATTTCCATTGGTCACAGATACACTTCCCTATCAAACGCATTTGCAGTTCTATGAGCTGTAAAAATTCATAAGCAAGACCCAAAGGGAAAATGCCTTGTGTCTTCTAGGGAAATGATGCACCGTAATCTCGTAATGACAGAGAGCTCTCTTGATGTGCAGCTTTCAGTCAGCGGAAGAGTCAACAGTCGTGTTGAGGGCTTGTAATCTCCAAACTCCTTGCTGTCCTGGGGCATTAGGAAATGAACCTCTTTGCAATTTGAATTTTTTTCCCCAAGTTTTTTTTTTTTTAATTGATTATTCATACTTTGAACAGAGCTGGAAATGAGAAGTATCTGCTTACAGAGAAAATAGCTTCACATCAATCCAGACAACCTGCAATTACAAGTAGAAGCTCATTTCACACTTTAGGAAAAGCAAACAAGACCTGAGTTATAATGCATGCATATTAGCCTTTCTGTCTTTTTATAAACTGCTAAAATAAAGCTGAAGGAGAGCAGAAACAAGACCTGAAGAACTAATATCCAAGGTAACCGCAACTGGATCATGTTTATTTTGGCTAATTTCTTCTCTACATTCAACATGTCCTAGACTTCTTAGAGCAAGTAATACTGTTTTTGAAGACTGCAATAAAATTAAGACTGCAACGAAATTAATACCAATAAAAGGTTCTGATATTTTTCGGTAATTTAACCTGGAACCTCGCTGCTGCTGCTTATGCCTTGTAGGAGAAATTTCTCTATTGGAATTACATGTAGAGACCAGGTACTTGTAAAGGAGAAGGAGGTTCCATACCAAAAATACTCATAAAAAACAACATGCTTCCCTTTACCACTTCCCAAGTTTATAGATACATTTATTTATTCACGTTCAACTTTATCTTTTTGTTTTGTTTTGCCTGGGTTGGGGGAAAGAGGGAGATGAGCAAAGAATGTTATGACTATTGACCTGAGACAGTCTGCTGGAAATAATCTACCAGCAGGGAACAGCAAGTCCTTTTCAAAACCAATGAAGCAAGAAAACGCTGTTGACCAAGCTACTGTGAGAGATTTCAGGGAGAGAAGAGGGGAAAAAAGGATGGAGAAGGAGGAATAGAAAGGATGAAACTATACCTTAGGCTCAATATTTCCTTCAAATGAAAAGCGTATCTTTTCAAGGCGATCGCTTTTATGGCATTTCTACTGTAACTAACCCTTATTCCAAAGAAAAGGCGCTTGTTTTAGTACAGTCAACCGCGTGCTTGGGCTCACGGCCGCAGGATTTTCGCTCACAGTGTGCAGAGCTACACAGCCTTGGTTTTCCCTTTATCTGCCCTATGGCAGCTTGAAAATAAGAAAACAAGACGGTGTTTCTGTAAACTTAATATCAGTTTCTGTCCTGCTTCGGGGGCTCTAGCTTTGCAGTAAAAGGCCACTGTTTGAGACATAGGAATGCTGAAATCTTCACGTTTATTTCTTTAAAAAAAGCTTGGAAAAAACCTCCCCAACACATAATCTCGGTCATATTGCCAGGACCAGTTGCACTGTGAAGTTGTGGCCTCAGAGAGACCATGAGGGAGAGAAGGACCTTGCTGGGATACGTTTGGTGTGTGTTGCTTCCAGATGCTGCCACCAGTACCCACTGGGTCAAGCGCTGTAGCAAAGTCGGCCCTGGGAACACAGATAGTGCACAGATTAACTATTTCTTTATTTGTTTTCTCTACATACCTAATTTTGCTTCAGAATTGCAATGGACGATATTGATATATTGTTGGCTCTGCACCTAATGGTACTTAGAAACATAGTAAAGTGTCTGTACACTCTCTCAAATAAATGATGTTAAATAGCTGAAGAATGGCTGTAGATGAGACAGGGTCATGTTAGAGAAACTTCCCACTCAGGATTTGAGGGTGGTTTGTTTTTAATGATCTTTGGCTCTTTTTGCTGATCTTTCACTCTCTTTGCACATGTGCGCAAGCACACGGGGTAGTTTCTCACCGAAATACAAACCCCCTCGATGTTAATTCATCTTTTGAGTTAATCCATTTACATCGAAAGCCAAGAGATTGAAATTATTATTGTTGTGGACTGACAGAGGCTCCGTCGCAGTGGATTCAACTCTCCCAGTTCCTCATCGTTTTCCCACATCAAGCTGCTAATCTACACTGCGCATAAACAAAGGGGGGTTTGTTGTCTGCGAGTGTTAGGGAAGTCAAAACTGAAGCTGTGTATGAAGTCTGGCTTTATTTATGGCATTTGTTAGTGAAACAGACGCTTTTTTCCCACCACATCATAAAAGAGAGGGGAATCCTGCTCTAAACCATCAGAAATCATCTATTCTTATTACTCAGATGTGTAGCCACTATTCACCCAGAGCAATTTAATGAATAAGTTCATACACATTTACATTTTTAACCATGATAGCACACTTTGGGCTTCTTTTTTAAGGAAAAATTCCCTGGTTATTTCAAGAAGTAAAAACCAAAAGAGAGCAGGCAGGTTTTCAGCACTTTGAATAGTTATCTATAAAAGGAATTTCCTCCACTGTATGAAAGGCAGATGTTCTGCAGAAGCACCAACACGCAGAAAACAAAATCTGAACTATTGATGAAATCGTGAAGATATTTTTTCCCCACATACTTAGGTATCAAATAAAAGACCAAGAAAAATGTAATGAAAGAATAAAGAAAAAAGACTAAACAAAAAAGCCACCAAACCACTTTGGGATGAAAGCAAGCGTGTGTAATAGGAGCCCAAAGGGAAATATATTCCGAAAGCTGTGTCTGAAAATGATGGTTTAGAATGAAAGCACCTCAGCCGTAACTCCAGTGTCACTAACGCAAAGCTATAATCTTTTTTCCTATGTTCTGACTATTATCCAAGCACTAAGTGTCAGTTAAGAAGATGTAAGAGAGCAGGAATTTTCAGTGGGGCGGAAACCTTTTGTCGCCCATTTTCTTATATATGGGCATGTTAAGAATAAAATTACAATTTTTGTCACGGCTTTTAACTAATCTTTGGTTTACTGCTGCTGTGACAACCTTTTAAGGAGGCAGACTGTGAAATGAAACGATACTTTAGCACTGTAATAGACTGAAAGCCTCTTTTTTCTCTTAACCAAAAATAGCAATTTCAATATTAACACCGGAAAGGTTAACGCACATATCTATGATCAAAGCGAGAAAGAAGCAGATCTGTTAAGAGGCAGGAAGGGACACCAGTTCAAGCTTCTGATGCCTTTTCTGTGTTTGGAGGGTTGGTAGATAATGTGTAACTGCCTGGAGTCAAAGAATTCCTTTGCTTTACAGATTTTCTTATTAGCACTGGGAAAATAGAATCTTTTTACCTATTTGAAAGAGGAGAAAAGTAGAAGCATTGCAAAGGAAAATGATTTGTGAAAAAGGTCTTCCTCATCCATGGTCTGTCATTCTTTCATGATATAGCTCCTATAACAATAGTCACATTGGTGTTTACAGCACAGCTTAAAGACTGAGATAGTAAACAGAGTAAGCAAGAAAGCAGAATATATCTGTAAAATAGCAGTCAAGCTAAACCTGGTGTTTGTTTCGCTTCATAACGCAATACTTACAAGGTTTTAGACTTAAGGTAGACCATGGATTCAAGCAGGACACCTGAATTTTGAACTGACTCGCTTTCCGGAAAAGGAACACAGAGAGACTGGGATTCATGGCTTCCTCTTACAGTGAAAAAACATTTTGGCTGCAATTTCTAAGATGTGTACAACATTTTATCCTCCTTTAAAAAGTAATTCATGGAAGTGATAAATAAATATTGAGGTACCTTAATTTAAATAATGCTTGTTCACTGCTTCCATGAGACACAAGTGTAGCTGACCAGACAGGGAAGAAATAGCTATGCCTATTCTAGGATACAAAGTTGGGTTTACACAAAAATGTGTAGCTCAAAATATACCATAGGTTGCTTGTTCAAATAGGCAAGCTATAAATTGTCTTTGGGGGTTGCTACATTCAGGGTCTTCTACCCTGAATAACTGGAAGATCAGATAGAACCAGCTCGGCCATGTCCTCTCTTCATTCTCTCCCTCTTTTGCCACATGGACTCTGCTGAACTGATTTTCCCCAGTGTTTCTAATTGGGGTCTGAACACAGAGGCATTTTCAGGAAACTATTTTCATTTCTCAAGCCGTTATATGAGCACCTTACTAACACAAAATAGTCTATGACCTTGTAATACAGATACGAGATTTTCTATTCAGTATTTAGGCACCTAGCGCACAAGAACTAATATCTTATTGACAGGAACTTTGTTCATTGAGCAAACTTATTTAGGGCTTTTTACATGGCTTTTCAAGGGACAAGAAACTCTTCCTTTTCCCTCTCCCTAGAACTGAGGAGATGATGAATACAGGAGAGAATTTTCAATAATAACTTCCTCTGTGTGAGAAGAGCCCAGTCCTCATTTAACCACAAACATTTTCTTAAGGAATAGTCCAGATCATTGTACTCAAGTTTTCAATCCATATATGTCATCACTCACACAAGAAAAATTACAGTGCACATCTTCCAGATAAAGTAATTTGAAAATATCATCAGTAGAGTTTCAACTGTTCTAATAGCAAGATCTAACTGCTTATTATACCATTAATCAGCCTTACACAGGACTTTGGCGTTTGGTTGGGCTTTTAACAGTAAAATGAAGTTTCGGACCCAAAGCGTCCTCACCCCAAGGTATTTTTGTACTCTCTCCTTGGAGGTAACAGGGCAATAAAATGCTACGGTCCCCCCAATAAAGCCCTCAAACCACAGTCATGCATCCACACATTCAGGTATTGTCATCTGGTGCATCAATTTCCCGCTTTGCCAGAAGCACACGGCAGCAGCAAGTCTCAGTTCCTCGCATCCAAAACACTTACCAACATCGATGAGCCTGAACTTCAGCATCTGGATCCCCACTTCTGATACACAGCATTCTTTTGGATTTTCTAATGCTGACCGGTTATCATTACTATGAATACGGCTTTCTGCATCCTAAAGAGACATATTAAAGTGGGAATATGGCAACTGGCACATTGCTTATTACAAATCACAGAAGCGTGGAAGCTTTTTTTAGCAAAGAAAAAGCGTTTTCTTCCTTTAGACTTACAAGAAATGAAACGCATCCCCTGCTTCCGTAAGTAATGACAGAAAGCAACCTTTTAAAAACACTAAGTGGTTGCTTTATTTATTCCTACCCACGGAAATTACACGTTAGCTTGCCATGTGCACAAACAGATTCACATCTATAAATCGCAAGAAATTCAGCAAAGTTTGCTGTGGTATGGTTAACTCATTTTCTTTGGTTTGTCAGTTCTGTTGGCATCACCCCGTTGCCTCAGAAGAAGATGGGAATCGGTCCAAAGGATCATCTGAGGTATCACTACAGCAGCTCCTCGGCTGATCTAGCAGCAGCTGACTAGGACAGAGTCCCACCCCGGAGCTGTTTCTATGTGAATACAGGTCTGAGCTATTACAGTCCAAGTTAAACTCACTCTTATCTCACCCAGAAATAGTGACCAGGAAGTCTTAGGTCCAGCTCTTCTCTTACTTTATGTTCAGGAGAAATAATCGCCATATTCAGTATTTAACCATCACCTACTTTCTCCCATTTGCCCCCTTAATGCAGGAAAACAAATAAATGTTGAAACGTATCTACTGCTGGAGTTCACTCAACATTTCATTATTCCTGCTGACAAACTCATTTTAAAGAGGTTTTGGTTGGTGGTTGCTTTTTTTTTTCCTCACAGAGAAAACAGATTAATTCCCCGGCAACAAAATTCTAGTTAATCAAAAATGTGGCTCTATTCATTCTTAGCCTCTTCATTACAATAAAATATCAGATGTTTACTGCTGAAATTATAGTCTTGATTAAATGCAAAATCAGGTGGCTCTTAAGATCCAATTATAAAGATAAAAATTAGTTTTATTGACTCTGCACAAGTGTTTATCTTGATCTGTGATTCACTGATTATGGAGTTAAATGATTTAACGTGAGGCAGGACTTTCTGCAAACAACTGGAGAAACATGCTTATCTCCAACTCAGCGGACTGTCGGTCATCGCAGCAAACCGTCCCCATGTCAGGCTTTGTCCCTCAGCCTCATTCAAGCAATTATGGGAAGGAAAACAACATTTTCAAGAGCAATCTGGCCCCTGTATTACGGCCACTTAGGGCACTGCTTGTGCTGCCACCAAGGCCATTGCAGAGAGATGTCGTTTTCGGCACGTCCAGACTCCCATCGCTTCTGTACCAATATAAACAGTAGTTTTCCACGCCAATACCCCATCCATCCTCCAAATCCAGTTTTGTGAGCTCCATCTCTCTTCTGTTAATGACAACGCTAATATTCCCAGGACGGGGCAGGTTTTGTCTCTTCATAATTGAGTGAACCTGACCCTGGCTGTATTTGGTTTCTCCGAACTTGCCTGTCAATGCAAGTTTGTGCATACTGTAACGTCTAAAGGGAAAATATTGAGCCTTACTTACCCGATAGTGTCTGTCATTAGTCATGTTTTCATACGAAATACAGCTGTTGAGAAGTGAAATAAAAAACAGCAGTGGTGCTGGCTTTTCTAATTTTCCATGGATTTCTTCAATCTGGAGGAATGGATAACATAGAGATGTGTCTGAACCTTGCTTTTTCAACCCTCCTAGATAAAAAACACCCAGATTACACCTGCACTTAATATATTGTCATTTGAATAGACTAAGCAAGCAATGGATATGCTGGCTAAATGCATAAAGAGGACATATTCTCACACCCACAAACTCAAGAGACAGTGAAAAGCTGAGCAGTCAATATATTCAACAAGTTTCACCCTCATCCCTCTCAGGCCTTTGTAATTTTTATAAGTAGCATCTTCTTTCCCTCAGGATTTTCAGTCTACACTTTCTCCTAGAATTCAGTAGCTACATAGGCTCTGTACCACAAAATTAATCTGAAATCCTCCCTAGTAAGAAGCTTGAAGTTCTTTTGAATGTCTCCATTCCATACACTTAGCATGGCCTTAGCCACCAGGAGAATATTGCCAATTTTTATCTTGAAGCGCTTTCACTTGTAGGTCATAATTAACTTTTTATCAGGCCAGAGAAGGACAGACAGCGCAATTGAAAAGGGAAGGTATCAACCTGCCGTTCTTGCCCTACACAAAGAGGTGTTTTGTGTGAAATATTCGCTGGAGTCACAAGGAATACCTTGCTGTGAGATTTTCTCTTTCACTCTTCGGCCCAATAAGTGTTTTCTTATATATAATATTCACCATGCAGAAAATTTAAAATAACCCCAGGAAGAGCCAGAGGCAAGCGTTTGGGTGAGTGGAGAAGCTGGAATGGGCTCGGCTAAATGAAAGGACTCGGTATCTAAAGCCTGCGATCAACTGAGTTAAGCAGGTATTTTAGAAGATTTAAGCCCAGTTTTCAAGCAAGCACCATAATTACTGGAAAACCCTTCCTTGTTTATTTTGCGGCTGCAATTTTTGATGCTGCTGTAATCCAGACAAGAAACGGCAACAGCAAATAGGTGTAAAACCAAGCGGTTGCTGAACCCACGCGCAGTCTGACCCTGCCAGGTTCACACTGCTGAGCATCGTTTAACATGGGAAAATTGTCTCTAAAGTGGAGGCTTCCCTTTTTTATACCAACAAGGCAGCATTCCTTGCTCGGGAAGATGCACAGCAAGCTTCCTTCAGGATAAATGACCCTTGAAAAAGGTGCCTACGTGGCTGTTAAGAGCCTCGCACACCGCATCTCAGGAGTGCAGCGTGCCGAGCGTCATTTTAATGGACAACTCTCCATCGTGGCTAAACACCGTATCCGGCCCTTCAGGGGAAAAAGGAGCAAACTCTGCACATCGTGGGTATCTGACTGACAGGGCAGGTTTCCCCCAGGAGGGAATTCATGGTGAAAACCTCAGTTAATCATAATCTTCGCTGGATGCAAGATTTTCCCCCGTGTCAGGCTGTTCAGAAGCAAAACAAGCTCTTTGTTAAAGCGCCGCACATTTCCCTGCGTTCTCCAAGGGGGAGGAAACAAAACAGAACAAGCTAGCTAGGAAATTAATATTCAAAGGCATTTAAGTTTCTTTTTTCCCTTTGTATCTTCACAAGGAAATATCCTCAGAGAATTATCATTTCTGTGAAGAGTTGGCAAGGCTGCTAAGCAAAGCAAACTGGATTTTATGTCAATGGGTACAGCACAATGTATATTTATCATCCTCCTTGTCTCCTTGGAGCACAAGTATTACTGCATTGTGCTGTCTATGCCAACGGCCTCATCTGGAATATTATAACGTCCAGAGAGTATCCTAAATGTATTTGTTGAGCTATTAGCCTTAATTGCTCAGCCTTCAGCAGGAAACTAGCGAAAATAAACACAAGTTTCCTTTAATAACATGGGACTGTGAGTTATTTTGTCATACAGGTCTAAGTTAATGTATATTTGACTATATACTTCTTTTTTCCCCCAATAAAATTACTTCAAAAGAGTGAAATACGGCTTTGATGCTTTGGGAATAAAACAAAACAAAACTTAAACTTGATATTAACAAAATCTTTCATTTCTCTTAACTTCAGTGATATTTTAATCAAAACCTTCACTCTAAGGCTTTGGTAAATTTTTGTTACTTAAAATGACTGTAAAATGTCATTGTTAGTTAATCACAACATGAAATCTAACCTATTTTAACAACAAGAATTACAAATAGCTTTGGAGAAATAGCACTCAAAATGTTTTGTATACAAACTATTCAGTTATTTTATAAACTGAAACATACAGAGCTCAGGAGTCCATTGCTGGGAGTGTTAGATCTGTAAAAACCTATGAAATTAGGGACCAATTTAGTCATTCTCCTTGTTTGCTCTGTTCCCTTCACTCACCTCTGCTGGTTCTAGTTAAAAGTACAGCTCAACCGTCATTAGGATTTAAAGCACTAAGCATTTTCTACTAATAACACACAACTTTGCAGAAAAACCTCATCAGTTAGAATCACTTTCTAGCAGCAGCCTATGAGGCTTCCAAGCAGAGTGTAAACTCAGCTGGGATTTGAATAAAACCCTCCTGACTGTCTCCTGTTTGCAAGAGTGGGCACGTGTGCCAGTGTTTGCTATGCCAGCAAATGATACCTTGATAGATTTATGCATCGAGAGATTTAGTGAGAAAGTTCTAATGAACCTCTGAGCATATTTAAGGAAAAACAACTGCCAGAGAATAAGGCAAGGATAATTACTGTTGACATGTTTAATCCCTTTGTGGCAGATGAAATAATTCAGCTTGGTTAAGCTGCTACATGCAGAATATAGAGGAGTGTTTCAATAGAGATGGCATTTGGAACAGACGATGGCAGGTGCGAGTAAAGTTTATTTCAGATATTGTGGGCTTTGTGGTGGATTTACTGTGCTCAAGCAGCATTCTCTTAGGGGAAAAAGAAAAAGGTTATGCGTGCAGTGCTGAATAACTCCCTCTACGCAGAAAAGACACAGAAGACTAGCTAATGGAAAGACAAGACTTTTCAACTCCTAACAGAATTTTGCTTTTAATTGAACAGAGGAGAAACTCAATCACCTGTTCCCTTTATGCCATTGTAATGCACCAAGGACTAAGGAATTTTTATTACTCATTCCACAACATGGAATCCACAGCACAAATAGATGTACTTACTCCAAGTGGGGCTGGATACAGGGAACGTGGTGCCGAGTTCCTCTGGAAAAGACTGACTTCTCCAATCACAGAAGGTCATTGCCTAAGTTTTAACCTGGAAAACAGGCAGAAAGAAGGAACGTTGAGTTGCATGTGTTCATCAGCACATCACAAATTTAGCGATAATTCTCACGCACACTCACGTCCCAGTGCAGGTGTCCATCACATGCCCATCACTGCGGTACCCAACAGCCAAGAACACAGCTCTTGGGATGGGACTTTCTGAGAGCAGGTCTGAGAGTCAGTGAGAAACAAATGAGCTACCAGAACTTAAAGCAAGAGAATCTACAGAGCAAGAAGGACCTTAAGATGAAAAGGTGGCTCATGTGAAAAAGGCAGAGCTAGCCAGAGGGTTTAAAACAAGACACGTGAAGAGCAAACTCAAAGAAACAGCTTTCAAATACAATGCAGTGCAACAATTCAAGGAAAGGAGAGTTTCATTCAAAAGTGTCTGTAAAATGTCAGTGTATTGTTTTGTTAATCCTACAGTACATGCCATTAAATATTACGTATGTCATTTCTCAGCTGAAGCATTGAGGAGGGGATGGAATTCGTGTAAGAAACTGCATTTTGGATGAACGTTAACTTTTGGATGTGTCCCTGCAGTAGGAAACGTTTTGAATAAGAACTTAGATGCTGTTCGTTGGCCAGAACCTAATGAAAACTGGTCTTAGGAAAAATGCTTCATAGGCTGGTTGAAGAATCCACGATAGATTCCACTATAAATACACGACAGAAGAAATACAAAATAAATATAAGCCATTTCAGTAGCACAATCACTGAGTGATATAAGACCAAATGACAGCAAATTTTTTCCTCCATCACATAAAACATTCTGGCAGGGAATTAGCTTATTGTATAGTCATTCCAAGTTTTTCGTTGAATAGGTTTATACACAAGCACTACTGACGCTTCTCATCCCACAGACATTTATCCACCCATCATCTTTATTGCTCCTGTCTCATCCTCTCTGGGCATTCACTGGCTCATCTTCCTTTCAATCACCAGCAAAAGGCAGCACTGGCAGAATATATAGCACAAAGCAGCTTGGGCTGATGGACACTGCAGCTTGCAGGATGGATCCCTGTAAGACCGAGACATGCAACGTCCAATGGATCTGCAGGTTCTGTAGAAATTATATGTGTATATATATCTACAAATATAAAATGTGGGTTCTGTCACTATTGTAATAATCTCTCTTCAGGAACAGAGTTGACCCCGTGTTTTAGCCCGCCCATGAAATTCTGACTTCAGTCAGTTGGGTAGAAAGCACACAAAGCAGTAAAATAATAAATTACAGGGTGTTTCAAAAAGCTGGACCCAATTCGAAATCACTGCTTTGAAACTGGGTCTATCTTTTTGAAACACCCCGTAAATCTAATCCTCTACTTCAAGAACATGAAGCAAACAGGTCTTCACTCCAACTTACACTTTAGATTTGGATCAAGAAATAACATCTCTGTGAAAGACTTGTCTGTGTGTCTCTTTGGCAAGCACTATTCCTCTTCATTTTTCAAAAATAAAATTGATTCACTTAAATGGCCACAAGTCTCAACTCCTTGTAGAGACTGCTCAGATCTGAAATGCTGAAAGAACAAAATGTAGAATACACTAAAATAATTTAGATGCTACTACCAGGAAAGTGTTTAACTAGGAAGAACAGAATGGACTTGAAGTAGAAACGTGCCCTTTACTCAACACTCTGAGCTCTCAGGCTCAGCACCAAGTGTCTTGCTGAACTTCAGAAGTGTTTGCTCTTGAATATATACACACATCTGTGCTGTTGTTATCTTCTTTTCCTAATAATCCATCTTAGCAGAAAGAATTTACCAACAGAAGTGAAGCACCAAAACTCCACGTCTCTATTTCCCTTTGTACCAAGCTATTAATATTCTTCCAGTGTAGTTTCTGGTGCATGCATTAACTTTTAATTAGCATTCCCTGCAATTAGCATGCCTGAAAAAAGGCATTTATTTGTTTAGGAATCCACGTTTCCATAATAGTGTCTTTTGTTTCCTTCCCCGCCTTCACCTCTGAGTTTGACCAGCTGATTTAATTTGCTTAATTTTAAAAGATAATGTAACAACAGAAAGCAAATAAACTGAAGCTAAATTGAATCAACTTGTGCAATAATATACCTTAATATGATTTAATTTTATGCAGGCTAATGAATATGAGATTAGGTAAGGCTCCACTAAAGCACTTGTGGTGCCATCCTGGCCAGGCACTGCCCCGGTACTGTGTCCTGCACTCAGATTTGGGGTGAGATCACTTTTAGATGCTGTGATTTCTTTGTCTGTAGCACCTTGTTTGCCATCATTTCCCTACTGTATATCTTTAATCTTTAAAAGTATTTTAAAAATAATCTAAATAAAGCCACTTAGTGCTGTTATACACTTTAAAATGTCATTTGGCTGGGTAAATATGACATAAATGCAGCCTGCGAGTGCAACTCCAGGACTTAGCAGCTTTGCCTTGTAGATGCAAAGGAGTAAAATAAGCCTGACCTCTAGTGAACCCAAGCGCTCAACACGGCTCCTGCAAGAGGCAGAGTCTCCAGTTATCCTCACGCTCCCGACAACTCTCTTTGCAGCTCTGAAATGAGGATATATTTTTGTTACAGCACAACACAACCCAAAGCAAAGACAAGGACAACAAAAGGATAAGTATTACAATCCTAATTACTGCAGAATTTTGAAGTGACTGGAGAGATTAACTTCACAGAAGCAGCTGAATGAGGAAAAAGCTGTGATTTGAGACTATTACATTGTGCTTCTGAATCTACTCTGCCTTCTTCTCATTTTCACTGAATATTTATCTATACTTAAAATATATCAAATATTTTACCCAATCTATCGAGAGGCTTCTGCGGTATTTCAAGGTCTGCTTATACCATGAACTTCTGGACTACCAGTCTATACCTGCAGAAGACCACAGTTTCTCCTCGATACCCATCAGACATGAGAATTAAGGTATAATAAAAGAGGGCTATCTATTGCCTTTGAAAATTGCTTGAATATAAGAAACATGAAAAGCAAACATGACAATTTAAAGAGCCTTCTGCATTAAACAGCAGCACTCCCAGGGATTCCCACAAGCCGTGTTTCAACAATACAATCGGAATATCTAACTTGAAAAACTTTGCTGCAAAGCTCCTAAAGGCGACTATTGCTTACAAATTCGTAATTCCAGTCTTAAAAAGAATAGTCGTAAACTAATTCGCTAAGGAAAGCAACCCAAAATAGTCTGACCAATCAGGCAGCGGGTCAGAAATCCCTGGAAAGTTGAGTTTTCTGAGGGTTGTATAAACCACAAAATCTTTTAAATTCAAATGGCACCAGTGATTTTTTTAAAAACTTTACAACAGATGACAATCAGAGACATAATTGCCAGGCAATTCCACCACCTCCCTGGGCAACCTGTGAGTTATATATGGAATTACCCAATTATTTCAGTAACATTCTTGATGCATGTGGTTTTATATGCGCCATTAATTACAACTCCACTTGAGAGCAGCACAGTGTCACATCCACCAGGCACACGGGCACAAGATGCTGAACTTTGCTGCCTTATGATCACACAAAAACAAATCCATTCTTGACAACATATGTTCCTACAAAAAGTACAACTCTGAGCAAAACAAACCAGATCAGTGCTTTCTTTAGCATATTGCATAGGAGAGGAAAATATCTATGGGCAAGATAAGGAGGCATCTTAACTACAATACAGGCACTAGAAACACTTCAAATTGCATATCCTTGACTTATTCACCACCTTACCTATAATCCTAGCTTATCATTCGCTGAATTTGGCTAAACCACTAGGATATATCACACACATCTTTAATCCGCATGACGATGCTTCAAGTAACTCTTTAGCTGAACCAGCATAGATAAAATCACTGATTTCTGGCATCAGGTGGTATCTTGATTCAGCACATCCCTTGCAATTAGCAAACAGCCCATATGAGAATCGTCAGGCAAAAGGCTTCAAGGACATCCATTAAAAGACATATTTCTTAACATCTTGTACCCACAGCTAGAGAGAGAAGCTCAAGCCTGAGCACCAAGAAATACAAACAGCTTAAGTGATGGGTGCAGATGGGCACACCGGTCGACTGCTCCATGTATTTCTATAATATCAAAAAGACAAAGGCAGCAGCACGGTAAGGAAGACCACACAAGAGGCACGCAGGTCACTAGCAGAATAATTATTTCAATAACTGTAATAACGTTAGCAATTCTTTTAACCTGGACTTAAAAACACCCGATGCTCTCAAAGTGAACAGATTGTGAGGCTAAGTTTGAGACTCGGAAAGATCTCCCCGGAGCAAAGGGCACGAGGGATATTAGGATGTGTTTGAACAGGGATAACGGCTTCTTGATTAGGGGATAAGGCTAATTTTCAAAGCTCGGCATAAATGAAAAAAGTAATCAAGCAACAGCTTGAAGGTAAAAGCCTGAAGGTTGTTTGTTTCCAGTTTGATTTCTGAAATACACAGATGCATTTGCTCCTCATTTAAGGAACTCTAATTCTACCAAATATTACCATCCCTGAAAAAACAAACAAATAAAACCCCACGGTTTTACTGTTTATAATTATACTTGTTGAGTCACACACCAAGCAGAACACAGAGCTACACCTCCCGGTACACCTTTTACAACAAGAAGCCAATACAGCTTAACTGGATCAAAGCACAAACACAGAAAAAGAGCAAATATTCACCCAGTCCAAACCCTGCTGCTTGAGGTGAGGCAAGAGAATAAACTCCAGCTGTTCCATGGTTGGTGACACCAGAGAGTGAAGGTGAGTTGGACAATTTTTCCATTTGAATTTACAAGACTTCCTTTCAGAAAATTACGTGGTCATATTAAAAAAAGGTTTTGTCTTTACGCAGTCCTAGCTCTAGCATAAAAATTGCCTGAAGTAAAGTGGGTTTGAACCCCAGACATGTCGTAACCTCCGCGATAAGTGCAACAGCCCGTTTTAATACCACACAGCGACTAAATCTTATCTGAGGGGGCACCAAGAAAACCTCTTGGCCAAAAAGTCAATAGCTGCTGATCCCACCCCACAATAACACACGCAATAGGTAAGTCATTAAGTTTTTTTTTTTTTTCTTTTTGAGAAGTGCTTTTCCTCACAGTTTAGAGCTTGCAAGTTATGGGACTCTTCAGCTCTACATGAGGTGGCGAAGCCTTCTCCGGGGGGGCTCAGCCCGGGGAACCCCATCCCCTCCCGCCAGAAGATAATTAGCGGCATTAAACTAATTAGCTGCCCTCGCCAGGCTTGTCCCCTCACGCCGACGGCCGTTGGGGGAAGGCGGGAGACGGCGCGCGCCCCGGTTCCCGCGCCGCGAACCCGCCAAACCTCCGGCCCGAGAGCCGGCGGCGGCGGGAGGAGGGAACGGCCGGCAGAACGCCGCGCTCCCATTGGCTGCGCGGGGCGGAGGGACGCTAGGCGATTGGCTGGGCCGCCCCACCTTTGCCTCGGCGGCTCAAAGGGTTGAATTCAAATCCGCACCGGGAGCGCGGCGGGGCGGGACGGGGCCGGACGGCGGCACCCCCACCTCTCCCGGTGGGTGCCGGTTCTCGCGTATCTCGCAGAGCGGAAGCACAGAAAATCAACTCTCTAAGCGCAGCAACGGCGCCAAATGTTTAAACCGAATCCCGGAAGGGCCCCGCCCCGCCGCCGGCGGCCAATCGGCGGCGCTGCGCCGTGAGCGGCCGGTGCGGCGCGGGCGGGGTTGGGCGGGGCCGGGCCGTTGGGCGCGGGCCGCCGGGCGCGCGCGGGCCGGGCCCAGAGGCGGGAGGCGCCGGGACGGTCCCGGGCGGCAGCGGGAAGCGGCCACGGGAAGCGGCCACGGCGGACGGGGGGATCCCGCCGCTTTCCCCGCTAACGCTCCGCTCCTCCCGCCCCGCAGAACCGATGCGGATCGCGGTGGCGGGTGTCGCCCCCTGAGGCTGCGCGGCGGCGGGAGAATGCAAGAGGCGGGCGGAGACATGGGGACCGGCGACAAGGTACGTCCTGGGTACCGCATCGCGTTCCTCCCGGCGGGGCGGGGAACCGAACCGGCGACCCGCTGTGTCCCCACGCGGGTCGGTGACAGCGCCGGTGCCCGTTCGCAGCCGTTTGCAGAACCGCGAAACCGCTTCGCTCGTAACGAACGCGGGATAAAAAAATAGAGCTGGGTGGTCGGGATGGAGCGCTGGGACCTCCGCTTTAATTTCTGAGCATTTGAAAAAACACCAAAAACTTTACCTGGCGACCTTTATCCGCCGATTTCGTAACAAGCAGGACTCCTTGCTCCCCGTGCCTTTTTCTTCTTTAATAAAAGGTGTTTCATTCATTCATTTCTCTTACGGATTAATGTTCCGACTGTATTTTCCCTAAAGAGAAAAAAAAAAAGAAATAAAAAAGAAAAGGGAAAATTACCTCAAGGAAAATTACCTTCAGAATATGAAGGGTTCTGTTTCTTAAGCTAAAAGCACAAAGAAATGGTTTCGGGGAAGGTGTTTGTTGGGTCAGAGTGAGATTCCAACTTCTTCAAGTTACTCAGAAAATGGAATTAATTTCTGCCCCACTTTGACCGTTACCAATAAATGGATCGCAACGCTTCTGGTTCTTAACATGACAATTTTTGCAGGAAAATCACTCATCTGAGCCGCGCAGGAACGTATTGGAAACTCCTCTGAAACAAGCAGCTACCTCACAGTCGGTGTTGACGGAGATCCAGCCCCTCACCACACCCCCGAAACCCAAAGAAACCCCCCCAGCCGACCCATGGACACCCACGTCCAACCTCAAAATGCTGATCAGCGCCGTTAGTCCCGAGATTAGGAGCAGAGATCAGCGCCGGGAGCTGTCAAACAACGCAAGGGACGTCCTGCCGGCAAAACCCTGTTTGCAGGTACATTGTAAAGGGGTAGTCTTTATTTACTTTTTCTTTTTAAAGTTAGCCGAAGGCTGTTTATTCAGTATAAAAAGTTATACGTTAACATACTACAACTTTTTAAAAGTTTTCATTTTGGAGTATTTACCAAATATAAGTCAGGATATTTACCAGTTACATACAACGGGTAACATTTTGCGGGTTTTATTCCACAGCTGTTGAGGACAAATGGAAAACACTGGGCCTTTGGCAGCACTCACAATGAAACTGTTAAATACCAACGTTTTATTTATAATAATAAAATTTCAAATTCTCTTATTTCCACGTAGGAGCACTTATCGGGAGACGAATATGAAAAATCTCATCCAAGTCGCAAAGAGAAAAGTCTAGGATTACTGTGTCATAAATTCTTAGCTCGATATCCTGATTACCCCAGCACCGCCGAGAATAATTACATTTGCCTCGATGAGGTGGCTGAAGAGCTTAGTAAGTTGCTTTATATGTTAAATATTCCTTCATACAGACCAATAACCTCCCATTTGCACGAGCACGTTTTTGCTCTGTAAAATTTTGAGCGTGTAATGTTTACTCTCAAACTTACTTAAACCCAGCTTTAAACTTTTCATTCTTAGAGCGATTCCTTTAAAAAGCTGACGTTTCTTCAGTGAGCTGAATCAAGAAACTCCGAATTACGTTTAATATTAAACATCTAAATTACTGCTGATACCACAAATAACCGGCTGCAGTTTTTTTGGATCTAGAGATGGTGGCTAAGATTAGAGGTTGGATTTTTGTGGCAGGAACCAGCGTTTTTCAAACTGAGCCCACAAGTTCCTGCCCAGTTGTGGCATCAAAGCAAGAAACTACTTTCTGCTCTCTGTGATCATTTAACTTTCTCATTTTATATCACTATTTTTGTATTGCGCCAATGATCTACCACGAGTCCAGGTTGCTAACACTGAGCTGAAGCTTTTTTTAATCAAAGAGCTATGAAATTACAGTATTCTACAGATTATAACGCCGTCGTTTTTGTGTCATTATATCTTCAGGTTTATCTTGGGGAAGAGGGACAAATTGCAAATTAAACAAAACGCTTATTCTATTTGTACAAAATAACCTCTCTTTTGGAAAATGCCCAGTCAAAACCAAGAAATCAATAGACAAAAGAGAAAAGGACAGCGTGTTAATAGAATAACTTATAAAACCATTACAAATCAGTTGTCTACCCTGCCTTTCTAAGGGTATTTAATGAGACAGTATAAAATTGGTGCAATGAATAATTAAAAATGCTGTATTGAAACCCATCTAATGGCTCTTCTGGCAACAGAAAGTTTCATTTCTCAGGGAATGCTTTAAACCACGGACAACTGTGGAAAAGCAAGTCCTTCCTATCTAAAGCAAGATTGTTTTCTTCTCCTTGCTGGCAAGATCTGTGAGGGCTATTTTCAGAAACCTTTATAACAAGGAATTGGAAAAAGTGCCTTAGAAGTATATTAATACACTTGCTGTAATATATACTTGCTTAGACAGACATTAAGAGTAGAGGGAAATAGAGGAAACTGATCCCTTCTCCATGCAAACCGTGATTCAGGTAAATATATAAGAAAACATTTTATGTAGTAGAAATGTCATGTTAATATTTTTCTTTTATAATTTATTTTTCAGATGTGGAACGTAGGCGCATTTATGACATTGTGAACGTGCTCGAGAGCCTCCACATGGTGAGCCGCCTTGCCAAAAACAGGTACGCTTGGCACGGGCGACACAATCTCTCCAAAACCCTGCAGGCTTTGAAAAAGGTTGGAGAAGAGAACAAATACACCCAGCAAATTCAGATGATCAAGAAAAGGGAGTATGAGCACGACTTTGATTTCGATGGTGAAAGGAATGAAGACGTGGCGAGGTCTTTTGGCTCCATTGAGCATTCAGAAATGTCTTTTGTCGAGCTCCCAGGAATGGAATTTCGTGCTGGTAAGAATTCTCTATAATGCCAAGAATAATTTGTGCTTGTAGTGATATCTATGAACTTGGAAAAAACATTGACGAGACTTCATTTCCTGAAATGCTACTGTCTGAAAGGCACCCCAGCTGTTTGTGGTGAGAAGTCCTCTGCACTCTTTCAGTTCTCTTATTTATTCAATTCTTGCACACCTATTTTGTTTTTATGGTGGGAGAACAAGGGGGCATCAGTGAAACTATAAAACACACCCAAACATAAAACCCACTTGCAGGATTTGTTACCACTGAACGCTACACAAAACAAAAGTCTAAATTACTCCGCTAATTTATTTTTTAATTTAGGTTTGATTCGTGGAAGAAACGTTAGTCAAGGATTGTTAAATCCATTGTATAACCTGCAGTTAAGCATTTTTAAGAGTACAAGTTGTCAGACAATGGGAAATGTGCATGGGGGGGAACATCCCACTCTCTTCTTTGTACTTACACTTGGTACCCACCTAATTATCTGATTCTCGCCATGTAGAGACGTGACTCCGGAGTTCACGTCGGCCCTGCCTAGTTGCCGTGTTGTTTGTTCTTACAATAATTGTTACTGACAAGTTTCTTCACTTCTAAAAGAAAACGTTTGTAGCTGGCGTGTCACTTATTACTTTAATCCTTTCCCTGTCTGCTGCAGCATCAGTGAATAGCAGGAAAGACAAGTCTTTGCGAGTGATGAGCCAGAAATTTGTGATGCTGTTTCTTGTCTCGAGCCCTCAAATCGTGAGCCTTGAAGTCGCTGCTAAAATCTTGATTGGAGAAGACCAGTTAGAAGACTTGGATAAAAGCAAGTTTAAAAGTAAGTAAAACGCTGCCTTAGCTGTCTGCTTTTTGATCTTACTCTAAGTGGGAATATCAAGCAGAGGCTAAATGAACTATTTTAGTACAAGTTTATACAGTGTAAAGTGTCTTCCTGCCATAAATACATTTGAGCTGCCAAAAACCCACTCAACACCTTGCACAGTTTTTAACAGGGACCTGCTTGTGCGTAGTCATTGATACGTAATGACATCTTGATCACGTTAAAAGTCCATTAAATCCTTTCTCTTTAAGTAATGCCTCTTATCGGTAACAATTCCCTGTCAAAGATTTCAGCATCATTTCATCAAAGATGCCCCAGAATCATGCAAATCTGTGTTGTGGTCATGTAGTTTACTTGTTGAAAATCTAAAGAAATTCTGTGAAAGTCCTGTTAATAACTCACACGTGAGAGGAAGTGAAACCTCGTGCTGTAACTGCCAATTCTTTCTTCATTCTGTGACCCTGCTCTCAGTTCCCCGCATGTTTCCCCTTCTCCCTCCCCATTCAAATGAAAAGGGTACTTCTAGGTGTAGGCCTGCGTGTCTTTAATAACCAAAAACGTGTCTGCTCTTGAAGGATCCAGAATTAATTGTGGGTTTCATTGAAAATTACACCCTTGATTCTCAGACGGACTCCATTCCTCTTTTTTTGTGTGTGTAAAATTGTATCTATGTGAAAAGAAAACTGATCCTGGCTGGTTTCAGTTCATAATTTCCTTTCCACCTCATCATGACAACACAGAGGGGCGGGTGGGTTGTCAAGAGGGGCTTCTTGTTCATTTTCATTCTTTCTTTTTCCTCACTAAGGTCTGTCGTGCACAAAAAGCATTTTCAAGGCATTCCACACCAGTTCAGGCATCACATATTTGACAGTGTTCTTGGTTTAGAGACATAGTCTCGAGTTCCATGACTTGCTGCACTGTAAATTTTCAGGAGCAGCAGCTTTGTCTTTGCAGTCGAGAAGTCACCTGTAATTTTACTGCTGCCTGAATCTTTTCCCCAATAGCTCAACCTGACAACAGCTCAGAATGTGGACAATGATCATCCTCTTGGATTTGAGTTCCCATAATCAGCATTACATGTGCATACTTGCCTTTTAAGCTACTTATTTTCACTACAGAATTGGCATAAATTGGGCCATTGCAGAGAACCCAAGCTTGTTTGCAAAATGGTTTTGTATTTCTGTATTTAGCATGATGTACTTAGCACTATTCTCTCTTCTAGATCTTTACCTATGTAATTCTATTCTACATACAAACCATATTGTGATCTGTGATTTCATAGTACGCCCCTTCCACAACATCGTTCTTATTAAAAAATATAAAGGTTTTTCCTTTTAGCTGCTAAAAGGACATTGTAACATTTTTCATCTGATACATGTCAATTTGTTTATTGGAATCACCATACTTTACATTTGTTTCTTCTATTTCAGCCAAAATTAGGAGACTTTATGACATAGCGAATGTTCTCAGTAGTCTTGAGCTTATCAAGAAAGTTCATGTGACAGAGGAGAGAGGTAGAAAACCAGCGTTCAAATGGACGGGACCCGCAGTCTTGCCAAATACTCAGGGTGGGTGTCTATCATTTTACATCATAGATGGGCTCATACTGAGCATCTTGCTAATAATCAATAAATATGAGCCAGGCTCAAATAACTGCTTTTAATTACTGAATCTGCATATGATATGTATTGATTTTCTGGAGGTTTTTTTGCTGTTTTTTAGATACAAAACTTGAAATGACTCCTACGACCCATCCCCCACCTATTTCAGACTCCATCGCTTCCAAAGAACAATGTTCAAAAAACCTTTTTCCTTCAAGAGGGAAGCAAAACTTCACTCGGCATCCATCTCTGATCAAGTTAGTTAAAAGTATAGAAAATGACAGAAGAAAGATCCAATCTGCTCCAACCAGCCCAGTTAAAATAAGTGCAAGTAAGTAGCTGAAAAATACATTTCCGTATCTTTTTCTAAGTGTGTTTTTAACTCAGATGTATTCTTGCATTAAATATTCAGGCTTGCCATCATCTCCTAGATGTGGATGGGTGGACGTGCCTGCTTACAACAAACTCCTTAAGAAGTGTCAAAAATAGACAAGATGGGGAAAATAAGCATTGCCTGTAAATCTGAGGCTTTGCAAGACTAACAGTGAAAATAAAACTGAAATAATCAGTGTTTGGTGCGGAAGCTCTGCTATTAGTAGAGGCTTTTTTTGCAGTTTGGTGGATCAAATGCCCTCACAGTTTGCACAGTTGTAACAAAGTCAATATATTCATTGACATATGGGCCAAATTCAGCACCCCATAGGGAACTTCAGCCTCCTCTTTCACACCAAATACACAAGGAGAAGCATATTACTATTTTGTCTCTAAGAATAAAATTAAATCCTTTTTTATACATCACTATTTTGACTTGGTGTGGTGCCTGTTTGTGCAGTCGAGCTGATTCTCTGGGTATTGTATCTTTATGAACTGCTCTAAGCCTGGCTTGTTGTATAAACTGCTCTTTAGATCTTGGTATCTAAGCAGTTCTGTATTCCTTAAAATTGACAGAAAATTGCCAAACAATGTTCTTGTTTGGTGTCTTTGGAGGAAAAAAACATATGTTTGTTGTAACCTGGCAGCCAACTGATCAAATCAAGCCCAGGCTGCAGTTTGAGGATAACACAGAGTCTGGATGTCTTCTAAATAAATAACGCACTCTCCTCAAGACAAAATGTAACTGCTATGTCTGATGTACTAACACTTTCGTTTTCCCCCTCCAAGCAGGTACTGATCCAAATTTATCAGCTTTCCCAAGTCAAATGGCTCCTGTTCCAGCAATCGCTAAACAGCAGCTGGAAGGACAATCCAAGTAAGTTTGCACACGTGAGAAGCTTTTTGTTGTTATTGACTATTAAGCTGTGATCGGTCTGCAAAAACCTGTCACCCCTCACACTGCAGGCTACTTGTTCCACTTGTTTAGAGTACAAGTTTATATTAAATTTTTGTATTGTAGGAGATAATTTGTCAGGGCATTGCGTATTAAAATACATTTGGGTTTTTTTTTCTTTTCAGGAAGGCGAAAGAGCCGAAAATGAAATTGTCGGGATCTGCTCTGGAATTCAGTCTGTCCTCATCACCCGAGGCCGCCCCCAAACCCGAAGCTCCTCGGAATGTGACCCCCTCCCAGCAGCCGAGCCTGGGGCTCTGTCCCCCGAGCCACAGCGCGGTCCCCCCGCTCATTCTACCTCATCCTCACTCGGGCGTTTCTTACGCCATTTATCTGCACCCTTCTCAAGCCCACACTGTGACCGCCTACAACCCGAGTTTCATGCTGCAGCCTCTACCGTGTGCTAACGTCACTGGAGCCAAAAGCATGAATTCAAAAGGGTTAAATACCATAACCACTGAGGAAGGGGATGGTCAGACTGCTACGGATGAGCTGACAAAGTCCTGGACAGCTAAAGAACGAGCGACTGTGAAATCAGAAACTTCGTCACAGAGGTGCCTTAAAAGATCACAAGCATTACAAGAGAATAATTATATTAAAAGGTTCAGAAGTGATGAGGAAAACCTTGATACTTCTCTGGTAAGTTAAATTATTTTTAAATGCCATTCTCTAGCTTTAGGATGTTGCCACCTACTCATTTTCAAAGTGACTTAGGAGCCTACCAGTGCGTGTAGATGTTTTAAGCAACGTTACACTTGAAGGGCTGATGTTCATTTGTTGTGCTTGCTGATGTTTAGGGGGCTGGCTTTGTACATACATACATACATTATATATACACACATATACATATATATATGTATATATTTTATATTTATATATATACACACACACATATACATATATGTTTTATATATATGTAAAAATATATAGTCTGATAGATGTATAAATTTTACATAATCTTGCTGGTGTTTGCAAATCATCAGGTAGAATATACAGTACACAATATAACGCGTATCTTTGAAAGGTCAACCCAGGCTCAGGCTGTATTTTTCTCCTTGCTCCCGTCGCTTCCCCCTCCAAATATCCATTTCCAAGATGTGTCGGAGTGCACAGATGTTAACCAAAATAAAACAACTCCCAAAACATTTCCAAACTTACCTGGAGAAGCTCAGGTTGCTCATCTTCATCCAGTGGCTGCCACTCGTTCCTGGCTTTGGTGTTAGGAAGGAAAGCGGACACATAAAAATCGCTGGACAGGGAATGTCCCAAAATTCCAATACGTTCTAAATATTTCCTTCCAGTGTTGCACACTGTTCATATTGGATTGTTGCCAGCGTAACAATACAGCACATCAGGAGAATACGAGGTTCGGATACACCTGATACACGTGGAGAAGCTGGTCTGGATTGCTTTCTACTCCTCAGTTGCCAAATGTTTTAGTGCCTCTGTAAATCATTAGGCTGCTTTAATTGCGCTTGCCAAAAGTCATGAAATGTCATCAGCATTTTGTGACAATGAGCAGTGTCAAACGTCTCCTGGCTGTGAGGGAGCAAGGGGGAAAATGTGGAGCTCGTTGACTTATTGACTAGAAATTACTATAGCACAGAGTTGGGAGAAAGGAGAAACTTCCCTTCCTCATTCTTAAAATGTATAAATATCATTGTAGACCTGTAATTGAGAATGTTAAGTCCTAACGATGTCTGCCCTTGGTTTTGCGTTTACTCTTTCTAAAAGGGAGAATCTATTAAGAATGAAAGGCCACCTTCCACTAGCTCACAAGTGAATGACGAAACGGACGATTTCCAGCAAGAGAGACAGAACAAAACCGAAACCTCCGATCAAAACACGGCAAGTTGCTATGAGCAGTGTAAACGAGAAGATACTCCAGAAGATGAGGACAAGACTAAACAAGACATAGCTGTAGCGTTTGCCATTCCTGCTCCCGAGGTGAGCCTGGCTACACTTAGATTATCTATAGTTTGCTTTTCAAGCCTTCCTTTGTAGGAATGTAGGGCTTCTGTTTCTACACAAATATGGGGACATAAGTGACTCCCAGGCTTCAATTGGGATGAAGATCACAAATAAGTAAATGAAGGCAATGTTGAGATCCCTTACCTCCCCTGTTCTCTGTGTGTATTTGCTTTCAAATACTTTGAAACAGAATCACATGAAGCTCTCTTCATCAGTAAAATGTGGAGCTCTGCAGTTAAGAGAACCAGAATAAAGAACAGTTCTGTTGACAGAAGCAGAACTTGTAGATGCAAAAGGATTGTCTTCCAGTCTTTGCTTTATGAAAAACACAGTCCAGCAATGAGTTGACAGGATGATTGCTGGGTCTGGATGTTTCTTCTGGGAAAAAAATAAACATATTCAGGCTGAGGATTTCTCTTTGTCTAGTCCAATAGTAATGTGGCAATCCCAGGCAGAGCCAGCTGACTTCTGCACAGAAATCGTACTTTAGAGAGTCAGTTGTGTCTAATTTCAGACAGAAAGTGGTACGGATGTGGAATAAACGATCCTGGGGATACAGAGGATAACGAGGAACAAGGCAAGAGGGATGCAACTTTGGAGAAAATCTTCATGTTTGTTTATTACACGTTTGGGGTAAATGTAGATTTGTCTTTTTCTTTTCCAGACATTTTTTCCATCTGGTTATCTTATTCCTCTGACTCAGTGCACCCACGGCAACAAGGCCGGTGTTTCTAATAAAGAGAAAGCTGGGATCTGCTCGCTACAGCACACTACGTACAGCTCTCCCATCGCTGGTGAGTATTGAACTGGCTTACAGGAGTCTGGCTTAAAGAACTGTGGGCCAGATTCACCCCACTGAGGTAAGGAAATCGCAACGCGATTGATTCTCAATTTTTAATCTCTTTCAATACTTGATTTCTCCGTTTCAGGCGTCATTCCAGTGACGGCATCTGAACTGAAAGCAGTTAACATTCCTGCCTTTCACATAACACCGTTCAATATAATGCTGTCCCCGACGTCTATCGCTGCCGCACCCGTGCTGAGCAACTCCTGCCTCAGCTCCAGCAACGCCGGTTCTGCCCAAAATCCGAGTCCTTCCATTCTCAACTTCACCCTGCAACACGTAGGACTGATACCTGCTGGGGTGCAGGTCCCCACAAGTCCTGCGCTCCAGCACGTGCCGCAACCAGAAAGTGTCTGCTGGAGCTCGGAACACGTGAACCTGCAAGAGGAGAAGGTAAATTGATAAGAATACATCACAGCTTCTGGGCTGCAGTGGGTTGAGTGGTGCAGGTAGAATTTAAATGCACTGTTTTTTGATCTTTATAAATCAGCACTGCCCGAAAAGAGCTGGCAGTGAAGGGCAGCATAAGTACAATATGATTAAGAGGTTATAAAGGGAGAACACAGAATGTCAGGGATTGGAAGGGACCTGGAAAGCTCATCCAGTGCAATCCCCCCATGGAGCAGGAACACCCAGCTGAGGTTCCACAGGAAGGTGTCCAGGCGGGTTTGAATGTCTGCAGAGAAGGAGACTCCGCAACCTCCCTGGGCAGCCTGGGCCAGGCTCTGACACCCTCACCATGAAGAAGTTTCTTCTCAGATTTAAGTGGAACCTCTTGTGTTCCAGTTTGAACCCATTACCCCTTCTCCTACCATTGGCTGTCACCAAGAAGAGCCTGGCTCCATCCTCCTGACACTCACCCTTTATATATCTGTAAACGTTAATGAGGTCACCCCTCAGTCTCCTCTTCTCCATCTCCAGCGCCCCAGCTCCCTCAGCCTTTCCTCATAAGGGAGATGCTCCACTCCCTTCAGCATCTTTGTTGCCCTCTGTCTTCTTCGCTGTGGAAGTGGAGCCAGCTGGAAGATGAGGAGATGTGCAGATATAACTACTTTAGAAGGAGGATTTTGCATAGATTTGAGACGATACTTATTAATAAATTGCCCATTTGTTACTTAATCTTTCCTCCTTAATCTCCTTATCTACTCTCAAGTTCTTGCATTTAATTTGAGCTTTTTTGATAGGATGACATTGTAGAGGATTTTGAAATATTTTTTTTACCACATGAAGCTTTTCTGGATATTCTCTAATACTGTAGTGCCTAAGATCTATTTGTATTTAAAACAGGAGATAGAAGAGGATTAGAGAAACCAGATTTTTATTTCATTGACTTTATCTATATAGCTTCATCAAGGAATATTGTTTTCTCAGTAAGGGGTTAAGTTTTTAAATTTTAAAGTATTTTTCTAACATCCTGTGGAAACCTACAACTAGAATTCACTATTTTTTTCCTTCTTTATAAAGGAAAATAACTTTCTGTCTCCTGTTCAGCCTCCTGTTCCAAAGGAACCCCAAGAGCCCCAACAGGTCACAGAGAATTTCTTCCGCACGCCAGGAGGACCAAACACGGGATCTTCGCTCTCTGTGAACTCAGATGGTACCGAGAGAACCTCTCAAGGGACTCTGTATATTCCTCAACGAAAACTTGAAGTGTCACAAGACTAATTTTGGGATATCCGATTGCTGAATTGCGTTAGCAGCTGTAATTACTGGTAACGCTCTGCACACGTCTGGGATTGTGCGATGGACAATGTGTGTTTGGACGTGTATTGGCAAGACTGGAATAGCCTTAATGCAACGCTTTAGAATTAAAACTGGCTCTTCATGAGAAAGTTAATGTCTATTTTTTTTTTTCCAAAAGGCTTACCTGAAGTATTATAGCAACAAAGTTATGTATCTAGGGATTTTTGTGTTGCTTTTCTGCTATGCAAAGTAAGCTGAGATTGTCTTTGTACAGAAAGGTACAGTTTATCAGTCAGTACGTATTTTGCACAAAGAAAAGTACTGTGAGCGTGTACATATTTTATGTCTTAACAAAAAGGCCATAGTTCAAACGTCTTGCGCCTGTGTTCAATAATGCTCTTTTGTAAAGTTAGTTCAAAAAAAAAAAAGGAAAAAAAAATTAATCAAGTTTTATATAAGTTAAGGATTATTTATACTGTATTTTTTAATCAATTTGTTCAGATTAAACTTACAACAAACTCAAAATTTGACTTTTTTTGTTTGATCTAATTAAATTACTTAAGTCATACATTGTATATTCACTGGTATCTTAATTCCTTTCTTATTATCAGGCGGGTGTACTGAAGAAAGAGAAAATGGTATTTAATCAGAAAGGGTTTTAAGTAACTCAGTCTGTCTCCTGAACTCCAGCACCAGAGATAACATTTCATAGTAATAGCAATTAGAGGAAACCAATTAGAGGAAAAAATGAAGTTTGGAATTCAGAGTATCCTTATCACCTCTTGTATTAAACTCAGAATTGGAGTCAGGTGTACACCACATTCAATAGGGTCTATAGGTTCTCCCAACACTGGGGAAGCTTCAACCCTAAGAGCAACTCTTTGGAACATTTACCCTAAGGAAAAAGATGAAGCCTCCTCACACGCATCTTAGACGAGAAGGAATAACTAACAAATTAAAGGAAAACACAGTGGATCTGCCTTCCCATGTAGAAGGTGCTTTTCTGTCCCGATTAGGCCAGGAGAAACACAAGCAAAGCCCAAGATTCAGGCTCAGACTGGGTAAAAAAGCACAGTTAGAATGACTAATATGGTAAAAATAACCAGCTTGATTTTACTAATGCAAAATCATAATACAAAATACACTTGACAGAATAGGATCACTACTGAAATACTCTCACATGATGGGGAGAGAAGAATAAAGGTGCGGAAATGGGGGATTCTCACTGCAGCAGCGAGGAGATAATTGATCATCCTTACACATGCTATCAATTTAATCTCAGAAGTACAAAGATTTATAGAAACCTGCATTACCCAAAGGAAACTACAAGCCTTTCCTTTTCGGACACCACAGGTGACAGAATAAACAACTACAGCAATTAGGGTTGGAGTAAACGATCTCCCAAACTGCGCTCTATCTGGAAAAGCTGCCGGGTGTCCCTCTTACCAGCTGCTCTATGCAGGCTTGGTAACTTCACTTTCTCATTCATTTTTCAGGCTGAAAAGCCACCATTTTACTCCCCACACAACCCATGGTGTGTTCTGAGCTCACTGCTGCTCCCCTACCCCAGCACCCCCAGAATGTGACCCCCATACCTGTTGAGCTCCACGAAAGTCCCTCCGAGCCTCAGGCTTCACTTCTTTATACGCTGCCCTTCCAGTTCTCCGAGCAGGCTTTTCTAATCCACACCTTTGATTCCTGCGTCACCAAGAATATAAAAATTCACATTTCTGTACACCCCCCATTGCACATTTCAAGTCTGTTCTTCCAAAAGCCGCAGTGGAGTGGGGATTAAATGAAATTCCGACTAACTCGTACGGGTCTGACTGCTCTGAGCTGTAAAGAGCCTCTCAACAAGAGTCGCTCCTTTAGGGGCACCCGATATCTGCGCAGATGCACAGGAATGAAGCAACACCGGGAAACTTAAAGGTTGTTCCCTGTCTTTTCCCCTTAAATTCTCTGACAAACTCAAAGGGAAAACACTGATATTTTGGGGCAAAATCTTTCTCCACAGATTTCCCTGCAAAGTTGGTTACAGTGCAAATCTTACCAAGTATTAACGCGTGATCTACACAGTGTGAGTGAGCATCGATAAAGATTCGGTTCCCTCAAATGTTAACTGATAAATCCCCACTGGTGCAAACACAGGGCGGTCACAAACCGTAATAACCACATCCACGGCACCCTCACCTCTGCATTTCACCTTATTTGACACAGATTTCCCTTAACCATCCATGGAGAATGACAAAGAAGGGACGGAGCCCAGCTCTCCTGCTCAGGAAAAACTAGTCCCACAACTTCACATCGAGGACCTTTCACTACATTAGTGAACAGACCCCTAAAATCCTCAAGTCTGAGGTGGATTTGGGGTTTAATTTTCTTACGCTGCCACGGCAGTCCCAGAATTGAGACTAAACTATAGCCTCCTGGTGTTTAATCCCTTGCCGTTTCACACCCAGCAAAGTCCATGACACCAAACAGAGTTTCTGAACTCAAACGTCCCTTCAGAAAACGAGAATTACCTTCTAAATCCACAAAGCACTCAAAATAAAACCCTGTAAAAAGCGAACTTTAAGTGCTCCGTACTTTACTTTATGTCTCTGATGCGTATGCAGCATCATCGGTTTCCAAGGGGCTCAGCCAGGCACGGCCAATGTAACTGCAACGATTAGACCTGCTAAACCTTACATATACCCCGTTTCCCCAAAAATAAGCCCTACCCCGAAAATAAGCCCTAGTGTGATTTGTCAGGATTTTTGAGGATGCTTGAAACATAAGCCCTACTCTGAAAATAAGCCCTAGTTACAGCTCATTTAAAAAGTAAATTTAAATAACGTCCAGACATGTATAAAAAGGCATTTTTGGGAGCAAAAATTAATAGAAGACCCTGTCTTATTTTCAGATAAACAGGGTATTAACCAGCCATCTTAATACCTAAACCCAGGAAAAAATTTAAAGCGGGAAGCCTAATTCTCTGTACCCTAAAAGCCACACCAGTTGTAGCTATGAAATTATAAACCGCTCAACGAAATTCAACTTGGTTTAATACCGTTGAGTTCCAAAGCTTCCTACAAACAGGTGCTCGGGCTTTTTTAATAATTATTTTGATAAATCATTTTTGGCAGTGTGAGTGCTTAGGACTGAAGCCTGGCTTTAATCTTTATTTCTGCGCCATTAGGCTGCAGTCAGGAATGCCCTCCAGGCGTAACACGAGGGGCCGCATTGTTGTCCAGCGACTCACGGGTGGACGTAAGGGACCGAAATGCCAGGCTTTTGTCAGAGGTTATTTTCAGCCCCCTGATAGCAGTGGCATTGCTCAGATCCCTGAATTTCACCCCCATTCCCCTCCCCTCCCTGCTTTTATAGGGCTGACAGCAGCTGCCGCATTTAAAGAGAGCAGGAATCCCTCGTGGTCAAACCCTTGGAGGCCCAACACACCAGGGAGAAACACCGAGCGACTCCGGTAAGTAAAGTATTAATAGATTGGGTTCTGCCAACACCACCTGATAGCAGCATTTGGCTACTTTGAGTATTATTTTTTATCCTAAAAGGTTGTAGATACAGCTTATTGCTTGACAAAGAAAAATGAGTAGATATGATACAGAAATGCGAGTCCTAGAGAAGGATTTTATATTTGGGGAACCCAAGTGATAGAAGAAATAGAAGAGATAGAAGAGATTCTTCTGGGCTTCTCAGCTTGTTGAGTAGCTACTAGTGATACAAGAATGGGGCTGTGGGATCCTCCTTAACGAGACACATGCAAAATCGGATAACAGAAGTTCCAGAATATTCAAAATAAAACTGTTCAATAGCTACAGAATTACGTTTTCCACAAATAGTTTGTACATACACTTTTTAAAGCACATGAATTCGCACGCATCCATAATTTCTTAAATCAAAGTATTCTAGAGATAAAAAGTCCCAACTAAAAACCCTCAAAACGTTTCATATCAACGACCAATGGGTTTTATATCAGATGGGAAAAGTTCTATGCAGACTTCACAGAAAATGGCTAGATAAGAATGCAGAACGAGAGAATCCACGCATCCATCACCCAGGCATTAAAGCATAGCACAATGGGTCAAGTCTTTGGAAAAGCTCCAATGGTTAATATGTATTTATATACATAACCTTTAAAAAGCTTTCTACCTAGAGGTAAAATTATTTCAAAGAGTAAAGCCTTACATATAGATAAAATAATTCTGTGTCTCATCTCGACCATCACGGCACCGTTTGACAACCCACGACGGTTTTGCTCAGCACTTAAAAGCCTTAGTGCGGGGATAGGGATTTAGAGAAGGATCTTGTGGAAGGAAAAGCATGAGCTGATAGTCTGGGATTAGGTCTGGAAAAAGGAATTTGTACACATTCTACACATTTGTAGAGCAGACGCCGTTTCCCACAGCCCCAAGAATCAAATGGAATTCTGTGTATATGTGTGGGGGTGTTGGGGTTTTAAGCCAGAATTAAGTACCTAGTTCCAGCATCAGGGTGCCTTATCTTTTGGAAGTGCAATCTTAAACTTCCGCAAAAGTGTGGATCAAGGAAGTTTTAAAAGAAATGTGGTGTTACTATGTTAGAAAATTAGAGGTAATTGGAAGGACACAGATTGGAGCAAAGGGCTCAGGGTTTTTCTATCAGCTTTGCGCATCACGCGCTTCATGTCAGCTCGCTTAACATCTTGTGTTTTGAAAGGGCTTGTCTAACTGACCGCTGTAATGAAAAATCCATATTTACTTTCCTGGGTCAGTGTGGAAATTCCCATCTCTTGCTCTCTATGTGTTGGTTTAATGTAGAAATAAACGAAAAACACTGATCAGCCTGAGATTGTGGCGGAGGCAAAACGAATTACTCTGTATCCATAGTCCTTTGAATGCATAGAGATATAAGGATTATGATTATAAATACATGACAATATTGCATCTTTCATGAAATGGGCTCACTCTTCAAATACAAACATCTTCCCTGTTGCGAATCTATTGCACTGAGATGACACTTTCTGCAATGGATTTAGATAAAAACACCTTCAGGCTTTGGGGAGATGCGACTTTACACCGCAGATACAACAAGCTAAAATATAACGGAGAGTGCTAGTTGCAGAGAAAAAACTACAGCAGCGTTTTATTGCTGCTTTTCTAAAGGCAGCTGTACATTGTTACCGCCACAGTGCTGGGGAGGTGACACTGGGGACAGTGGAATGAGTGACTGGTGGTCACAGGACAGGGCAGCAGCCGGCGGTGATTAGATACCGGGATGGAGTCCTGGCTGCACTTCCCACAGGCTTCAGCTGGGAAAAAGATCTTTAAATGTTGTCCCAATGCGTGAACAGAGAATTTATTTGATATTATCGCTATTTATTAGCTAAGGAATCAATATTCTTATACTTTTAACCAAGCCTAGATGAAACAGCAAGCTGGGACTAAAACAGAGACACAAGGCACATCCTATCCATAGGTCCTGGTTCAGCATTTCTACCACCATTCCTACATTTCCCATCCCATTTATCACTCCAAATTCACCCTGCAGCACACGTGCCCGAGATAACCCTCCCAGACACACACTAAGCGACTCCTGCAGCCCATTCACACACGGCTTAAGCTCCAGACTATCGTGTAAGCGTTCAGAAGGGAAAAACCTCACGTTTAGCAGGAAAACACCAGTATTATTTTCCACACCTTTCTTACCTGCTGTATTGCACCAGCGCCACCTTTTCCTCCTCCACACACCTTGAGCCAGCACCGCATCCACTTCCCACCTAGATCAACCCATCTAAATATATTTTTGGATTATATTCTTATCACCAGCACTCTGATTAGCGTGCCACACGCTCCGTGACATCCAGACTCGCTAACAGAAGACGTCTCACATGTTTTCAAGCCAATGCAGAGCACAGAAACACTTCAAAGGCTTCCCTGCAGCCCCGATAGCAGGTTGCGAGCTCTAAATAACAAGCAGCACGTATCCTTGGCTGCACAGCTCATGTGTATAAACTCTACTCCACATAGTAGCTTCATTTTTAAAAGGAAGGATACGAGCTGCTGAATGGTATTAAAACAAGCCCAAGAACTCTCCTCCAGCTTAACAGTACCCGCGTGGCTGCCAACACGCCGCGATATTCGTGCTCAAAAGCTTCTCCATCACCTGTTTTGTGCATTTAGATGGGGCCCATTCTACTAGATCACTAAAACATAACAAGCCCCCCGTGGTCACCGCAAGTTAACCAGATTTAGACAGCAAAGTTCAGGGAGTTTCAAGGGGATTTGGATACTGCCACTTGTAAAACTGAGTGAAATTCATAGAATCATATAACAGTTGGTGTTGGAAGGGACCTTTGAAGGTCATCGAGTTCAAATGAAGCCTCTGGGTATTATTTTTACGACAAGTAGGAGACCAACTTCTACTTGCCCATCGTAAGGATGGAGATTTATCCACTGTTATCATTTAGATGAGTAAAAACTAAGAATTCCATGTACCCCGTGGGATTCACTCGCCCTTGGCAGCATTGCCGCACCGGCAGCATCTGCAGGGACGGCCACGGGTCAGAGATGAACATCACTGCTCTTACGGGAACCTTTTCACTGTGACTTCTTTCTCCTCCAGCTTCCCATCAGGTGATGCCAACAAGACATGGAAAATGTGCGTGCATGCCCAGTCACGCTGCTATAATTAGCCTCAGGAGCGATGGCTCTTTCAAGAGCTCTAACCACAGCACAAGGGTCACTATCGCCCCTTATCAGACTGTTTCAGAGATTATATATATATTTTCACCCCCCTTTGGCTAATGATGTAATTAGAGCTGCTTTCCAAGAAGTTTCCCGGTGCCACAGATTGAGATGCTGTATGTGGCTTTGAGAGGAGCTCCAAAGAGCACAAGTGGTTTTACAGAAGCCGGAGGTACCAACCGTTCTCCTCCCAGGCAGCAAAGGGATTCGACTGGAAACCGCACTTGAAAGGGAACATTGTGAACACAAAAACCTCATTGTAATTTTCAAGAAAGTGGCGCAAAACTGATTTTTATCTCCCACTGCTCTTCCTTAAAATGTTTAAAGCACTGCTTGAACTGTTTTTGTAAGAGGGGAAAAATGGCACCAAGAAAAAAGTACCTTAAAATAGGAGGAAATATAGGAATGGCAGAATGAGACAATAAGATTTTACTTATGTGAAAGATTTCCCTCGGTTCCTTTATCTCCATTTAAAAGAAACAAAAAGCAAAAGGATTTGCACAGTACTGTTCAGTAAAGCCTTTGCTGAGTAAGAAGGGATCAAATTCATAGTCTGTTCCATGCGTGCAGTCATTTTTCTCATTTCGGCTACTTTGCTTCTTACTCATTACATTACAAATAAACAGAGGCAAGCGGAGCTTGCTTTGCCTTTTTTGCATCATTACTGTTTTCTGTTGGAAGAGTTTGGCTCACAAACAGCTTCCCAAGGAAACTGGCAGAGTCTGAAAGTGATGAATGTTGTTATTGTCTGACAGCACATTGACAGGTATTTGTCTACCCAGGTGACAGTCACAGCAGGGAATATATAATTATAGAGGGTTAAAGATATACTAACAACTGCAGCACTAAAGCAGAGATGTTTGGATGTGCTGGTATCTGTGTGGTTATCAAACACAGAATTGGAGAATACCAGGTTGGATGGGACCACAAGGACCATGCGGCCCAGCCTTTCCTGGTGCAAGCCCAGTCTAGCCAAGCTGGCCTAACACCCTGTCCAGCTGAGTCTTACAAGTGTCCAACACCGAGGAATCCACCACTTCCCTGGGGACATTATTCCAAAGGTTCTAAAGCATGTCCACGTTACTCCATCTTCATTGCTACTGCTTCAGCATCTGCACACACTTCTAAGATAGCTTCTTTTTCCTGGGCAGGTGTGTCTTCTATAATATTGCATGATTTATAGTGTTAGTCACCAGAAAGAATTCCCTTTGGGTTCAGCTTGTGGAGCTGGTGTATAGGAATTGTTTGTTTCATTCCAAAATTGAGGATACAGCACAAAAGTCACTGAGATGATGATAAACACGTGGCACTAAGGTCCAATGTCCACACATAGTAAAATGCTAGTCTAAAATACAAGCCATCAGCTATGTCACATCACTGCTGTGATAAACTCCCTTATCTCGCTTGACCTCAGGAGAAAATTCTCAGGTCTGATCCAGCATTCAAAATCCTTTCCTTAGGTAAGAATACCTTACGGTTAATTGAATTAAACACAAATTGCACGAGCCAGCTTTGAAAGCACTATAATAAGGTGCTGACTGGTTTTCCAAGAAGGACAAGGAAGGCCTGCGCCAGGAGCTTGGAACAAGCCGATAATACCGTGTGCAGATGACAAGGTGACGTCCCAGTCTTTCCAGAAACGATGACTCAAAGAGGAGAACAAAAGGGCAAACCGCAGGTTGGGGTTGGTTCACATTGTGAAGGGCAGTTACGGAACCGGCCGTCAGCGACTGCAGCGGCTCCGGCTCCGACACCGCTCTCTGGTGTGACCTTGGGCATGTCACTTAACCAGAAAGAACGGGGATGGCAACCACCATCCTTTTTTCCTCAGATGTTTAGATTTTTAAAAGAATTGACGAAGAAGAACACACTTTAAGCTCCGTAGGAATCTGTTATTATTTCACGATGGCTGTGCAGCACAGGGAGCTTGCAGCGGCCTAACAAGGAATTCAGCAAAGCAGCAACTTGTTTCTATTAAAGTGTCTGCTGAAATAAAATTATACATTTGTTAAACATTATAGTGGAATTACCCACGTGTGAATTGTATAGAATGATATCACACTGACACAGAAAATTGCCTTTCTACGTGTCACCGAGGAAGCTCTTGTGGCACTGGATGAACCAGGACTTGCTTTGGAGAGGTATAAACAGCACTATATGCTGTCTCTGAACAGAGAGTTTAGGTGGAACAATGTGCCATACAAAATTTAATACCAAATAATGTCCATAGGTTTGCCTGAACTCCACTCAAGCTTCAAAGTGTTTGTTAGTGCCATAAAAATCTGTCTCGCAAAATCAGAACAATACACATAAAGCAAAAACTGAGGGGAAAAGGCTACACCAGGAGGGCAAGATTGAAAGAAAATGACTGTTTGTTGGAAAACAAATCCTAGATCCAGTTATCCGAAGAGGCTGGAGTGACCCTGGCATATTTTTACTGCAACGCCTCACAATCGTTTCACATATTTACCAGCACAAAAAGCACCCGGCTTGCACCCTCACCCATGCATGGGATACGTCCCTGCTACTGCACAGGGGTGTGGTATATTACAGGTATGCAATAGGAGTTGGCTGGAGAAGGGGGTAAAAAAATAATAACGAAAACAAAACAAAACAAAAAAAACCAAAGCTGTTCTGTTTAAAATAATTCTCTTCTGCTGTTGTATTTATTTTTGCAACTTGGTTTTCTGGGTTACCCTGCAGATCTAAGGATGCCCAACTGGGGAGGTGGAGCCAAATGCGGTGCCTGCGAGAAGACGGTGTACCACGCCGAGGAAATCCAGTGCAATGGAAGGAGCTTCCACAAGACATGCTTCCTCTGCAGTAAGCTGGCCTGCACTGTTTTAACCCCACAGTATCCCCATACTCTGTAAAATCCCCCTTTTACATCTAGCAAATTCACTTTTGTATTACTTTGCACGCAATAAAGAAGCTTCACAGTTTCCCCAATTCAACACGTTTGCTCACGGGACACCTACAGCTGGATTTAAACACCATAAGCAACATACAGGACGATTGAGGCAACCAACACCAGACTCAGCTTCACACAGGGAAGGTTTTGTGAAGCTTATTCATCTGATTTCTGGGAAAGTTTAAAGCAGAGGGCAGTCCGACATTAAACAACCCAGCGTGGCGAGACGGATTCCGGTCCGACGCTCTATAAAAACCTACGGGCAAAACCTGTTTTCCCATCCTGTTAGTAGCTGAAGGATAGAAAATAACCGTATCTGTTTTCAGTTGGTTTTCTGAAATGCCACTGTGCAGCTCTTAATAATCAGTTCTAGTCTGCCCCTCAGGCTCCTGGCTTTTCTTATTCCAAACATGACTTGGATTACTTTTATTAGGGACATTAGAATACTATAGTATTATGATATCTAGGTCAATCTCCAAGAAATGCAACCTTCTGTCCCACACCACCACATATTGCAGGTTTGCTTCAAGTTAAAAAGTCCAAGAGAGATAAACAGTGTTCCTAAGAGTGAAATATGTCTTATTAGGATTATTACTTTTATGGTGAAGCCTGACATTAGTTCATTTCACACGGGAAAGCTGAAAGACATTAACCTGCTGTCACCAAAATCTCTCCACAAGTACCTCAGTCTCCTCCTTCCCCATATTCCATATAGTCCCACATTACTTAATGTTTTACTCCTCTCACCTCTTTAATGTCTGGCAGATCGCTTGCAGGAATCCCGCTCTCTACAGGTGCATTAACCCTGGACAAATTAGAGAGAAGGCATCAGTTCAGCTCTGCTCAGTCTTTGTAGAGAGAATCAACAATTTGCTATGACCTACAGAGAGCCAAATAGTTCATTTTGCAGTCAATGCTTGATGTTTAGCACCTTTGCAGTACGAATTCCAGCTTAGAAGCCACTGAATCCAATTTTCACCCTCGTTTCCTGGATGGACAGAGAATTCTGCTTTGGAGGATGAGACCAGCATTAGATGCTGGGGTGAGACGGGGCAGCGCGGAGCAGTCGGCCCAAGGGACGCACCGCAGTTTTCTCTCCTTCCTCTGAGGGCCCTGCAAGTGATGCCCAAATCATCAAGTGAGAAAGAAACCCCCCAAAAAAGTTTCAAGTTAATTGACAACCTTCGGGCAATTCTTCCAGAATGGTAAAAATCTCCGTTTTGTGAAAACTAGAGGCTTCTTATTGCTTCCATATGCTGCCTATAACAATATTAGATATCAGAGAAACTATAGGGAGAGGGACATGAACGTGGTAATTATGAGAAAACCTTTCAGTGACGCTTGTGCTTTATCAAATTCTAGAAAATGATAAGGCAGAAGAAGGCAAATGAGTAGACTCTCCAGTGTCTAATAAAATAAACAGCTCTCCTAACAGGGCATAGTTGATAATATTTCTCTCCTATCTAATACCGGAACAAGTTTAAGCTTCATTCTCAGCATAAATAATTCATGACAAACAACATCCATCCATTAGCTCTGCTGTTTCTTCGGTTTATTGTTGTTTTTCTTCTGTTTGGTTTTGGTTGGTTGGGTGAGATGGGGCTATTTTGTTCTGTTTTATTAGCAGGTTTTATTTGCCTCTAAGTCTGAACTAAATTATTAATAGTTTATATACCAAAAAAAGTATTCCCAGCAGAAATATGTTTAAGCTCACAAACTGAAGATGCATCTAAGGCCAGCTGGCACAGGAGAGGTACGTTAATTGGCTTGACTTCTCCCATGATTCACACACTAATCAGCAGCTCAGGACGACTCAGTATCATGTTCATGGGCTTTTCAATGAACCAATTATAGGATTTCATTCCTCAACAGAAGAAAGATGATCCTCCCTGACCTAATCTTGGCACAGAAAGAGTTAACCTACTTAGTTTTTATATTAAGTATATTTAAAATATATTATTTTAAATTATATTTAACCAGGCGCACCAGTATTTTCCCACCAAAAAGTTCAATTTGGGCAAAATCATAGACGATTCAAACCAACCTGTTAAAGCAGTAAGAATTAAGCTAAACTACAAATCACACCCTCCCCACTCCATAATTTTTAGCTACAAACATAACAAAAGAGAAACTTCTTTCCATCAAACCCTCGTTCCCATTTATCTACCTTGTTTCCCGGTTGGCTTGGACTTGAACCGCAGCTGTGAGGGACGTTTGGCAGGACCTCACACCACCAACCTGGACCTTCTCCGTGCCGGCTGCTGACTGGGATCTGTTGGCAGATGACGGGTCTCAAAAGTTATTTCAACAACAGCACTTCAAGGGCTTTTGCTCCATCTGTCACGGTGAATTGATACCCTAAGGAGCCAGAAATAGAAACGCTTTATCTGCTGCTAGAGTTTCCATCATCCCTTAACTCCCTCGGCAAACATAATTATCATCTCAAAGCAGAAGGGAATGGAGCACGACAAGATCAGGTTCACACATTTACAGAAGGCTCTCGTTTTATTTTGTATTAACTATAAAAGGTCCTTGCAAATTATTTTTCCCCTCTATGAAGTTGGGTGACGGGATTAAGGCTGCCGAGGTTCCAGCACCAGCTGAAGTTCTCTGGTGTGGATGAATTTTAGACTCGCAGCAGGACAGATACAATTAGCACGGAGGGAAAACGGATTAATCACAAACTCAGCTGGCTCTTCTGGAACTTCAACTTCCAACCACTTCCAATATTTGTGTATTTCACAGGTTTCTCTTGCTTACTAAACAACTTTCTTTTCCAAGCTATCAACGTGACTGGAATGCTCTCTTGTTCAAGAGAAGCTGCAGAGAAATGAACAATTTATAAGTGTTGAGACTTTGATTTTTAAGCATACTACAAACCCCTGATTTTTTTCTACAGAGACCCCAAACAGAAAAGCTTCATCCTCTCTCCATGGGGTGGCCGAGTAGTAGAAGTCAGCTTCTAAATACTGATCATGTTTCAGATGAGCAAAGAACTTGGGAGGGAGCGATCAACCTTCCATAGCCGCTCGATTTGAAAAACCACACGAGACCGGGCTCAGCAACACTCGTTAGCTCTAATTCTGACTTGTGCTTCTCAAAACATGGACACTTGCTCCCCAAGATCCCTGAATAAGCATCTCTTGGCGCTCATTACCTTCTGGTCCTTCCAAGTTGAGGCTCGGGTTGAAGTGGTGCCATGGAGGATATAGTGTGTATTCCACTGCAAACGTTGGACTTGCCTATAGCACCTTCTGCTCAAAAATCTCCAAGACCTTTCCCAGTGAGCTAAGCCAAGCAGGATTTCCTGATAATGAACACAAGGATGAAAAGGTCTCAGTTTTTTGAACAGCTCTAGTCATCCTCTCACCATCCTGGAAGAAGTCTAACAGAGCTGAGACTACCAGTGATTTGGGATCGTGGCTTTGCCTTGCACTGCAGGTCAAACAAATCAATAAAAATAAGTCCTGCTTGATGCCTTGGACACAGCACATAAATTATATCCTCTTCTAGAAACATTAAATTAGCACGGGCTGAGGTGAGAAAGCCACCGCAGACTCAGAGTGGTTATTTTGAAAGGTGCAGATGCACAGTGGAACCAACACCTCTGCAACCTCCTTTTTAAATATATATATATATATTTTTAAGATTTAGGATGATGATCTCAAATCCATCTTAAGCTTCACAGATCTAAACATATCATCTCAACAAGCCCATGATTTTCCTACGGTTGGAGTAAAACTTTAAAGCGGCAAAAGAAGAGAACTTTGTGTGCACAATTACCTTAGCAACAGCCCAGTGAAGTTTTATACCGACAACAACTAACACCATCCTTCTCCCGTCTCCATTTCTCTTCCCGTTGGCAGTGGCTTGCAGGAAGGCCCTGGACAGCACCACGGTGGCGGCTCACGAGTCGGAAATTTACTGCAAAACTTGTTATGGGAGGAAATACGGCCCCAAAGGGATCGGCTTCGGCCAAGGGGCTGGATGTCTCAGCACCGACACTGGTGACCACCTGGGCTTGAATCTGCAACAGTGAGTTAAATCCCATCCACAACACGTTGGGTTTTTCTGGTACTATTTGTCACTTAATAGGGTATTTTAGATATTTTATTCTGTTTCCATAACAACACCTAGCGTGAGTAGCAGAGCAGACTTTCCTACAACCTTTCCTTCGGTGGATGCAGTAATTTAACAGTTTTTAATGATGTTCGGTCTCTTCAAGCTTTCTTTATAATCTACCTCCTCCTTCAACAGGCAATTATTCTGCAGAACAGCCTTTATATGTCACCAGACGTAAATATTCACTGCAATTGTAATTTGCCATTAGCAGCCCAGTGGTAAAGTCACATTTATCACAGAACATGAGGACGTTTCTTTTCCTATCAAATACAGTTAGGTTTTACTGCTAGAGAAATAATCACACTACACATACTGTTAACTCTCCTCTAAATGGGGGAATAAGGCTTCTAAATCCTCCCTGTGGCTCGAATAACACAAACACACCAAGATGATGTTTGAACAAAGGAATTCTAATGGGACAACATCTTCCAAAAGCCTCAGCTGCACATAATTCCCTCTGACAGTCCAGTTTTATTGTATTTTTCTATGATTCTCAAAGCTGCACGTTTCCAAATCCACTGCTTTCTTCTGGTGTCGCTATAATGAAACCAATTAACCAAGATGCTGTGCAGGAAATAAAAACTGAAATAACGTATTTAACTATAGCTTCTTGTAAGATACGAATCCATGACGGGCAGAGCTCTGTATCAAAAACTGTCACGTCCTGGAGATTTAATGACCTGTTGCAAGCCAACAATCCTGTAATTCAAAAAGTCATTCTGTGAAAGGCTTTAGGACATAAAGCACAAAGTCCAGGAGAACAAAGCAAAGCAATTTTTCTGATGTGCTCTTGACCTTAGACAGTTAAGAACCCCAGTCCCCCATTCAAATGTTACACTGACTAATGAAATAAGTGCATCTAAATCTATAGTGTCTTTCCACTCACTGAGCACCATCAGAGAGCCAGTTACAAAGAACAGAGGGGTCTTTTGTTCGTATTTTCCCTCTTGTCACTCAATAAAACAAAATTATTTGTTGACTTTTCAATAAATATAATCTTTTCGGCATGTGGCTACATGTACTGAGCCCAAAACAAGTAATATCAGCAGTTACAGCACCGGCTTTTCAACCGTACAATAGAATTCAATAGAAAACTTCAATTTTGTCTTTCCCCCTTGATTTCGCATGCCTAAGATCACTGATTTCGTATTTCTTTATCGCTTACCAAAAACTCATGAAATCGTATATCTAGAATGAAGGCAACATTTTAAGTGGCATTTTAAAACACTGAAAACTTCTGCTTTAGGGGGTCACCCAAGTCTGCTCGTCCTTCGACACCAACCAACCCTTCAAAGTTCGCCAAGAAGATGGTAGATGTGGATAAATGTCCCCGCTGTGGCAAATCGGTGTACGCTGCGGAGAAGATCATGGGAGGAGGAAAAGTAAGTGGTTAATGCAGAACTAGGAACCAAACACACTCTTATAATGGCAATAAACTACAGCTAATATGTCCTTAGTGGTTTTAGTCACAGTCTCAATGAGGAAAACATAAGGAATAATTAACAAATTGTGTGAGAATGGGATGTACATTCAGGTTTAAAACCGTGTGCTTTTCGTGAGCCACCTTCAACTCTTTGCATCTGGTTACCGTACAGGCTGGTTCTTCTACCACCGTTATTCTACTATCACCTCTGGGGATATTTAGAATTTAAACCTTTATTTGTAGTGGTAATTGTGGATATATTAAAGAGATTCCGTGATTAGAAAACCAAATGCCTGGCCTATATGACACGTTAGCTCTCTAAGAACTCACACTAAACTATTATCACTGCACACTAAAGAAACAGCCAAAACAAGAGTCATATCTACAGCTTCCTGATTTTTAACAGATCTCCATGAATTAGAGTCACTAGGGAAGATCTTGATATGGGATAACATAGTAATTGAAAAAAGACTAACCAAGAATAGCTAAGAATTGAAGCCATAAGACCAACAAACAATTTTAACCTTTTCACACCATCAAAAAGCAATAGATCTTTTGTTTCTTTTATCTGCTACCTGTGCACTTTCTATAAAGTACAATGAATTGTCTCCATGTCCTCAGCCTTGGCACAAGACGTGCTTCCGCTGCGCTATTTGTGGGAAGAGTTTAGAATCTACAAACGTTACGGACAAAGACGGAGAGCTCTACTGTAAAGGTAAGAATTGCCACGAGAGGAACTACTGAGTCCATCCAAAATTAAGTCTTTTTAGACCTGGAATTGCCATTGTGATTTACCTTATTGCACGCTTAACAACGTCAGGAAATTTCCTTTCTATGATTCTGTTATTTTCAAAGGTCATCCCTTTAAGGTCGCAGCCTTAGTTTGTATTCTTGCCAGGAAAAGTTAAAAGATTCCTCAACTATATTGGCAGCACATAAGATAACAACGCATTAATGCTAAATTATACATCCAGATGTTCTCAGATCAAAAATTCACAGACTTCACTTGACTCTTAGAAACAGCCTAAGGGGGAAAATATGCGAAGTTTTCATATTCTTGGTTAAACTACATAGGCAATACTAACAAAGAATACTAACGTTCTGTGACTTTGGGTACAGTCTGACCATTGCAAGTGATCAAATCAGTGTATTTGGAGAAATATGCCGACCATTATTTCTTCCTTAGCAGAGCTGTGATAAATTACTATGTGCACACTTGGCAATAAAGAGTCAAAACGAACGGTTTAAAGTACCATCAAAAGCCTCTGGACTACACTGTAGTTGTTTTAACCTCCTTTGAAAATCTCTGACTTTGTACTCAGCCTGTGTTGCTCATACAGACCGCGTTTTACTGAGTATTTTCAGACAGAAAAGGAGCTTTAACGAAAATGTTACTTAGACCTTAAACACAGATTCTTTTTGGAGCAGATTAGATGTTACTTGTATTTAATTCAAATATGTGATGCTAGTTTCACTATTAGAACCTGTCCAAGCTTCTGAGAAAGCCACTATTTCAGATTTCCTTCCTTTTATTAAGTTTGGATGCAGGACTAAAGCCAAAATCACTTCTACATGAAAACATTCAGAATATCATTTACCTCTCTCCTTCTTCTGCAGTTTGCTATGCAAAAAATTTTGGTCCCAAAGGAATTGGCTTCGGTGGCCTCACTCAAGTGGAAAAGAAAGAGTGTGAATGAGAAGAAATGGATGCGACGGGCTCAAACCGCTGTTGAAGCCACCAAGTGATAATTGTCAAGTAAAACATTAAACATCACATATTGCTAAGAACCTATTGAATATTTTCCACCTTGCAGGAAAAAAAAACTTGTGAGCTTACATCTTACGAAATTCTTAGAATAGCTTAAAAAGGTACAGTGATATTAATAAAACTAGATTAAATGAAACTAGATTCATAGTTGTTGTACAGTTAATAAGGCCAAAAATCCTCATGGAACACTATTGCTTCTTAAACTAGTATTTACCACACTTTAGACTAGAATTTTAGACTCAGCTTACTGTCCTGTTAAGCTAGAGATACCTTATGGAGTGTTCTGATTTAAGCTGTATTTTGCTTTGTTCCGAATGTTGTGTAATGTCTGTATTTCTATCCATCTCCTAGTGGTGTTTTGAACATGTTGACGTTATTTCTGTTATGGTAAAACAGATGTTACTCATTTTGAGACAATTAAAAAGGATTTGAAATTCTCTCTCTCAAAGGGAGGTATTTCTGAAGAAAAACAAGTGTCATAGAATACAGTGTTTTGTTATTGTATCTTCTCAAGCTACAATAAAGTACCAATATTGCTTCACATTATTTTTACTTGAATTTGTTTGTGCTTTTATGTTCTACAATGTCACACATAAATGCATTTCACTGAGACGAATTAAATCCCCCATTTCTTAACTATAAGAATTGTGTTTCATTACACTACTTCACTCTTATGTTACCTGTTCTAGATGATTAATTTTCTGATCTTGATCCATTTCCCCAGTAGTTTTCAATATTACCCCGCTCTGATTTATATTCAAACCCACACAGCCCAGCTGGCCACTCCAGCCTGATGCCCAATTCCCTCTCTTTATGCACATTGTGATTTTCCAGCATCAGTTTATCCATTTTTATACACTAGCAGTGCATATATACATGCAAAATGTGAGGCAAAACCATACAGAAAAGACTGATTCTTTATGCTTACCTCTTCTTAAACACCTCACTGGTCACACATCCCTTGAATCAATTTCGGCCTGGAAAAATACACTTAGAAGCATGAAAGCTCTATTTTATTATATGTAAACCCTCCAAATGCAAAGAGTTAGCAGAGGCTTTCACAACATAACATAATTGTAATATTGAGTTTTTAAATATGAACATTCCCCTTAATTTTCAAATGTAATTTTCTTTGATTATCTCCAAAATAAAGCAAAGGTTACCAACATGGTTTTGAAATTCTGCCCTAAAAACTTACCTTTAAAAATATATTCTTAGTGTCACCACGTAAAATTTCAAATAGTTTCAGTTCAAGCTCTATATACACAGACATATAGTGATTGTTCCATACATACACTCCCTGTAGCTTATGCAACACAGGTTTAATATTTGCAACAGTGATAACAATAAAAACAAGCAGCTTCAGAAGAGTTTGCAAGAATTAACAAAATGACCAGTTTTATTTAGCTCTCAGCTCAACCGTTTTAGAAACAAAGCAAAACTTCATACAGGATGAACATGTTTCTCCTTTGCCAGATGAAAAAGGTTGTACTGCTTGGTCCAGTCAACTGCATTGGGTTTGAACATACCAAAGCAACTGCACTGGAAAAAGTCTGCAAGATTCTGGAAGCATCCGAGACTGAAAATGAGAGAAATACCCATTAATAAACCTTCCAGGCATCAAAACCACACATTCATAGAGACAGAACTTCAGATATAAAGCTGCCAGTGATAACAGCTCTGAGAGAAGAAATCTTACTAAGGACAGTTCTCTATTGAGCATCATTCCTTTGTTGAACTCCTACAACCTGCACCACATTTAAGTTAAACTCCAATATTTAGAAGTCAGTAAGATCTGATCTGCCAGGACTCATGAGGAAACACAGACTTTGTGTGTAAGTACCAGTTTCTCTGTAGAGCTAAACACCCCAAGAGAAGTCAGAAAGGGGACAGTTTGTACTTAAATTCTTTCTGAATCTACAGAACAGACACAGAGGTTGACGAACAAATTAAAGGACAGCACCCCTCACCCCCAAAGCAGCACCTGTTGGTTAGAGCTGTGCACTGATTTGGGCACATCTTTTCCATATACATGTGGCCATGCAGAACCTCAGCAACTCTTAAGCCAGCTGTTGATTTTCTAGGGCAAAGGAAGCTCTCAACAAGGAAAATAAGCTCCGTTTTCTCCTCTTAGTACAACTCAGGCATGACTAGAACCTCCACAGACCACTATTTCCTTGCGTTTATAAAGTAGTGAAGCAAACTGACGTTGAAGAGACAGGTGCTTAAAACACACCATTCACTAATACTCACTTGTATGGGGTTCTCCTGAGCGAAATAGGTTGTTTGCAAGATTTCCTCTGCATCAGGAGGTTCGATCTCTCCCGTGAGGTCAATCCCAAGAACGCAATCTTAAAATGTAAGTAACGGTTAAAACGTGAGCATCACAAATTCAAATTTTGGCGATACCAAAAGATATTACTGCAAAGGGAAGGAATCAGTTGCATCTAACAAGTAAGTAACTACTGCCATAATTAATGACTGAAAAGTATGGGTTTAGATGTCACTTGGACTAAAGAAGAACCCGGCAAGCTGTAACATTAACATTTCCACTGAGAAGGCAGCTTAGTTGGGAAGACTAAAGACTGTACTTTTAAAAATGTCTGTAGAAGTACAAGTTCTAGAGCAGCTGAGCAGCCGTCTCCTCAGATCTGGTCTCTATGTCACTACGCAAGTTGGTAGAAAAATAATTCCCCCCAAAAAGACAAAGCAGCTTAGCAAAAAAGATCAAGTAGGTGTCAGAGACTCAACTATAATGTTTTCATTCTCTAGATTTCATGCATTCTTTCACTGAGTTTCATGAGATTTATGTGCTTTTTCTGCATTTTCGCTTGCCTACTCCTTTTTCTGTTTTTTATTGACATAAATATTTTAAGCCCTTATAAATGGCTGTAAGGTTGCTTCGCTGAATGACATGCTAAATATCATAAAGCAGTACATTTACAAATCAAGTGTACTATCAGCAAGCTTGCAGATGACACGAAGCTGGGAGGAGTGGCTGATACTGGAAGCTGTGCTGCCATCCAGAGACCTGGACAGGATGGAGAGTTGGGCAGGGAGAAATTTAATGAAATATAACAAGGGAAAGTGCAGAGTCTTGAATGTGGGCAGGAACAACCCCAGGTTCCAGCATAAATTGGGGAATGACCTGTTGGAGAGCAGTGTAGGGGAAAGGGACCTGGGTGTCCGGGGGACAGCAGGGTGACCATGAGCCAGCACTGGGCCCTTGTGGCCAGGAAGGCCAATGGTACCTGGGGTGGAGAAGAAGGGGGTGGTCAGTAGGTCAGAGAGGTTCTCCTGCCCCTCTACTCTGTCCTGGGGAGACCACACCTGGAATATTGTGTCCAGTTGTGGCCCCTCAGTTCCAGAAGGACAGGGAACTGCTGCAGAGAGTCCAGCGCAGCCACCAAGATGCTGAAGGGAGTGGAGCATCTCCCTTATGAGGAAAGGCTGAGGGAGCTGGGGCTCTGGAGCTTGGAGAAGACGAGACTGAGGGGTGATCTCATTAACGTTTACAGATATATAAAGGGTGAGTGTCAGGAGGATGGAGCCAGGCTTTTCTCAGTGACAACCAATGGTAGGACAAGGGGCAATGGGTTCAAACTGGAACACAAGAGGTTCCACTTAAATCTGAGAAGAAACTTCTTCATGGTGAGGGTGGCAGAGCCTGGCCCAGGCTGCCCAGGGAGGTTGTGGAGTCTCCTTCTCTGCAGACATTCAAACCCGCCTGGACACCTTCCTGTGGAACCTCAGCTGGGTGTTCCTGCTCCATGGGGGGATTGCACTGGATGAGCTTTCCAGGTCCCTTCCGATCCCTGACATTCTGGGATTCTGTGACTGTGTGCAAAACACAGTATTTAACTGGAAAAATCCTACCTAGAGACCTTTTGGTTTTGTTTTTCCCTAGTGTCTGGCCACCTCAGAAATCTAGCAGTAGACATTTCAAATGGTGCATTTTTTTTAAACAAGACGGAAAACAAGTCTAGCTCAATGTGCTTAGCACACATTAAAATGACACATCTTCCCTAAAAGCTGCTAAACAAGCTGTTTCCTTGATGTTTGAAGACAGCTCTTCTCAGGCTTGTTTGCACAGCCAAGCTCTGAGAAAAACATAAACGGGAAATTTGACAGTGCTCATCAGGATAAAATCCAGGTAATACATCTTCATTGTAGCAATGGGATTTAATACCATCTAATGATGTACTGCTGAGCTCTGCCGTAGAATTTTCAATTCAGGACTAACTGCACACAAAACGCCACTTTGGGGACAGTAATACCAGTTCTAAATATAAATGTATAAATTATATAAATAAGTTTCTTGCCTTTAACTACATCTTTTACAGTCTTGGAATTTTCGATGAGTAGGAAACACAGAACTCACTTATAGGAATGATTTGCAAGCTGCGATCCTACTTCTAACATGGGAATGCTGAGTGCACAAGTACCTATGAAACTTAAAGGACTGACCTGAGATCTAAGAAAATCACTTAGGGGTGACATTAATTAGTCAAGAAAAGCAGGAACAAAGTTTTTATGGGAGCAAACCATCCAGAGAAAAGTTTTAATGTGATCAATCTTAAAGAGTATAAAATGAAGCAAAACAATACCTGACAAAACTGAACAATCAGCCCCAGCGACGCCCACATAGTGTGAAAATAGGTGAGTACAGAGAAGTAGGAAACCCACGGAGAACAACACATTATCTGCGTGAAGCATGTCCACAGGCCATCTTCACGGTAACTTGTCGTGCAATGGTTTGTCCAATCTGACAAGACATATATCCAGTTAATTACATTTGAAGGCCACTTAAGAGCTGAACAAAGATTATTTGCATGGAATTAATATTATGCGGCAATACGCTCTACAAAAACCACGTGTAATGTATCACATTGCCACTTAAAAGCACCCACATAGATATGTGACTGCTTGCTGCTCTGGCTGCATTATCTTTACACTATCCATCCATAATCCACAGAAGGAAAGTTCAAGGCACTGATTGGTGCTCTTTTAAAGTTAATTAGTGATATTGAAATAAGTCACCAGCTCTCATTGTCAAGATTTCTGCAACTTCGCTTCATGCTTCTTTGTAATTTTAGGGCGAGAATTTATTGCTTCTCTTAAACAGCATCATCAACAAAAGATGATATGATGTTGACAATGCCAAGAAAGTGTTTTACCACTACTACATCGACATAAACAGCAATGTCCAACTTCTGTAAATTTCTCAAGCGATACTTAAAACCTACTAAACCTATTAAAAACCAACCAAACAACAGCACTAAAAGCAGAGCAACTTTTCTTTGCCTCTGTAGCAGAAGAACAATCAAGAGGTTTCTCCTCCCATGGTCCTTCGCACATGGGAAATGGAGAACATCACTGGCTTTTTGCATTTGTAAGACTACCACTGGAACACAGGAAAGCAGCTCATGTTCACACGCTGTGAACCAGCTGTGGCAGCAGAGGACACATCGCTCTATGTTGAATATTGCTTCATTTCAGTATAACGTGAAGCAATATACAACAAAATTAACTCCCTCTGCCTTTTATTTGAAAGGTTACTGTTCTGTTATTCCATCTGCAGGAACTATATTAGAAATGCTTTCCTCTCTCCTCCAAGAATTTTTAAATTATCTGAAGTAATAGTTTGGATTTATTAATGAGACATGCAGTTCTCTTTTCAAAGTTATCACTACATTAAAAACAAGAATAAGCTTTTGCAGGTGTTCAATATAGATATTTCCAAATAACAGAAAATAAGTTTGTAAATACGTTATTGCAAAAGCTTTATTGATTTTTATCTCAGTAAAGGGCATCCAGACTAGAACCTGTAACCTGACCTTCCTCCCCATGGCTTCCCTGTTTGATCTCTAACAAAGATGTTCTCCGATATTGTATTTTCCAATGGACGTCCCACTAGAGCTGTATCTTAGTTCAACACAAACATAATCAGATATTTGACCAAAGACAGTTATGATGTATTTGAATTTAAAGACAGGATTACAAGATAAAATCACTGCTGAAAAATTAACATTACACAGATACACCCTTGAAAGCTACATTAAACTGAATTCATGGATACATACACAGATGAGTTCCATGCAGCAGACAGACACCCGTCAGAGTGAGGAAAAACAGGAACAACAGGTAGTAACGGTGGTTCCCAATGCCTGAATTTGAAGTAAAGAAAAAAAAGACATTTTAAAATTCAGCAGTATTTGCATTTCCCCTCAACTTAATAGGAGTAAAAAGAATCAAAGCCACTTCTCATTACCTCTGCTGCCCTCAACAGAGTTTGACAAGGCTGCTCTTTCTCACCCGCCTCCTGTAAGCCATCCCAACTTATATAACAGGCCCAGTTCTGACAAAGCCAATGAGGATTTGCCTCTTTTCCAGCACGTGCTTTCTGCTGGTTTAGCTGGATGAGGACTAATATGTAACCACAACACTGCTCAAACGTGGTATGATTTTCTCATGTGACTGAGAAATCTGAGCTATCCAATTTAATTGTTTGACCTTTGTGTGCTTAGAAAAACCAGCAGACTTCTGTCAGAGAAATTGTTACATGAAGATATACAATTATTTTTCTTTAAATTGCAATCAGCGTTGCTCAAAGCTTTGAAATGACGCGTCAGAAGGATGTCTCACCGCCTTGTAAACAGCAAACGCTGCGAAAACATTTCCAATGATTTAACGCTACAAAAAGAGCTATTGGCAAAAGAACATGCTAAAAATATATTGTTCCAGATGTAAAGCTGTAACCTTTCTATCTTGAGCATCACCAGCAATGAAACAGAAAGGAAGGAAGGGAGTTTCTCAAGAACACAAATGCTGCTACCCTTCGCTGGCTCCAACAGCCTCGACAGGCAACACAGACCCCTTTCTGGAGTTCATTCTCCTTATCCACATCTACCAAATTCAAACGTCAGAGTGCGCATCCCTGTCTAGTTCTTTCAGTATCTGCTTTCAGACACGTTGTTCAAAAGATTGTCTAATTCGTTCCTGAACGTCCTGATGCTGCCAGTACCTGCAAACCCTCCCAGAAGCAGGCACCAAAACTTCACCACTAAGACACTTTTTCTTCACCAATCTTGATTCTCTCCCCTAGTTCTAGTGTGATGAACTTCGCGATTAACAGTCCTGCGTTCATTTTAGCCACCATTTTCATTCTTTTTTTTAAGTCTCAATCATATCCCCTGTGTTTTCTTCTCTCAAAATAAGAGTCCCAGGCTTTTTGGTCGCTGCTTTTAGGGTGATTACTTCATGCAGTCACTAATTTTAGTTGCCTTTCTCTTCACCATCAAACTAATTTCCCTCCAGCACGGATCAGTGAGCCCCTCAGTATCACCTGTGTATTCTTGTATCAGGTGTGCTCCCTGTCTAAGGAGATAAACGTTATTCCTGCCACTTCCGAAATATGCAGTATTTTCAAATGGGATAAACCAAACAGTCTCACCTACGCACTGGCCGATCCACACAGAATGCTGGTCGTATCTGGCCACGCAGGAATCACACGCCAAGCAATGCACGGATCTCACAGGCTTCCGGACCTAGTTAAGGATGAGGGAAAATAATACGGTCAGAGAAAAGCAGCTATTTTGCTGAGAGTTTAAAGCATCAGGTCATGGTCACCATCATATTTTGTATAACAGACCTCACAACACTGAATACAGATGAGAACTATACATCTTAATTTTACAAAAAGAGGTGGAAATTTTTATTGTTATTAAGATTAGAGTCCAAGGATCTCAAAGCGTTTCTCTAAAAGAAAGAAATCTAAGTAACAGAGAACAAACCACGCCTGTAACGCTCGCATTACAAGCAATGAGGAAAAGCCAGGTTCAAAAAGAAATCAAATACCAAAGCCTCACTTACAAGACACGATGTGCAAAATGTTCTGAAGTCCAAGCAACCTGCTTCTGTGAGAGCTACGATGTTCTGAAAGACAAAGGAATTTGTGCTTGCATATGGATCACATTTTCAGGGGGATCTATGAGGATTTCTCCATTAGACCTTTTGCAGTTCCTAAACATTCTGAGCGCCAAGCACCGATGGAAATAAGGAGTCACTATTTAAAAGGTCCCTGAGAAACGCAAACCAGCAGAGATTAATGCAACTTCAGCCACGCAGGATTATTCAGAAAAATATCTCTCTAGTGCCAAAATTCATAAATAATATGAATGAAAAATACCGTTAAAAAATGAGACGGTGTTAAGATACAAGGTACTTCTCATACAGTCAGAGTTCAGAGGGATGGGGAGAGCTGCTGTATTTACTGTTCCTCTATGAGTACTAGATAGACAACGTTTACTAGTCCTGTGGCAACAAGCTAAATTTGCAGTTTATCCTCCCTGACAGACTGAAGAAATACAACCTCATGGAGAGCAAAGAGATCACAAAACACTTTCCTTAATCCACAGGTTGGGGAAAGCAAATACTAAATTCTCTACTGATTGGTTGGCTGTGATTGCTTTTTGCCATTCTAAAATAACGCTGGGAAATAGCTTGTCATTTACACCACGAGCACAAAAATCAAACCACTGTAGGCATCTTCGAAGCATTCGACAAAATTTAAGCCATTTCTAGCCTTGATGTGGTTTATGAGCATGGAGAATTGTAGAAAAGCACTGTGAAAATCTCTTTCCAACCTCAGACAACTGGATTGGAAACCATACAGAATTTCTACTTATTAAGCACAGCTCTATGTGAATTTATATCACAGATAACAAGAGTTGTGTGTATCTGTGTGATATTTGGCCAAAGCTCACATTTCAATGGGAAAATGGAGGCGAGGAATGATGAACATAAGGAAACTACCAGTGGTGGAAAAAAAATATCTACAGCCTATGTTGTTCAATATCGGAACTAAAAACCTCTTAAAAGAATCAAGAGTATTTCACCACTTTCAAGTTTAACAAAGCTGCACATGAAAACAAAACCGTGTGTTGCACCAGGTTAGCCATTCCATTTGTTTCTATGAAATCACCTACCTCTTTTCTTTCTTTTTCTGAAGTCTTAATGTATCCGGGATCAGTTCTCCAAGTTTTATAGAAATAATAAAGAAAACCCACCATGCTGAACATGACAGTGATTTTTAGAATTGCATTGGTTACATGTAATATTCAGGTTAAGGGATATACTTTTATACCACTACATATATTTATTTGCTACAAGTTCTCTAGCAGATGCATTATTATTATACAAGAGAGGCTGTACAGCCATTAGGATTCTGTCTCCAGTGACCACCCAGACGCTATATAAACTGCAAATAAATCTTAAAAATCCAGTGCTGCAACCTCAAAGTTGTTTTGTCTTATGAACTATAACCACTGCAAATAGCTCTAATTAAAATCAAGATGATTAATTATGAAATATTGGTGATATTACCAGTCTTATAGCAATGTTTGTTAATGACGCAATTGCAGTATGAGCATTTACAGGTCAAAACAATGGCGCGTTTCTTGTGGATACCACTGGGCTATCTGCACTTCTGTAATTTTATTAAAGCTGAGAGAAGCTCTTAATTAGAATGGGTAGACTTTAGAATCATAAAACATGCTGAATTAGAAGGGACCTACAAGGATCAGAGTCCAATTTTTGATCAGTCTATAGAAACAGTTTGACAGACATAAGGTAAATAAAATACAGAACACTTTTCTAACACTTGGATCTGTGATCGGTTCCAGAAGGAAAACACATTAATGAGAAAAAGGCTTGGATAGCGGAATGGAAAACTATCCACTTGCCCATCTCCCCAAGCTATGGTTGGGCCTTCGAGAATATTACTACACTCGCTATCTTCAGCAAAGCCTCACTCAATTCCCTATCATTGGAATTCTTTCTTCTTTTAATTTAGATGACACCAAGGAAACCTTAAAGCTTCACAATGGAACACTGAGTAACATGATTTTCATTTAGACAAGCATATGCCTGTATTCCCCGAGGGAATATACTTGATCAGTTCATCAAAGTTAATCCTGATAATTCTATTAAGACCATCTTAATTGGGAACAGTACAAAAGAAAGTGTCACTTAGAGGATGAAGTAATTAAAAATTAATTAAAATTGTGTGGCAATATAGTATAGCTGGTTTAGTACAAAATTATTTACAGTTCTAAGTGTCTCCCTAAAGGCTTTTTCACAAAACTTAATAAATAAATAGATGGCCGCCACATAACAAAAGAACAGGGTGCTGGAAAGGAAGTGTAAACTACTCAAATGTTTTTGTACTCATCACTGCAAAACATTCTTCAAAGAAAGTAAATGAGAGGTAGAAAGTAATCCCCTGTACACCAAGGATGGAGCACAACCTGTGAATAAAGAAAGATAACAGACTGGAAGATCTGTTTTGGAGGGACATGACATTTGTTCCCTGATTTTTGGAGGGTGGTGTTGTTTTTAAAAGCATTAATACCACTAACCGTCAAATCCTTGTCATTGCAGAACGAAGAAAATTATTATTAAAGTATGTGTTATCCAGTTGTAATACATGCCAAAATACATTATTGTACGAGTTTCAATGAGGAGGATTAGAGTCACATGGAGATGGTAGCAGAGACAATTAGGTTTGTAACACAGACATTTTCATTTTGATATTCCAGTAATGTTAGAAATAACTGCGAACTGTAAACAAATATCTGCTAAAGACAAAAAGAGGTACAGATTTTTAGTCCGTATAACTTTAAATTAAACTCAAAGTTATTTCATCCCCGCCTAACGGAAGTAAACCAATCTTGCCAGACATGAACAACCATGTGGAATTATCTAGGACTGCTCATCACTACTTGCACGACCAGGCTTAGATTTATTAGGAAGTGTATGGAGAGTTTCTCGAGTCTAAAGGATATAAGGCAGGAACCACAAAAACCAGGTCACGGACATCCAAAAAACTGAACTTAGCAGAAATGCTGTGGGAAGATACCGCAGATTCTTGAGCCCCACAAATAGCCTGAAAGAATATGAAAATAAAAAAGTATTTGTAAAAAACATATTCAAAATGTAACTCCATCGAGTATAAATTATCTGTTTCGTTATTTTAAGCACTTCACGCATGCCATATACTTCAATTATCTCTTAAAGCAATCAAGAACTTTCACTCCAAAGCATTTTTTATCCAGGTGGATAACAATGCAAAAATAAAACTGAAGGGGGCTCTGTCCCAGCCTAATATCATGCACCAGAAGTGCTGTAGCAGCAGGTGAGAAGTGCGATCTCTGTGTGTTTGCATACTGATAGCATCGGCCATTTGAAGGAACATTTGCTGTTGCAGTAACCACTGAAGAAAGCAGGAGACCTGTGAGAGAGCTTGGGGTAACACTGGGAGAGCTGGGGAGCAGACAGGGAGGGAATGGTTCATTAAAACTCATTCTGCGTCACAAATACAGAAGGAAAATTAAGAAAAACCACATTTCTGAGTGTTGTACACAGATATCTCAGTGTCTAGCAGGTGCGCACCTTCAGTAACACTCTAATGGTAACAATTAATTAACAGACTACTCAAACAGTTTAGTGTTTTCTCAAATCCTTCAGTTATGAGAATCTATTATTTTGCACACCTGAAGACATTTAATTTCTACCGTCATTCATTATTTAAATCCTTCACACACTCTGCAGCCATTTCTCAGGAGGCATTTTTGATGCCAAGCAACACTAAACTCGGAAAAGAGTACTGCATTATACAGCTTATATGGCATCTATAACAAATAAACACACGTTAAGGAGAGAAAAAGCCACAAACCTCATAAGCGGAGCCATCCCACAGAGCAGGAGAAGCAGAGCTCCTTTCAAAAGCCACGAGTCAGAATTTAAGTTCATCACATATCCTACGGCCCACATCCATGCCAAGGAAGATGCCAACAGCAGGAAGAGCTGTCAAAATGATCACGGGTAAAATATGACAAAGTATTCGGGCAGGACTGACTTCAAAAGTGTTCAGGTAATGTAATAAACACTGAAAGACTAAAGGTAGGTATGACAAGTGACATCAATATATCAAAGCGGGGGGAAATGACACTCCCACCCAAACTGCTGCTGTGCGCTTTTAAATCATCTTATTATTGTGCACCCCGTTTCAGAAACTTTGGAAGATGCTCTTGTTAGAAAAGAGTTAAATTACGTATTACTCTAAACACAGAATGCTGTAGCTTTATTGCCATTCGTTATTACCCCTGAAATTACCTCATATTTCTCTACTATTTTCAGTAACCTGTTGTTTCTTCTGCTTCTGATTTTTTCCTCCTCTTTCACCATATAAACCATGTGGCGACTCTGACTTCGATACGCAAGGTCAAGCGGCGTCTCTCCCTTTAACAACAGAAATATTTATTTCCCTATGCATTTAACACAGAAACATTTTCTTTTTTAACAGAAGCAAGAAATAAATAGACGTAAAACAACAATAACTTGACAATTGCTTCCCTGCCCCTCGCTTTTTTCTTTAAGGCAAGGGTAAGCTGAATTCAAAGTTTCAACATGTTTAATGCAGTGCTTTGTAGTTTAAAAACTAACATTTGCAAACCAATTGCACCCATTCAAATTCTGTGCTGGACTGTCCCCAACAACCTGAAACATTAAACTGTGTGCTAGAATATTACCTGCTTACAGAAAGGGAAGGTTTCTTGTTTATTACATTAACTTTTGAAAACCAAACGGCAACATCCTAAGAATCACACGTGTGAATAAAAAGAAGCCAGCAGATGGAAAAGCTGCACAGCCTAACGCACAAACCCTGAATAACCACACATGGTGTATCTGTGTAGTCGTAGGAATTGAAACTTTCAACATTTATACTTCTCACTACCAGTTTCTACAAATATTAGGACAAAGGCTTTCATATAGGACCATCCCTTTGGAACGTGCAAATGGGCATGATTAATTTCACGCATTCACACCACAAGGAACGAAATATGAAAGAAATTGTACCTTGGCGTTTTTAATGTCCAGGCTGGCACCAGCTTCCAGCAACAGATCCACTGCACTGAGGTTTCCAGCTGTCACTGCCCAGTGCAGCGCAGAATTCTTCCGAGCATCGTCTACAGCATTGAGAGAGGGGTTAAACTTTAAGAGAAACCTCGTGGGTTCTGGTCTAGATGAAAATAAAGTATAAAAGTTGATGAATACAAGATAATCCACATTGGAGATGAAGTCTTTGAACACCTCCTAAAAAACAATGTTCTCATATATGAAATAACAGCAGGTACTCAATGTCTTGTGTCAGAACAAGATAATTAACGATAGATCTGACTTGATATTAATAATTCAGGACCTGCCCTGAAGGTTTTTCTCCAGACTCTTATCTCACCATTTTAACAAATACAAGTTATACACAGATTATATCTTCCTATAACAGTGGAGATCAGCTTACATCTCCACATTTTATTTATTCTAAATGCATTTTACTGTGTCCACCTCCATTTATCTTAACTTGAGGGAAAGCACAATAACACTGCAGCTGGTTCACCAAAACCATGAACTTCTCTAAGAAATTATTTTGACTTTCTGTGCCATATCCAATTAGCTACTTCCTAACTCCTGATCTCTGAAGTGCCGCATATTTTAGCGCCAGTAAAAGGGAAAGAAATGTCAGTTTAACAAAAGGTTCTCGAAAAATTCACCTCACCGCTTCTTGAATACAAGAAAATAGCTTCCAAGGGATTCACTACTTACCCCATCGCTTTTTGCGCTGCTAACATTAAAGGTGTTTGCCCATTGACGTCTGTTGTGTCTATGTTCTAAGAAAAAGATAATAAGCAAGTAATTAGCAGTGATTTCAGGAAACAGAGTTAAATGGTCAGATTTGCAGCTGTACAACTGGCTGAGCTTCACAGCCAAGAAGACAAAACTAATTAAAATGTTTTATTTTCCCCTCCATGTGAGTCTTGCATGTCATTCCCTTCAGAATATGCTGAGGCTTCACTTAGGGTATTTTTAAGGGAACTGTGTTAACTGTATTTCTTGTCTTCTTCTGCACAAAAATGCTGTAAATAAAATGTACCTTGGAAAGCAATGTTAACCATCCTCCTTGTGTAAATAGAGGTACCTACCAGAATGCCCAAATACATAAAACTGGCTCATTAAAACAGAAAAGGATTATGTATCTCAACACGTAACTATTGAAGTGTGTAACTTGTCTACTGTGAAAAGAAGGAAGATTAGGTAACATATTCCCTTCTTCCCCACTCATCATTACATAAGAGCAGATCTACTTAAAAGAAACGTTTAATCACTTGGATATTTTTAGTAGAGGATAGGCATGCTAACAACACTTATTAGTTACAAATTTGTAATCAAACAGTAAAAACTTTATGATGTCTATACTTCATTTACAGATTTTCTTTATCATGTCCAAAAGCCAGTTGCTGTTTCTACAGCACCACAAATCTGTATAACCTTAAATAACTCTCCTTAAACACTCTGAATTGCACAGGGATGACAAGAACAGGGGAGAGTATTAAAAAGATATATTTAAAAAAAATAATCTAAGCTTCTCTGAACTTATGGCATGGGGAAATAGCTGCGAAATACCTGCTTATCTTCATTCTGAAATGTTTCGTACACACATGGAACTAATCTTAAGTAGAAAAGAAGACTTGGGACATCACCAACATACCTGGCCTTTTGCTATGAGATAAGCTATGATGGGCATGTGTTGAAACAGCACTGCCAAATGAATGCTGCTGAATCCCTCCCCGTCGATGAGAGTGGGATCCGCTCCGCATTTCAACAGCAACATGACCATAGGCAGGTGTCCTTGTCTGTAACGATACATGGAATGAAACTATAGAGATGATAAAAAAAAGCTGGAAATATTACTGAAAGTGTCACCTTAATTCCCATAGATGCCCCCGCCGCAAAAAAATTTCCCTCCAGATTCTTGTGCTTTTACTCAGGAAGTTACTTTTTTAAAAAATTAAAAGCTCAGACCAGAAAATTATATTAAACACGTACCTTTGATTTAAGACACCCTCTGCTGTGCTACACAAAATACAACTGTTAATGCTACCAGGTTTACAATTAGCAGTTGGAAGCAGCGTACCTAATGGCCCAGTGAAGAGGAGTTGAATTCAAATCTCCACCCAGCTGATCCACTATCGCACCTTTGGAAATATAGTATCTGGATAACAGCAACACGTTACAATTAAAAACTGACCTAATAAAATATTACACTAAGGATAAGACACCACTGATAGTAAATAACTCACAATTTTTAAAAATTAACTAGAGAAGCAAATGGACAAGAGTATTTTTGCAGTAAAGAACAATGTTTTGAGAAAACTTTTAAGGAAAAATGTAGTAACTATCAAGGCATTTATAAAATCAGTTTTAATCTTCCTTAAACAAACCAAACCCAGAAAAATCAAATGGTTTCACGTACATGAGTTTACACATAAAGAAACTGTGGTAACTGTACATTTCAGTGACATTTTCACAAAGGCAACTGGATTAAAATTTGAATTTTATGCTTTTCTTCTCAAGCATCACATTCCTTTCTATAATAGCAACAATGTGAATATAAATAGCAGTAGCAGAACACCTGTGCTATTTTAACAAGGACTCCAGAGCTTACTTAACCAGTTCCTGTCTGTTGTTTACAGCTGCCCAGTGAAGAAGAGTCACATTTTCTTTATCTGGTTGTCGAACATCATATCCTGCTTCTACCAGTTCTTTGCATCGCTCTAATAGTCCATACCTTAAATAAGGAAAAAAACATATTGGTTTACTTATCATTCATTTGTTAAATATCCTCCAGTTTAGAGACAGCCATACATTAATGTCAATTTCAACAAGCACCACCCAGCAGCTCCTACTTGATCAAATTCCACATTGCATTCAATGCAAGCCCTGCAAAAGGAGTTGGGCTGAGTCTTGATGGGTAGAATTTTCTACCTAACAAACCTGGTTGAGATAAAATTGTTTATGCTAAAAATATTTACAATAGTAGCTTTGACTGATTCTTCTTCTTTCACTACATGGAGAAAGTGAAACTGTAGAATTTGCCTTGGTAAGAATAAGAAACTTGGCTCACACTTGGGGACACTCCCATCTATTTCGACATTTCGCACACACAGGGAATGTGTACTTACTGTGTAGCCGTGACAATGTCACAGGTGCTGGGGTCTTCAATGACGGGATACGGTCCTGGTAGCACTGGCAGCTCATTATCCCCATGGCCATTATGGCAGCTGTGCATGTGAGGTTGGTGAGGCCCATGGCAATGGTTCTTACACTGTCAGTTAGCAAAACATAAATGTTATTTACACACTACACATTGCGTCTCTCTACTAGACACACAGGCTCTACTTGTTGAGTTGCGTTAATACAAATAAGGAAGTTAATTTAAAGCATAGTTGAAACCAACTGACAAAGAGAATATTTGGCCAAGGGACATGGGGAGGCATGAGCTGAGGGGCTGGAGCACAAGTGTGATGGGAGCAGCTGAGGGACCTGGGGGTTCAGCTGGAGAACAGGAGCTGTGGGGAGACCTTCTGATCTCTGAACTGCCTGAAAGGAGCTTGGAGGGTGGAGGGGGTTGGTCTCTTCTCCCAAGTAAGAAGCGATAGAATGAGAGGAAACGGCCTCGAGTTGTGCCAGGGAGGTTTAGGTTGGATATTAGGAATAAATTCTTAATGGAAAGGGCCGTCAGACAATGGAAGAGGCTGCCCAGGGCAGTGGTGGAGTCACCATCCCCTGAGGAGTTTAAAAGGTGTTTAGATGAGGCTCTCAAGAACATGGGTTAGTGCTAGAGTTGGGTTATGGTTGGACTCAATGATCCCGAGGGTCTCTTCCAACCAAAATGATTCTGCCACTCCAAGGGACATTGGTTACGGTCTATCAAGTGAAACTACAAAGGCATTAAACACCTCACAGAGCTGCTCCCCACACACCACCCGAACCCACAGCAACCCTTTCACGCTAGAAATGACAACTGAGCGGGTTTTACAAAGCAAGGGCACCCCAAAGCACGCCTAGAAAAGCCACAGGCTCCCATCTTCCTTCTAACAGGACCCGCCGCCCCCGGCCCGCACACCGAGGGCAGGGCCGCCCCCTCAGCGCGCACCATTCCCCCCTCCTTCCCTCCCCGGGCTCCCCTCACCGCCGGGCCGCCGCCCGCCATCCTGCCCGGGCCGCTTCCTGCTCCCGCTTCCTGGTTACCGGGGAGCGGCAGCGCCGGGCGGGGCCGGGGCCGGGCAGCCGGGGCGGGGAAAGGCCGCCCCGGAGCGGGGGAAGCCGGCCCGGGAGCAGCAAGGCGTCCTCCGCTTGCACACGCAGCTCAGGGGCTTCTTGTTTTCTTCAGCCGTGTCTCACACCATTTTCATTGGTAACAAATCCCTTCAGTATCCCGCCCAGGCTGGAGGACAAGGAGCAACTTGTGGGACTGGGACAAACAAGTTCAGCTGTTCAGAGGAGCTGCTAAATTGATGGATGCTGTGATTGATTAACCAATTAACACCATAAATGCTTTCTAACCCCCTGCAAAACAAGAGGATGCTTTTCACGTTTGAAATCTTTCCACATGACAAGAGGAGACAGATTAAGTAATAAATTTAGAAGCAGAGAGCTTAGCCTATATTTGACTAATAATTAATAAGTAAGAAACTAATCAAGTACAACTACATCAACTATTTCTTGGTGTAGATGTATGTTAAAAATTTCTGAAAGTTGTAATGAATATGTAATAATTGTATGAATATAAGCAAGAGCATCCAGTCACTGCAGCACTTACGGAGGGTGATCCCCAGTGCCGATAAAATAAAGAATAATAAATAAACAGTATAATTGACTCTGCTGTGAAGTTTATTTCTTTGTTTCCACCAGAACGTGTACCAGGGTTGGAATCCATCCCACACCTTGTACAACAGAAGGAGATAAGGGGACGCCTGGAACCAGCGCAGAGGTCAAAGGCTGACAAGTTGATTTTATAACCCAGGAGCGACTTTGTGGTCCTGTAAAGCTCGTAAAGATTTTGACACTTGGTGTATTATTATAAGCAAACATTGCAGTTTGAAAGGCTACCGAGGAATTATTGTGACGCTGGGCACATTTCAACGAAAAAGCGATGCCTCGTTTGTGACTGGTTAAAGCTGGTGGGAGAGGAGGAGCGAGCAGGCGGCATCATAAAGCACGGACAGAATTAGTTATTAAGGCAATCATAATTCCACCATCTAATGCACAAGGTTTTGATGTTGCAACCTTAATAACATTTATTGGGCATATCCTTGTATGTAGTTTCCTGCAACTATTATTTTTCTTTTGTATAGTCATAGCAAGACTTATGTACCAGTAGAGCGATATCTATCATCTCAGTAAAAAAAACCCTCTTTTTCTCCTCTATCCATGGAAAAATCGCCTGCTTAATGCAGTGTCAGCCGATGGAGACCTCAACGGTTTTAGGGGCTGCGTGCGGGGCTCTCGGATTTCTGATCTGGTGAGAAGAAGCTCGGTGTTGCTGCCTTGGAGATGGGACGGTTCCTCATCGTGTTCTTTAAGAAGTTCATCCCCTGTTCGGAAGTCTCTCGGCTCCCAAAGTTTCAAGTCTGAATGAGAAAGATGTAAAATTTCAGCAAAACAATTCAAATGCTTTTTGTTGGTTGGGTGCAAAAGATAAGAAGAAACTCTTCATCATCCTACAGCATCCGTTTTCTTTCTCTCCATCTCCACCTAGTGACACCCACAGTTGTGAACCGTGTCTCCATCGCCACCAGAGCTGCCTCCCACACGCAATGGCTGTGTCAAAACCTTGATTTATAGTTGACTTAGGGGGATAAGGACTCTTCGATATGCAACCTGCGGGGTGACAGAGGAAACCCATCACTAAGAGATCCTCAGTAGTTACTGCAACATGCCAGCTGGAAAGCCCAACATCACCATAAAACCTACTTTCCAGACACTGAGATGGTGACTTATTACTGACTTAAGAAAAAAGAATGGGTGCATTGCAAGATATTTTGGAAGTTTCTTACAGCCGTTTGCTTCATATATTAATTTTTCAGCATAACTGCAATTCTGGCAGTGATATCCCGTTTTTCCTCATGACTGATTGGTCTTGTAGCACCACCCGCTGTAGACGGTGAGCAGTTAAATGTGCTCCCCTCCACGAGGATGCTTCTTTTGCTCCCTGCAAAAAGGTTTCTCTCTCAAGAGAGTGGTTAACGTTACAGACACAATAACGGGATGAATCCTGACTTGAATTAACAAACTTCTTAATATGTACTTGGGTCACCTCTTTAAGGGCCTCATTCTAAGTACACTAAAATAGGCGGTGCATTTTCAATGAAGAGAGATGATCATGAATATGTGGTTACAGATTTTACTGATTTGAGGAAAATACTACTGCAGTGTGAAGCGTATCACACCAGGAAAATCATACCCATGTCATATGAGTTAGCTATTCTCTATTCCAGCACTTACACAGCACGCAAAAATATTTCGTTAAGTACCATTTTACAAATATTGGCAATTCTATACTTGAAATTCTCAGCATACTACAGAGACATACTCTCTTAAAACTTCATAGGTGACACTGACATCACAGTGTCATGAAATATGAAATATCAGGATAAAGGTTAAACTAGTGCACACACTCACAAATCCTCCAAGGCAATATATTGTTTCTTTTTTAAGAAACAAGTTTAAACAGCGCTGCTATGCATACAATACAAAATGTGACACAGGAATCACCTTAGCTTAAGATGAGCAAGTTGATAGTCACTCAAATGATTCAAAGAGCACCCTTAGCTGGACACCACTTATAGCACTGCTTACACATCGGTTACGTTAGGATGAAGCTTACAGAATAGATAAAAAAGGTTTTCATGCTTCTCCAAAAATCATTTATTTATAAGAAATACAAACCTAAATGGGATTAGTCGTTTCTTTTCCAGACAGATTTACTCATTGCATTTGCCAGATTTCTGTACTCCCAGCAGGAGCAGCAGCCTCCATCAAACAAAGTGCTTCCACGCTCCAGTGTCAGACAATATGGAAAATCCTTGGAGTAATAGTAGTTGTAACACAAATTGCCTACAAGAAGCATTAGGATGCATAATTGTTACTCAGGATACTGCCCTTTCGCTTCAGATTTCCCAATTTTATTTTTAAAGAGCTGATTTTTGTAGTTGGTCTTAATTGAGCAATTTCTCCTATTAATCATCCAGGATGAATCAGTGAAAAGAAGGGAGTGTACTGTGCCCTGCAAGGCTACCATGATTTAAAGTCCAGATAATTTTGCAATATTTAAATAGCCTTGGCATTAACAGCAAAGTGTCAGCGCAATTTCCAAGGCTGTATAAGAAAAGGATGCATGTATGGGGCCTCAGGGAAGCTGAGGAAAGAAAATATGCAATTACTCCATCAGAGGTAGGGGCAGCGGAAAGAAACACAGTGACAGGGACTGATGGGGTCCAACAGCCCTGGAAACCTCAGTTTTCACTTCCTCTGAACTCACTCCTCTCTTTTATAAGTGTTTACAAGCCTCCCCCAAACTGGAAGTTCAAATGAAATCAGGAGCTGCAGGTAAGTGAGCTCTCAATGAGCTTTGATGTTCAGGACTTACACAAACTCTTATTCCACTGTATTAATTACTCAAAGCGCTAATGATCCTTAAAGCAACACACAAGCCCTAGGATACCAACCTATATGACAAAGATTAGCGTGGAACTGTGTCACACAAAAAGATTGAACTGTGACCTTCAATAAAACTGGAACTATGAACACTTATTTCAAGTTCATTACTGCCAGTTGCATCATCAATTCACTGTGCTTAAATACGCAGATTTTAAGCAATATCTGGCAATATAAAGACATGATGAAGTTTCTTACCAGACATCCTAACACAGAGCTCATTATTCCATGTGAATGCTTTGGGATTTAAGAGTGGAAATTGTCAGATCTGGCTACTTTCGGTCCCATGAAAACAGTTACTAACAACACTATAATATACTGAAATTGTTATCTGCAAAATGGTTATAAAATAGTTACCAGGTCTACAGATATTGCTGGGGCTACAGTTAGAAGAAGTTTCTCTAAGAAGGCATCTCTACACATGCTTGTCCATCCACAGCTCTGAAACAAACTACAGGACATGTTTGTTTTCGATGTTTGGAGAGACTTTTAGTCCTGTCAAAACCACCTGTTCAGGGAGTACGGCAGCAAAACCAAACCAGATACTCACCAACACAGCTCATGCAAATCTGCCATGGAGATCAGTGCTTTTGGCAGCTCCTACAAGAAACAAATTGGCACAGTTATCTACTTCCTATAAAAACTAACTATATATTTATGTGTAAAAAGAAAAGTCTTTTGGCTTGAACATAGCTACCAAACTTGTTGCAAGATGCATGGTTAATACTGTGATCCTTTTTTATTTGTTTCTCCTTTACGCATCCTTGGAGCAGCACTTGTAATTACACTCTTTGAAGAGTTGCTTTTGAATCTGGTAATTTTGAAATGCAACCATGTAATGAGAAAAGAAACAGCTGAAAGGAAAATTAACAGTATTTTTTACTTGTCTTGAAACCACGCATTTATTTATTAAATTGTAACAAACATGATTTTATACAAACAACAGAGAATGAAGTTTTTTACCCACACTAAAGAAGTCATTGTATGCTCAGTATCTTCACAAACCAAGTTTGGTTTCAGTATCAAAATAATACTTAGTCATGCACCATATTCTCAGGTGCTGTAAACTAATGTAACTTTTGACCTATAACAATTTCCACCAGCTTTCACAAATATTTATACTACATTGTAACAATATTCCCACACAGTCTAGGATCAGGTTCCCCGGTTCAGTATTACCCTAATTAACCTCTTGAAAAGCAACAAACAATAAAACCTCCTTTGAGTAGCTAATGATTGTGGGTTATGACTTTCACAAGCAACCACATCATACAAGTTATTTCATGAAGAGATCAGGCCATTATTTTCCTTCTGTGAGTCCCTGGAAACCGGTTCTAGAACCCTGCTACTCTGAATGGTGAGGCCTCTCCTCCCAGCTTTGGGAGATGTCAGGACTCTCAGTTCACACGAGATTTCTTCAATTCCAAGTTAATTTTGAGAGAGGAAAGAAAAAAGTTCCAAGTAAAAGAGTCTCCTAAAAAACTGGACCATTTCAGTGTCTCATTTAATTGACTTTGAATACTGTCTGCCTACATGTTCCTTCAGTACAGCAAAGATTATTGTTCAGCCACCTTTTCTCCTTCAGAGCAGTACAAGCGTCCTTCACAAAGTGTTTTCGTTAGTTTAACTGTGTGGATAAACTCTTTGAATCTCAATTTTCTTTTTTCTTTCCCCTGGATTCTGTGTTCGCTTTAAAATATTCCTGGTAGGAGCCGGTAAGGCACGGCAGCAGTGTAGCGCTTCCAGTCCTTCCCGTATTTGCTGAAGCAACGGTGTTCATCCCTAATGCAGCGGTGGGTCAGCAGAATAGTCATATAAATGATGTAGAAATAAGGCAAGATGTGGTCAAACCCACAAGTCAGGCAATAGGCCAGGGAGCCCATCAAATCTCCCGTGTAGTTAAAATGTCGCGCCCACCCCCAGAATCCTGAGGTCATCAGTTTGCTGTAGTGCTTGGTCCCGTCCACGGACATGTAGGAACACTCGATATATTCTGGTTTCTTCCCCCAGATCTTGCAGTTGCCGTTGGTACGACGGAATAGGTCCTTCTGGTGGTTGGTCACCCTGAAGATGTAATAGCCGATCAAACCCAACATCAAGATCCCTACGGCATTAGCTGTGCCCAGCTGGACGGGGTGGTTAACCAGATATAAACCCTGGGGGGCAGAAAACAAGAGACAATCAGTGATTTGCTTTAAATACACGCTCAGGATGCCAGACTAACTCATTGACCTACAGTGACCCAGAACAGATTAGTAGAAAGAATAGGAAAATCCACCCTACCAGTAAAAACATGGGCAATTTTCAGAAAGCTCTGCATCCCACATTTTCTCTCACCAAAATAGCATTTGGTAGGTGGAACAACAGAGAGATAGCAAAGATGAACACAAACCAGGACAAAAGGGAAAGAACAAACAACTAACCTACCACCCACCCAAAACCAAACTCTCAACATGCAGGAATACACAAAGGCACTGAAAGGATTTATAAAAATATACAGATGCAACAGACAGTGACAGAAAAGGCCACAAAAGCAGGAGAGGAGAGGAATAGATGTCAATTTCACGCAGGGACACTAAGACTTCCTAAAGTAAATTGTTACAAAGGATGTTATAATGGTTACTCAACATTCAAACTGTCTATCAACAACTTAGGATACAAATCAAACTGCTGGGGAGAATGTTTCTGGAGAGTTTTACATTTTTACCTGCAAAGTATAGAGGTAAGGCAACCAAACACAGTCTCCCCAGCCCAAATACCAGCCAAAATGATCATGGCAGATATCAATGGTTTTCAAATACCAAGCTTCATTCCAGAAGAAGTCCAAAACATAGATACCCTGAAACAGAATAGTTTTACATTAACAACATAAAACTGTCACCAATCATCCTGTTTAACAGCATCAGCCTAATTTTTCTGTGCTATCCTGTGATATTGCCTTTTATTTTAACACTTCAAAAAAGGGTATTAAAAGCAACATAAATATCACATAAATACACTGCGTCTCTATCGATAAAGCAAATAAGTAATGCAAAGCAATATTAACGAAGGTAACTAAGGCAAGTATGCCACTGTAAGAACATGTGCTTAGGGATTAAAGTCACGTTTGACCATCCCTGTATCCAGCTTAAAGAGTCACATGCCTACAAGAGAGGGAGAACAGACCCATTTACACATAGTAATGAATAAATCCAAATGATTATCTGTACTTATTACTTTGCGGTTTCTTCAGCACCTGACTGGCTATCTTTAGGCGTAGAGACGTGTAGTTCTACATGTCTCACACATACAAAGTGAAACAACAAAATGACGACAACAGAAAACAAAACCAAATTAGAATTCATCATTGTTCTCTTTGTATCCAAGATCAGGCTATGCCTGTTTCCAGAACACAGGCTCAGAAAAGTGCCTCTGAAATTAAGTTTACACTGAAATCTGCTGGTGCAGACATGACTGATGGCACTTGGAATGAATACAAGTGTCCAAAGAAATGAATACAAGTGTCCAAAGAAGCAAGTCCCAGTGCACCATCACTCAATGAGGTTGGTCCGGCCAGGAAAAATTGTCTAAGTTCAATTTCAATGCAAGGAGATGTTTTTCTACTTTATTCCTAGTTTATTTCCAAATTGGTTTCTTATTTCTCTCCTCTAAATTTACCTGAAGGACATTGACAAGGATCATGGAGTTGGTTACTTGACCATACAGCTCCTGTTGTTTAGCAGCATAGGAAAGGTTGATAAGAGTCCAGGCTACAATACCAGGGCGCCCGTTGAAGAACAGCTTGAAATCAAACCACTTTCCTATTCGAGGGTTAAATTCAATCCCCATCATGTAGTCGTAAAAGAAGTTGCTGGTGAATTTGCTAGAAAGCATTAAAAAAAATAGAAATGTTTGCAGTTATACACAAATACAGGTAAACACTAACCTGACTACACATTCCAGATGACTTCCTAAGGCACTTGATGTAATGATAATAAAAATCATAAAACCATAAAATGTTGTGAAAGATCAGATAACGTGGCATGTGCTGCTACGGTGCTAACACATGGTGTTAACAAAGCAAAGAACCACAGTCATATATAAAATATATCCCGTCATTATTATTCTTTGCAGCATTCGATTTATATGTCCAATTACCTAGTATTGTCTTATTATTGAGAATCACATACCAGTCTGTGGCATTGGTAGGGAAAAAATAGCCTTTAATCATGGCAAACGTGGAAACTACGTAGCCCAGGATATTGGCACACCACAGGAGAGGAATCCAGTTGTCAAAAATGATGGTAGGTGAGAAGAAGTGGAAGTAATAGGCATTTGCAAACCAAAGCACGTGGGTAATGATCCAAGCCTGAAGTCCATTGATTTCATACTTATTCACTACACCTAAAATACAAAGAAAAAATTGCATGTTAGTGATACTGCACTAATACAGCTTTTTATTAATATAGATATGCATGCAATATATAGAAGCTCAATTAAATACTTATGAAATGACCTCACTCTCCTCACTCTCCCAATTAAAAGTCTTGTGGCACTTCTCTGAAAGTTTCATTTGACTCTGCTATAACCATCAGGCTTTGTTAGGCTGAGTTTTTCACAAAACAGTGAATTTGGCATCTCCCCTAAAACTGACTAAGGTAACAAGTCACCCTTTCTCACACTTAGTTTACACCATGCTTTTTGTTCAAGTCTTGTGGGTTACTTTAGCTTCGGCAAGTACAACTGCATTGACAAATACTGGCAATAGTCCACTGCTGATTTTAAGTGCCAAAATTATCAATCTGTATTTTTCCCATACCAGTGTGGCACCTGCCATATCAATAGTTTTACTAACAGCAAGAGAGAGAAAAGTAGCTTTTATTCTAAAAGCCGATGTAGCTTGCTTTCATTTTTGTTTGAAGTAAACATAAGAGGAAGGCGAAAGCACTTATTTCAACATCTCCTCCAGATACATGTGGGTTATTACAGACTGTAAGTACAAAAATACTATAATTTTAGAAGATTGTATGGTGTGCATATATTCTAGCAAAGAACTTACCAGCAGGGGTGATGGCACCTTCTTGGACACCTCCTACATATCCAGGAAGAAATTTATGGCAGAAGTCAGGAATGAACACATACAAAACCACCTAGAAGACATGGAATATATTAATATTAATAGCAAGAACGGGCAAAACAAAACCCCAAAAAACACTACCCCTTTCATACACATATCAAATGTTACACACAGCAGTTTCAATTAAGTATTGGATAAGTAAATATGGGAAGATTTAGCTGTTGTGATTTTAGACTAGTAATACGTGCAAGCTATTAAACAATTCTAAACTTGTACTGCATCTGTGGTTGTCAATCTTTTTTGGTAGGGAGGCGGTAACGAGATTCAGGTCCTTCTTTTATTTTGAACTTCATCTGTGTTATAGGTAAGTTGTTTTCCAAAATGGAAAAAAAAAACAGAGTAGTTTGCTAAGTTTGAAGATGTTTTACAAACGTAAGTTATATTTCTGATGTCAATGTTCTTTTATTGTCTGTCTATAGAATATATCACTCCTTCTGCTGTGTTAATTTGTGATATATTTATTGTGTATTTATTTAAAATAAATAGGTATTGTTGTCATATAGTTGGGTTTTTTTCCCCACATCAAGGAATATGTCACACAAGGAATATTAGTGTATATTCCCTACATATTTATTTGCCAAGTTCATAAACTTTGTCTGGATTCCAAAAAGCTGTGGCAATTAAGAAACACCAAAGAGTAAATGCAAGCGTGACATTCCATTATCCTTCCTGTAAAAGGATTAATTGAACAGCTGTTTTAAAACCCAGCCACTACATCAAGATAACTCAATAATGTACCTGGAAAGCGACCCACAGGGTATACATGCCAGCAGCCCTATAGGTCAGCGCAGGAGTCTTGTTCCAGATGTCAGACAGATGTTTATTCCCCGTGAGCAAGTCAACAAGTGGATCAATTAGAGAGCACTGGTACTGGTCGCAGGACATTATGAAGTAATATACGATAAGGGGCGCAAACATGAGCAGGAAAATGATGCTTGCCAAGGAAAACCAGTCCACCTCCCTGTAATCCAAACACAGCTTTATTGTTTTCTCCAGCTTTCAGTTAGAACGGTCAGGCAATTTTTTCAGTGCACCTTCTAGACTAACGAGATGAAAACTGAAAATGTTTTCAGGGCACATACATTTCTTTGGGTCAAATAACTTACCACATTACATACTTTGCCACAAACTGTTATAAAACTACGCTAGTTAAGCAGAGCAACAGAATAGATAATAACTCCGCTCCAAAAAGCAGTTTATTATTGCAGCCTTCGTGGTTTTGATGGCAATCATGGGTATAACTGGTAGAGCGTTCAGGTGGAAGTGGTAACAGTCACGAGAATATTATTCAAAATTTGGAAACACAGAAAAGATGGACCATGAACAGCCAAAAGCTGAACTTGTTCTACCACACGCTGTCTGTGGTAAGAAGCCCTATAAACACCCACAGATATTTCCAGCTGCAATACAATACTAATATTTGCACAACTCTTTGAGAACGGAGAGATGAGTAATAAATCTTGCTACAGTAGGAGATGTCAGCTGGCAAAACCACTGATGGATGCCCGCTTGTTAAAATCTCAGGCAATATTTTGTTCAGCCCTTGAAAGAACTACAAATTTTACTGATTTTTATTATTTGTTCTACTTTTTTTACAAAGAGGACTGTGTTTTAACCCAAGCCATCTAGCAAGCTCTACATCCTTAACATTTTGAAGAACTCTTCTTTGGCATCTGTTACTGCAGCTCATTATCCATGAGCTTTCAAATGAAGGGCAATGTAATAATCTGTTACTTATAGAGTGAGGTTTAAAAAGAATGTAGTATCTATAAGAATAAGTATGAACCAATTTGCAACACAATGACTAATGAGGGTCATCAGTTTCTCTCACCATGCTCTTCCCCACTGGACTTGAGGTGTTCGAGAACCATTTGGGGCGTTTTTGCGGTTTCTTTCTCCAGGTTTTTTCTCCTGATGGGCTGCCATGGTGTCCTGTATGAAAGTAAGTACTTGTTGTATTATTCCAGCCGGTTCTCAGTAATGCTTATGTCTCTACAGAAGAGAAACACAAATAAAAGTTATTTAAAACTATTATATAGCCTTCTAATTACAAGAAATTTGGGGGAGGAGGGTAGAAACGATGAAAATCTTTCCCGATTCCTTATGATCTTATGTTCAGCAAAACATAACCAAACACAGAGGTCAAAGCAGTCCATTAAACTTCTTGCTAACTGGATATAATATATGGCTTAATACTTATATGTGAGATGCAAAGGGGAAAAAACTGTTCTGTTTTGCCATGTTCTTACAAATCCCTGAAAATAAAGTTATGTAACTGATTACTTGCCTTAATTAGATAAATCGCTACTGTAGTATTACATGTACTGGACCTTCGCAAATTATGTACTTTACCTTTGGCCCATTGTTCCATGAACATTAGTGATATCAGAGAAAACAAGATGACAGTTTATGATCCCATCTAAATCAGAAATTAGTGGGAACAGAGAACAACTTACTAGGCAACAAATTATCCTCTCTGTTGGACATGCATGGTACCTTTCTTTTGCTTTGCTTAAACACTTTTGTCAAAGATCATCATCTCATAGTCTGAACATCTGGTAATCCTCCATTCAAAAAAATGGCATTTTTCCTGAACTTTATCTCGTGGGAAGATACAGACTCTAAAACACGTGGGGTATTGTAGTTTGCCATTCAGGGGGAATTTGCTAACACTTGTTAGTTTTTTACCTTTTCATGCTTTGCTGTTTTAACTCAAATCAGAAACTAGCAGTTATTTCCACTGAAACACAAATTACAACACATTGTCATGGCCCTGAGGACACTACCAGGCTGCACTCTCACAGCTTAGATTTGAGCCAAATTTGAGCTCAGATTTAAGCCAGAAGTCTACATCTTTCCAGGTATCAATACTTGCGTGACAATGTTTCTAAAGTATGTAACATACCAACCTCGAGAGGAGGTTATTGATCACATACAAGAAGAAAGAGGCAGGACAGGAGATCCACTGTATCACAGTTAGAGTGTGGAAGCTTACTTCTGTTATTTACATTTGCCTAACAACAGTAATGCAAATTCTTATAAAGAACGGTTACAATACTAGTAAGAATTTTGCCAAGATAGACTCTTATTCATCAGAATTGGAAATATTTAGGTCAATGAAACCTTTGACGTCATTTAGCCTGACCTCACTGGCCCCTGCTCAGAGCAAGGACAACTTGAAACAGACCCTTGCCCAGTTAAATTTTGAATATTTCCAAGGATTCCACATGATTTGTCAGTCTACTGAGAAAGCGGGCCTCTTTTCTAAGAGATCCAGAAAATAAATCCTAGGTTGAGAATTTTCATGGTGCTCAGTTTTGTTTCAGGCTCTTAAGTAGTCAAACAGCACAGCAGCTTTGCAGAGCTCAGTGAACTAGATTTGAAAACTATGCTGAGTCTGCTGAGCACTTGTGCAAAGCCGCTGGCCACACCTGCGGTTTCGTGCAAGACCCAGTTAGTGCATACACCCAGTTTATCATTAGTCCTACCAGACACTGCAGAAAATCCCAATTGCTAAAACTGGGAACTGGGTAGATGAGAAAGGCTGGGGTTCAACAGGTCTTCTCCTCCTGGAGAAGAGAAGCTGAGAGGGGATCTCAGCAACATTCATAAATATCTCGAGGGTGGGTGTCAAGAGAATGGACCAGACTCTTTTCAGTGGTGCCCAGAGGTAGGATGAGAGGTGAAAGGCACAGACTGAAGCACAGGAGGTTCCATCTGAATATGAGAAGAAACTTCTTTACTTTGAGGTGCCAGAGCCCTGGAACAGGCTGCCTAGAGAGGCTGTGGAGTCTCCTTCTCTGAGACATTCAAAACCAGCCCGGACACATTCCTGTGTGATCTGCTCTGGGTGGACCTGCTTTAGCAGGACTGGATGATCTCCAAAGGTCCCTTCCAACCCCAGCCATTCTGTATAAGGGGTCCATGCTTCCACCCTATTTAAAGACCAACAATCACCACCAAGTTTTGCCTTTCAACAAAGCAACTTAAACAAGTGCCTGCTTAGGAATATTCCCCTAAACATACACCCCAGTCTGACAGACAGCTATGCTGGCAGTAAGAACCTCCCATGTTCAGAACTATTCCCAACACATGCTAATATTTTTGCATCAAGGCTCCCACTGAAGGCATACTCCTGTTAGTAACTACTTCAGTTTCTGTAAATGCAAGCTTCCTGTTACCCCTCTAAACACACCCCAAATATAACTACTTCAGTTTCTGTAAATGCAAGCTTCCTGTTACCCCTCTAAACACACCCCAAATATAACTATTTCAATTTCTGTAAATGCAAGTTTCCTGTTACCCCACTAAACACACCCCAAATATTGCTTTTCTAAACTTGGCTTCTTAACAAGAGCCAGAAGCAAAATTCACAGTTCAAGTATCACCTGCACAGAGAACTCCAGAGATGTACCGTTTAATGATAAATTACTGCATTACTGCTTAGACTGTGATAAAGGCATAATCATGCCAGCCACCCAGTTCACTTGGAAGCTCTCTCCGTCTGCTGCCTAAGCCACATATCTGACATGAGTTGACAGAGCTAAGTTCACACAAAGCCCTGTCAAGGATTAATTACATGTGCTCTGTGCTTTTTATCGGCACACTCCGGACTTAGCGAGGTGAATCTGTGATAAAACGCCCACTTTTAGATTTTTGTTCTATAAAAACAAGGCAGAATCGCGTTTATTAATATGTATTTTAAATTAAAATACCTCGCTAATGTGCAATATTCCACAGAGCCTTGTGTTTTGCACAGGAGGAGCAGAGCAGCAAGTCAGGTCGCTCATCCCTCACACTTGCGGAGCATTAGCGGGGGGTACCCTACAAATTAGACACAACCCCCGAGCCGCCAGCCCAGCACCACCCGCTCCCCGCCAAGGCCCAACGCCGTCCTCCATGAGGGACGAGCCCGAGCCCCCCGCGCACGAGTAGACTCGCCGGTCCGGGGAACGCTGCCCGCTGCCAACTTACCAGCAGCAGCTCCCCGGTACCAGCCGTCCGGTGCTGCTGTTTCCACTGTTCTCCGGTCACTGACGCACAACCCGGCGCTGCCCGCCCCGCCGGTACCGGCCGCGACACGATGCCATGCGGTGCGACGCTCACCTCAGGGCGGCCCCTCCCCTCCCTGCCGCTCTGACCAATCAGCACCTAGCCCCGCTCCCCTCCGCGCCACCTGATTGGTTGAGCACACTCAACCCATGGGCTGAGGAGACAGGGTGGGCTTGACCTCGGCCGCATCGCGGTCCCTGCGCCGACCCCGCTCCGAGCCGGGCAGCAGCACCGGGGGCCGCTCCTCCCCCTGTGGCTCCGCGGGACAAGGACGCGCAGCGCTCGGCCCGGCAGCCTATAAAGTCACAGTCAGGGGTGTTTTGCACAGAGGGATTTTAATTGCGAGAGCAAGGTGTAGTTACCGTGAGAACATCCCCTAGAGCTCGCACGCTACGGGCGGTAGTGGCCTCGGGGGGTTTGGTTCAGCCACCGCGCGGGAGAAATCGCTGAAACGAGCAAAGGTTTTGGAAGAAAAGGAACGGGCGGCCAAGGAGACAGTTTAGTACAGAATAAATTACTAATCCCGCATGTGAGGAGGCTCACGGCAGCCAAATGAGTGGGGGACACGGGAGGGGAGCCGGGGCTCCGCAGAGTTTTGTACCCCAAGAGCTGCTGCGATGATGCTGAAATGCGAAAAATGCGCAAAATGTTGGATCCTGCTCCCGTTACCTTCGGTACTTGACACGTGCAAACAACTTTACAACCTATAAAGTCATAAAACTTTACAACTCACAAGGTTATAAAGCAGCTATGTTTATTTAGACGTCGGGTGCAAGGGGGATCGTTCCACCATTCATGCACAACTTCTAACAGTAGCAGGTGTGTTTAAATACAGTAAGGTGTCACATATTCATAATGATCCCAGGAACGCCTATACATATCCATAACCTTTCCCCGGTTTTCTTATCTTGGCATTCGACGAGGTTCTGTTTTTTCTTAGCATAATTGGTTACATAAAGCTCTAAACCAGGCACCCTTAAAGTGTTAGTTAGTTAGTTCCCTCTATCATTCTCGCGTTCTGAACTTGTTTTGATGGACACACCTCAAAAGCTGCAGCATTAGAAAAAGGGCTAGAGCTGCATTGCCGTTATTGTGAGTTCAGGGGATTCGGGTTAGACACGAGGAAGGAATTTTTTTTACTATGAGGGTGGTGAAACACTGGAAGAAATTGTCCAGAGAGGTGGTGGATGCCCCAACCCAGGTGACATCCCAGGCCAGGCTGGACTGGGCTCTGAGCAATCTGAACTGGTGAAGATGTCCCTGCTCACGGTATAGGTGGCACTGGGTGAGCCTTGGAGGTCCCTTCAACCCAAACTATTCTGTGATTCTATGATACGAAACTGCAGCAACCGGCCAAGGGAACGCAGCAGAAAACCCCACCGGGGGCTCGGCAGCAGCTCTTACCGAGCCAGCACTTCCCCCGCTCCCGGGGCGGGCGCAGGGTTGGCCTGCAGGCGGCGGAAGGAGCGGCCCGGGCCCGGGCCCGCCCCGGAAGCGGCGGCGGAGTCGGCGTGGCCGCCATGGGCAGAGCGGTGACCGTGGCTACCTGCGCCCTCAACCAGTGGGCCCTGGATTTCCAGGGCAACCTGGAGAGGATTGTCAGGAGTGAGTCGGGGGGGCGGCGGGACCAGCTGCTCCGCGGGTTGCGCGGCCCCAGCCCTGCGGAGCGGCGGAAGCGTCCGGCTGGGGTTTAATCCGAGCCTCTTCCAGGTATTGACATCGCCAAGAGCCGAGGAGCCCGGTATCGGCTGGGGCCAGAGCTCGAAATCTGGTAAGAGCGTTTTGTTGGTGCTGGGTTTGGTCTGTTCCCAGGTAGTTACTGCAGAACGATCAGTAAAAGAATAATTCCCAGGTAATGGTCAGTAAAAAATTCAGCCCTGTGGTGCACTAAGGTTTAAAGCATTACTTAAAGCAGCTGTCAGTGGAAAGGAAAGCGCTGCAATTGCAAGCACAAGATGGGTGCTCTTCTCTTGAAAATGTCACTGGTATTGGTAATTTTTGGCCTATTTCAGCCAGTCTTCCCTCACAGAACCCCTTGTACTTTGACTTCTCCCAAGGCCAGGCTGCTGCCCTTGCGAGGAATGTCCCAGCGATGTCGCAATGTTTTCAGTGCTGGATGATGTTGGCAGTGCTGCTCCTGCATGTTCTGCAGATACTGCCGTGGGAGAAGTGTTCCGTGTCTGCTATAGTTCTGGTCCCTGGCTCTGCTGCTGACGTTGGCTGAATTTTGTATTTCTTTTGCACGCAGTGGTTACGGCTGCTCGGATCACTACTATGAGTCTGACACGCTCCTGCATTCGTTCCAAGTTCTGGCAAAGCTTCTGGAGTCTCCAGCCACTCAAGATATTATCTGTGATGTGGGAATGTAAGGTTTTTTGTCTGTAAATATGATAAAGGGGTGAGTCTTTAGAAATGCCACATCGAAATTTTAAACACATCTGGGGAACTGCGCTACTCTCCGTTTTAATTGCCAAGACTGGGACTGCAACATGCCAAACACTTTCTGAAAGAGAATCCTATTAATGTACACCCACAGGTTGGATTAAATAAATTAGCCCAGCCAGGGGGATTCTTTTGGTCTTCTCGTGCTGCTGAGGCTTGTCAGTCCTGTGGGAGCTGATATATCTGAGACTGACAGCGTGGTCAGTACTCTGATTTTTGCAAACAACTGTTTCAATTAAAAAAAATACAAGCCAAGACTTGATATATCATTTTGTAAGTGTTGTCTTAAAAATACTTAGTGTGCAGTGGAGTAGATTCTGTAGCTTTTCTTAATTTCATTTAATTAATTTACCTGCTGGTAACTTTGCTTTGTATTTTCACAGGCCTGTTCTGCACAGAAACGTTCGCTACAGTTGTCGAGTGATATTTTTAAATAAGTAAGTAGTTCTTCATGGGTTTTGTGAGACATTAGTTAGTGTATCCTTTCAGAGACCTGTTGGGCCTGCAGGAAAGATTCTTCAGCGCTATATGGAGTTGTCTTCCTGTCTCCTGAATTTCAGAGAGACAACTAATGGTTTTCCATTATCACTTTTTCCTTTCTGCATTTGTAGAAACTAAATTTCCACTGCTTTCTGAAAGATTCCAGAAAAAAAGCCTCAACCCCTAGGTCTTCAAACTGAAACTTTAAAAATTAGTGTATGTTGTAGTTGTTTAATGTACATCGTAATAGAAAAAAAGAGCTGGTATTAATCAGTGTTCTTAGTCTTGTTTGGCTGTACATCAGGTCTTCACTCACCCTTTCTGTTTTATGTTTTAAGAAAAATTCTCCTGATTAGACCGAAAATATCACTGGCAAATGCAGGAAACTACAGGGAACTGAGATGGTTTACGCCGTGGAACAAAGCGAGGTAGGCTGACTACCCTTAAAATCGTGTTCAAAACCATGGCTTGCCGTTTGCAGCCACAGAACAAAGACTGAAACCTCTCTAGCAAGCCAGTGATGCTGCTCCAGAGTGAGTGGTAAGACAGAGCCAGCTAAGCTATGTAAGTGAAGCTCAATTAGCTTATTAAGTGTAATCAAATTCTGAATTGCGGAGGTAGAAGGAAAAGTGGGGCTGAATGATCCTGCATCAGGGTAGTAGTGGCATTTTCCTTGTCTCTGCTTTCTAATCTGGGCAGTTCAGGACTGGAAGAGTTTGTGTTTATCTGCCCCATTGATTGATGTATCCTGTGCAATATTAAACTGGAAAACAATGTCAAGTGGATGTGCCGTGTCAGAGTTTTAATGGCTGCAGAGGCTACATACCTTATTGATGCCACAAAATATGCTTGATGCTCGTCTCGAATGCTGTGCGCTCCTCCTGGAGTCAGAGAATGTTCCAATTTGTTGGTCTCAGGACTAAGTGCTTCTGGGAGAGCCCCTCTTAATTCCAGCTGGCTTCCGAGTTGCTCATCTAGTAACGCTGCAAAAAGAAAAGCTTTTATTTAGTATTTGACTTGCATTTTGCGTTCTTTATTAGGTCTAGTTTATAGCTAGGACGCAGCATTGTTCACCATGCGTTTCTGAAGTAAACCAGGATGTTCCTACCTTATAATATTTCTCATTAATTTCACAAAAAGTATGAGGGTTCTTTTTGAAATTTTTTTTTAAACATACACAGCCCTGTACAACTGAGGGCAATTTCCTTTCTCAATGTTAGAAGGTGGCAGAATGCGGAGATGAGAATCAGTTTTTATGCTGTCATTTACATAACGATGTGTATTCACAACCTATAATCCTGCTTTAGGCATGTGGAGGAATATTTTCTACCCAGGATGATTCAGGAAGTGACTGGACAGGTAAGTTTGTAAAGGATTCTTTTCTTTTTAACTTTAGCATCTTCCAGAGTCAGCGATTTAAATGTATAGAATTGGTGGCATAAAAGTGTAATACACCAAATTCTGCTGTCAGTCTTGTGGCAGATCCATAGGTTTCAGTGATAGAGCTCAGTTACATTAAATGAGAACATAATTTAACCTCATTTATGTTCATATTTGGCAGCAAAACAAGTGCATTTTAAATTTGCCTCAGTTATTTGTATATACAGGACCTTGAAGATTGTCTTATTTTGCACAGTTCTGGCACTCATATTTTTCTGTGCTTGAGACTAAAAATGAGTATGTGTTTTGAGGTTAAAAAAAAATTAACCTTGATATAACCTTGGTATAAAATGAAGGTGTAATGTGATTGATATTGTTAGATTCTTCTGTTTGATGTGTGAAAGGATGTTCTTGGTTTTTCTCAGGAAACTGTTCCTTTTGGGGACGCAGTGCTAGCGACCAGAGATACCTGCCTAGGGGCAGAAATATGCGAAGAACTCTGGGCACCAAACAGGTAAAGGAAAAGAAGAAATGCAAAGGAAACTAAAACATCCCTGGACCTCCTGCCTGAAATACATGTTTGAAAAATAATCTGATTATTATTCTTCTATGTGGTAAATCTTTCAGAAAGTGCCAGGTAGCTAAATTATAAGTAGGAGCAATAAATGCATCGGGGGAAAAATTTCACTAGGCTGGATACAGAAAGAAGTTTTAGGTGGTTAAGCTGAATTCATTTGAAACAGAAGGTAGGAGAGAAATACTGAGAAATGGAATGAAAAGGGCGACCTGAGGAAACAAGTGATAGAAAACTACAGGGCTCGTGTTCAGATACTGTTCAGCTTTTGGTTCACCCTGAGGTTGAAATGTCCTCTCTGGGTCCACCTCTGTAACTTGATCTGGAGTCCAAGTGACAAAGGGGTTTTTTTGGTATCAATTTGTAGTATTGATTTTGTGTAGTAATTATAATCCCATATTGTTCCCACTTACTGTATCTAGTCTCAAGAATTTGAAACTACTAGTAGGTCTTTTTATTTAATTACCTTATTCTATTTATCTTTGGCTTTGACCAACTCCTCCAAAGCATTTCACTTAACAAACTGGAGCCGCCTTATATTTGATAAGCTAGAGCATTGGCTTCTGGGCAACATCACTTTGAGGTGTGTAACTCATTTTTCCTACTTAGCTGTTAGCTTCATCCTTCTGCTTTATTTGTTAAGCAGCATCAGACAATGCATAATGATATGCGGAAGGAAACAACAAAAGCAAAGCCTAGTGCCCTGAAGTAATACTTCCTGTTATTATTTTAATTGTTGTTACAAGTTTTTCCCAACAATAAAGAAGATCCCATTCACAAAGGTCTGATGAGGGGTGGGGATGGAGAGATGAAAAAAACATGAAAGCTGTTGTAGTTACCATAAAATAAGCAAAATATTCCTGATGTTTTTGTAAATCTCCCAGTTACATTCACTTAGAGCAAAAGGAGCAAAAGGAGCAAAAACCCTTTTGCTCTTTGCAGCCACCACTGGTCTTTGACAGAAGAGTCAGGCAATGCAAAAAACCAGATGTTTATTTGGGCCAGAAAACTGGCGACGACATAGATGTTTTTACTTGTCGGTGGTTTTAAATGATGCCTGTAATATTCACAGCGTTGTATTACCAGCTGAATTTTGTTCCTGCCTTTTGCTTTGCCAGCCCTCATATTGAAATGGGGCTTGACGGTGTGGAAATTTTCACTAACTCTTCAGGGAGTCACCATGTGCTGCAGAAGGCTCACACCCGCGTGGATTTGGTGAATGCTGCCACAGCAAAGGTATACGCTTAATAAAATAATATGGTTTTGGTTATGCGCCTCACTTTATTCCAGAAGCCGTCTCTCTTGTGACAGGATGTAGCATTTCCTATGTGAGTGTGGAGGCCTTGACAGACTTGGTTGTTAGCTTTTTGTTGTCTTACCTATAATCACCTTCCCTGATTGAATCAGCTATAGGGGAAGAGCTCTCTGGCGGGGGGACTGTACTTCTTTGGGGCACCCTGCTATATATCTTGTTCTACCATCAAACACTCATTTATTCCCAGCCCTGTGACCCCAAATGCCAGAAGCTGTTTGATTGCAGGTTGGTTCTGTCTGGCCTGTGGAGCAGCGGACCAGAAGAGCATCTAGTCCTGCACTGGCATGCGAAGTATAGAATCTTCCACAAACACTAAAAATACCTTAAAACAGCTTGATAACTCCCAGCTCTGGAGACCTGTGCTCCAAAAAATGCATATGATGTCCTCAGTCTTAATTCTGTTAAGCACAGAAGAAAAAAAATATATTGTGGATAAATGTATAATGGATAAAATGGATAGCAAATAGTTCATCAGAATAACCGACTTTATGTGCTGAATTGCCAGCTCATTGCCAGCTTGTAGTAGCATCAGTAAAGGGGATTATTTCCCTAGCACATATAAAACCATCCAAAAGTCTTTTGTTTCCTCAAAATGTCAGTTTCTTTCCCAGTTTTTGTTCACATAGCAACATTGTGTTGGAGAAATATTGGTAACTGTATCAGAAAGGGGAAATAGAAATAAGTGTTTAAACTCTGACTTCATTATTTTTCCCCATCATCTTCTTACTTAAAATATATTCAATTTTTTCCTACTTTGAAGGTTCTGTTTATTTTAAAGAAGAGCAGACATTTAGTTATTAGTTTGTAATCCTGTCCAAGTGATGGGGACAAAACCAAAGTAATGAATGCACATTACACTGTGAAAAATGTTTAATTTGTATAACTGCTTTGTCATCGTAGTTTAACATGCTTTGATTCTATTTAGCAGCATCTGCTTTGTCCTCAGATATCCAAACACACCTGTTGTCATCTTCTTGCTTTTCTCAGTCTCAATTTGGACTTTGAATTTCACTTTAGAAGTGCAGCCCTCTCTATTTGGGCTAATAACATAAGACTTCTGTCTCCCAACAATGTGAAAGGGATACAGCTCAGTTACTACATTTACTTTTGTAGTTACTTCTTTCCGCTGTGTGTATCACATGCAAAGTAGTTTTACAAATGAAAAGAGAGTGTCCTAGCTGTAAATCATTCACAATATAAAGACTTAGGAAAATGATAAGAAGGCCAGGAACAGATAAATAACATCTTGCCTTTTAACATTCTGTCTGAAAAGCATTTTTTTTTTGGTCTGCATCTTTGTTTTCCTCCCAGAGCGGTGGAATATATATTTTAGCTAACCAGAAAGGCTGTGACGGCGATCGTCTGTATTACGATGGCTGTGCCATGATTTCGGTGAATGGAGAAACAGTCGCACAAGGATCCCAGTTTTCACTCGATGATGTGGTAATATATTCAACCTATAGCTGCTGGTTACAGCTGAAATTAGTACTGCTGCATTTATGCTCAACACTTCCCAGACATTCCAGATATTAAGTCCATGTCTCTAGACTAAAAAAGATGTATTTTTACTATGTTATTCAGCGAGATCCAAGGTTTTTCCTAGTCAAATTGCCTTCTCTTGAGAGCAAGGAAGAGCTCTCACAGTACAAGAGCTTCCTGAAAATGTTTGCCTATGCATACAAATCAGGATTGAAAGAACTTGCATGCACTCTTCTTCTCCAGCGTTTTTTGTAGTCCAGGTGTTGTTTATTGGTGTAGAACTGATCTAACGTTGAAAGCCTTTCCATAGGAGGTGCTGGTTGCCACTCTGGACTTGGAGGACGTTCGAAGTTACAGAGCAGAGATTTCATCTCGTAACTTGGCGGTAAGAATTCTTTATGGAGTTGTGTTTGTAAACTCTGCTGAGTTTGAATAGTTACTGAATTTTAAAAGTATTTTCATGTCTTGATTTTCATAGTATTCAATAGATTCGTTGTTTTATAGGCACATGCTATGCTAAAATTGATGTCCTCCCAATTCTTCTGTACTATTGCTTAGGCCAGTAAAGTGAATCCTTATCCCAGGGTAAAAGTGGATTTCGCTCTGTCGTGTTCTGATGATGTGGCTGTACCTACTTGTGTGCCAGTCCAGTGGAGACATCATAGTCCTGAGGAGGAGATCAGGTAAGAACATACTGAATCTGTTGCTTGAAAGTTATTTTGTTTAAAAAAAACCAAACCAAAACCAAACCAAAACTCAAACCAAGAAGAGATAAACATAAGATCTTATTTATATTTAAGTAAAGGAAGTATCTCGCTGGATATCTCACAGTAAATACGCTGACTTGCTTAGGTCTTAGTCCATAACCCTCTTGGAATAAGCATATTCTTTGTTTTCAGCCTTGGGCCTGCATGTTGGCTTTGGGACTATTTAAGGCGCAGCAAACAGGTAAGGAAGAATGGTTTTGTTCTTTGCCTTGGCTTACACATCCCCTCCTGTGCTGCTGTTAATGCAAAGACATGTTAGTCCAAGGAATAAGGCTTGAGTTTTTCACTGGTGGCTCATTCAGACTTAAAACTCGTATGCAAAGCGTGACTTCAACGTACTCTTCAGAGTTTTTCCTTAGGAATCGTGCTTTCTTTGACTGTTGCTTTCAAGCTTACCTAATAAAGGAGTTTTTTTCCTTTGTAACACTGTTTTTTCAGTGAGGAAAATATTTAATGGCATAATGGAGATGTTTAAAATAAGCAGAGTGACATGAAGCAGTAATTGAGTTGAAAAGTGAAATATATACGAAAAAATTCATCTTTTGTAGTAGCTCTTCTATCTTACTAGAGGATAAAGATGTACTGGAAGTTATTCTAGCCAGAGGGTTTGCACTGACTACTTGTTTGATTACCCAGTCGATAAGAGTTTGAGAGTTTGCTAGGTCAAGTTGGTTTGGTTTTCCCCAGTAGAATATAAGCAGACTTGAGCAACGCACACACGATTCTTTTGCAAAAGTGTGTTTCTGAATGGCACGATATATATTTTTCTAATTTTGCTCTTTGGAACGTCTTCCTTGCTCTGTTTTCAAGGCGGGATTTCTCCTACCTCTTAGTGGTGGAGTTGACAGCTCTGCTACAGCTTGCATCGTGTACTCCATGTGTCACCAGGTTTGCCTGGCAGTCAAGAATGGAAGTGAGTAGATGTGCACGTCTGCCTTGCCACGCTTACCAGTCATTAGGGACAACTTAATGTTAGCTTGGTGCAATAGATGCAAGACATGATAAGTGGTAAACTCTTGCCCAGCTGTTCTAATGGAATCCTTTGTATCAGAGATTCCAGCAATGTGTGTCCACATTTCAGGTTCTTTGAATGGCTTTAATAGTTTTCATTCTGGTTTTCAGGACTGGATGTGGAACTCAGATTAGTTTCTGTCTGGAGTATCGTTCAAAATGTTGGCCAATGTAGCTTTGGGATTTCAGTTTATCAGGAGAATTTTCTTCTTCTGCTTAATTCTGCACTACAAAACGTGGTTCAACATGGTTCAAGCTCTTCAACTGGCTTTAGATATGCTACATGCATTTAGCTAAGCCTTTGTACATATTGGATCATATTTTCCATCAAGTTTCTTTAAAACACAGAACAAAAGGATTTAGTATTTCTGTCTTCAAAATTAGGAGTGAAATCAGTACTTCTTTTATTTGATGTATGAAAATACGTTTGGAGAGTTAGATGATGGCATCATGTCATTTTCGAGGGGCAGTGTAAAGCATAATTGGAATACGTATCCTCAATAGCAGGAGTGCAACAATTTCCACTCTTGTTGTATTTCTTTTGCTTTGGACTCAGATGCAGATGTGCTGGCTGATGTGCGCAGGATTGTGAATGACGAGGCCTATGTCCCTGAGGATCCTCGAGAACTCTGCAAGCGCATCTTCACCACTTGCTATATGGCCAGCGAGAATTCCTCCCAGGATACCCGCAACAGGGCTAAACTCCTGGCCGAGCAAATAGGCAGGTACAAAATGCTGCTAAAAAATCACGTTCTGGCAAAGACTTTCATATAAAACTAAAAGAGGAAAACAGGATAGTAGGTGTGTTAAGTAGGAGTATTACAGATGTTTTTTAAGTGTGTAAATGTGAGGCAAACTTAAAAGCATCTAGTAAAGGATATGGAAATTTGGAAACAGATGCTGGAAAGTTTTATTCTTTCCTAAGTTTCTTCATGCCAGATCTGAGCTGGTAGTGGCCTTTCAAATATAATTTTATGGGTGGGTTTTTTCTTTTTTTTAATGCTGTTTTATATAGTCAGATTGTGCTAGTTGAGTCACTTCTGCTTGAATTCTTTTCAGCTATCACATCAATCTGAACATAGATGCGGCTGTGAAAGCCATTGTGGGAATTTTCATCACGGTGACAGGTCGAACTCCCTGTTTTTCTGTCTACGGAGGGAGCAGCAGAGAAAACCTGGCACTCCAGAATGTGCAGGTGTGTTTCATGTAGGCTGAATCAGGTCAGAACCTCCTCTTTTTATCTATCTATTTTTATTCTTTTAAAGAGTACAAAATGCTAAAGTAGCAAGGGACCCTTCATTTGCATTGGTGTGAAAACCTGAACTTGTGGTACATCCCTGAGGATTCCTGGGTTTCCAGTAAATGCTTGTCTGCAGCAGAAATCAACAATCCCACATAACTCAGGACTAGACCAAGATAATTTTTGTTTGTAACTTTTACAGGATGGTCAGTAAGCAGTAGTATATGCCTGTATCCCATCAATAGCATCGATGTTTAGAAAAGTGCCCCAACAGAAAGCTGCCAGGTCAGGAAGATAAGCAGCAAAAGATTCTTATGGACAAGTCTGAGTCCAGTAGGATTGTGGCAGGTCAAGACTCAAAAACATTGCTGATGTGCAGTAGATTTTCCTATGGTGAATATTAGCAGCCTTTAAAAGGCTCTGAGATGTCAGTCTTACCCATTCTAATTCCTGGATATCCTCCGTTTTAGAAGGTAGAAAATAGTTTTATTTTTTATCATCAGAATGTATTTAATCTTCAGTGGCCTTATAAAACACAGCTCAAACACACATTTTCATTGTGTCAGAACAGATTGGTGCTGTGCCTGGGTAGCGCCGGTATAACTGTCCTATAGAACCACAGAAAACAACTGCCTGGTAACTCCTAGACCTTGGCTCCAGTCGTATCTTTCCCTGGCTGGAGAGCTTTCTTTTTTGGCTTCCAACCTATCCAGAAAGTCTGTTTTAATTCTGGCTAAATGTTGATTATTGTATTTGATAGTTTTTGTTAGCTCAGAACCTGATCTTTCTTCCCGTGATGTTACTGGAGAGCTCCAGCTGTCTCCTCTGGAAGCAAACATTGAATCCTTTATCAGCTTTTTGGCAAAGGGATGGGTGTTAGTCACAAAATGTGATGATTTGCTTAAAATCACACACAGTTGTGGCCAGGGCTGGAAGTTGCATTTCAGGTGTGCTTGGTGTTATTACCATCCTTAGAAAAAGCAGAGTTTCAGAATGGTGACAGAAGCAAAGAGAACTTTTCACAAATTTTCTATAAGTAAATCCCTTCAGTCTAATACTCTGTGAAAGGATGTGTTAGACAAATGGTTTATCTGCATACTTTATTCCTCTTGGACCCTTACTAGTGCTTGGAGGCGGCAGAAAATGGCAATTACCCCCCATTCTGCAATTCGGAGTAGAATAAACTTGCCCAGGTGTGTCAGTCTGTGGCAGTAGCAGATACTGAACCTGGCCTTCCCATGTTCAGCATCTTCTCCACGAGATCATCCTTGCATTAACACTTCCCCTCTTGCATTTTATTCTTTATAGGTTTGTTCAGGGAACTGACTAATAAAAATGATTGAGGAGAAATTATTCTGCTTTGTAAATTTGTTTTGTTTTCCATTTTGCTTTGCAGGCTCGAATCAGAATGGTCCTTGCCTACCTGTTTGCTCAGCTGACGCTTTGGGCTCGGGGGATGCCGGGGGGACTCCTGGTGCTGGGATCAACCAATGCAGATGAGAGGTTGGTGGAAATTAGAAATCTAAAAGCGGGTGAACTGGGAAGACGTCACTGCATTTCCTTGCAACTCTACCAAATCCCAGCGTAAATTATTACTCAGAAGAGATAACAAGCTAAGAATACACTGATAGCAGTGAAATTAAGTAGTTGAATTGACCTGAATGGAAAATCGTGTATTTTTCAGAAGTTTACCGCAAGTATTGTTGTAGTTTTCCAGTCAACTGCTGTTCCTTCCTTAGCCATTTTCAGTAGAGTTTGCCTGTGGGGTTATCAGGTGAACTTTCCAATTTGTTATTTGTTGTATTTTCCGTTACTGTAATAGGAATGAAGTTGTGAACTTCGAATTGAAAAATGTCTTCAAAATCTGGAGTACTGTTATTAGAGCTGACTATTCGAAGATTAAAGCAATCCCCATGAGACTGTGGGATTGATAATCTCAAAAGCTGGGAGAGTAGCGTATGCTGATTCTATGGGTATTTTGGGATTTACTTTTTTAAGCGGTCAGGACAGTATTTTAATTGTTTTGCATCAAATATATTACCTGAGCATGGGCAGTTCAGCAGCGCTTCATAACTGTTTCAAATATTGTCTTCCTCCTGGCAATTTCATGGCTTTGGGATAACCCTGTGGCAACTGAACACCTGTTTGCCTCTTACATATAAATACATTAACAATATGCAGTCTGTTTTTCCTTGTCTTTATATGACATTTATATTCTATATAGAATAAACCATTATTTATTATACTAATGTTACATTATTCTTTACTATTACTATATAAACTTTGTCTCTCGCTCAGTCTCCGAGGTTACTTGACGAAGTACGATTGCTCAAGTGCTGATATCAACCCCATTGGTGGAATCAGCAAGACTGACTTGAAGAACTTCACACAATATTGCATTGAAAATTTTCAGCTCACGGCCCTCAGAAGGTGAGTAGTGAAGCAGCGGTATCTGGTGACTGTATTCGTATGCAGCAAATTGTGGACTTCACAGTTTGATTTTCTATACTAACAGAGCTAAGCTGCAGTAATATTGCACATGCTAATAAAGAAAAGTCTTCTGCATGACCTTCTGGTTTTAAATGACTCTGTACCCTTCACAATGTAAATGACTGAGCGCTGAAAATGCCACCAGTCTTAGGAGGTACCGAATGCAAACATTTGTGTTGTTAATTCAGCTGAAGGAACTGTTTGAACTAGATGCTTTATATTTTTTTGTATAAAGCATTGCTTTTTAGACCTAGAAAAGCTTCTAAGTGCAACTTCTTTGGAGTTATCTGATCATTTAGCAGCTTATGTCCTGAAAAAGTTTTGAATAAAGCATTTGGTTTTTATCAAACCAGACTGGTTGTTAACTAGTACTATTGACACTGGTTAGAATTAATGATTTTCTTTTTACCTTTTCCATACAGTATCATCTCAGCTCCACCCACTCCAGAATTGGAGCCCCTGGTAGATGGACACGTAGCTCAAATTGATGAGGTAATGGGCAGTGACTATAAAATGCTCTGGTAAGCCTGATCCCAAAACTTGTTTTGTGTCTAACAGCTATTGCTTGCTCTTGTGTGCATCCGTGCTTATTGCCAAGCATGTTATAAACAGCCTTAAAGCCACTGACAAGGCCTTGGTATCCCACACCAGCGGTTGCCAAAGCAGCAACTTAACATTTTTGAATGATTTTATATTTTGAGCACTTAGAAGGATGTGTATTCTGAAATTCAGTTTGTTCTAAAGCTTCTTAACATCAGAAGAGAGACAGAAAGGGCCTTACTGCTATTAAAATGACAAAGCCCTCCCTCTTCTTGCTCTGCCCTTCTCTTTCCTACCCACTTGTGTAAGACAGGACTGCTCAGCCAAACCACCACCTCGAAAGGATGTTGGATATTTAACTGCAGGGTACTGTAAAACTCTATGATAAAGCAAAGAGCTGCTGAACTAGAGGTAGTGGTTTTCTTCATTTGGCCTCACCTTACTGATACATGCTACATGTAAGCTACCTAGAAGCGAAAACAAATGTTTTGCAGGAAGAAATCTTTTCACTGACCAAATCAAATATATTCAGGGAAGAATTTCTAATCTCCCATGTCAGAGAGATTCCAGGTTTTGTTTGTTTGTTTGTTTGTTTGTTTTCTCCTCACAATATTACTATCTCCTTGTCTTTTTGCTCATTCACAATTTCATTTTGGTCTTGCCTTGACTAAGCTGGGTTGTTGTAATTGCTCCATAAAGCTGTTAATTGTAATTTGCATAGTTAAGATTTTCACTGACTTTGTGTGTGTGATTTCAGGTGGACATGGGGATGACCTATGCAGAGCTCTCAATCTATGGCAAATTAAGAAAAATTGCAAAGGCTGGCCCATACAGTATGTTCTGTAAGCTGATCAATATGTGGAAGGAAATTTGTACTCCAAGAGAGGTAATATTAAAAAAAAAATAAAATCAAATAATGTAATTTCTTTACCAAAATAGACTATGTTTGGAGAAAGGTCAAACAGACTTCCTTTTAACTGAAAGGGATATTTTAATTATTCTATGTTTAAGGATTATTGTGCAGCTGTAGCAAAATACACTGGAAGAACTGGTATGCATCTCTTAATGAACCTTGTTGTCTGTGTTGCAAATTGTTATAACGGTAATTGGGTAATTTGAAAACAATTACTTCAGAACTGTACCTTCAGGGGAAAATTATTCTCTGCAACTTATGTGGCTGACTGCTCTTAAGGCCTTTGGTTATGTGTTCCGACACAGCCTTGAAGGACTGTCTACACTGACGACGTGTCCTCTTGGCTGTTACGCAGTTGGTCCTTTCTTGTGCATGAAGGAAAAAAGTTCAGATTGACACCAGAATTGCGGAGATTAGTGCTTATTGTTAGATTTTGTACACTGCGCCTCCTTATTTTTATAGTAAATAGGTGCAGAGAGGGAGGTGGTGTCTGAAAATGGTCTTAAATGCCTCTTATAGGTAGGGTGATCCACAGTGATTCATACCAGTAGTGGTAGATAATTTATGTAAATGTTAGGGGAAGAAAACAGGTATGTAAAGCTAGAATACAATCTCAGCTAGATTTTTCAATACTAAGAACCTTCATCTGATTAAAAGCTATATTCTCTGTACACCAGGTGGCATCCAAGGTCAAGCATTTCTTCAGGATATATTCCATGAACAGACATAAAATGACCACTCTCACACCATTCTACCACGCTGAAAACTACAGTCCTGATGACAACCGGTTTGACCTGAGGCCTTTTCTTTATAACACCTCATGGTCCTGGCAGTTTAGGTGTATAGACAAAGAGGTAAGTGCCGTCTACTTCTTGTATAGATTCGTATTTAAAGCCCTTGCAGTCGAACAAGCGCAGTTCCAGTGAACATCCAGCAAAAGCCCTCTAGCATTTAGGATAACAGTTTAATACAGAAATAAGTGTGATTGTTCTTTTCACATCACTGTGAGGCTAAGAATTCTCTGCTTTTAGTGTAAGCTGTTTTTTTTTTTTTTTAGTTTTTTAAAATTGTTAAGTACAGCAAAAAGATAAAAACAAAGAGAATATGTGTACTGAGGCTGGAAACTAATAGGTGTACCCATACTCATTAAGTCTTGTGCTAGTACAGAGAACAAGCTTCTGTGTTTCAGTTTCAGTTCAGGACGTGTCTGCATGGATCTGTTTAATTGCAGGATTGAGACTTGACCTACATCTGTGTGGGAAAAGCCCGTAAGAGGCAGCAATTCACTGTGAATCCTTCTCTCACCTGCTGCTATCAGAACTGTGCTTCTTGTAGTTTTTAGTCACACCTTCAATGTTACTTTAATACATATTTTTATGGCAAAAGTGCTGGGCTGAAGAATTTTAGCACCTTGAAAATTTTTCTGCCAGCGATTTTTACACCTCAGTTGCTTTTAAGATATGTTTATATATGTAATAAAATATTAATGCCCTCATCTGCGAAATGCCAGACATGCTGTAATAGTGTTTTTATTACCTTGAAACCTAGGATAAAAGCTACCATATGTGGTGGTTTTTTCTTTTTCTTTTCAATCGTTTTAGACTTTTTCCCTACTGAAGTCCAGGACAAAAGGGTTTTTTTGGCCCCAGTGGGAGTTGACTAAAATTATTTTTGTAGGGTCTGGACCAAAATGTAATTATTTTATGCTTACAGTAAATGTGATTAAGATCTTTTCATGGTCCAGAATATTCATACACTCTTTAACTACATTTGTATGGAATAGCAGTTGTGCTATGCAAAGGTCATTGCACCTTATTCCTGAAAACTGGGATTTAAGTTTGGGGAAAAATCTCTTATGGAGGCAACAGTAACCTGAACTGATAACTGATAGTTTTTTGCAAGACTGGAAAATAATGACTTGCAATAACGTGAGTTAAATCTGCCTATTCAAGAAAGGGAATACTGTAAGAGTTTCCACTTATTGTGCATATTCAGTACAATAATAATTCTGAGGAGAATCACTCTATAGGACAATGTCTTACTGATAATTGTGCTCCTGGGATTTTAATCTGCGCGTAAGGTTTTTCTGGCATAGTAACAGGACTGTGAAAATATGGCATAAACTCTAAATGATGCAGTTTTGCCAGAAAACACCTTTAGGCAGGTAATGCCAGGTTTTCCTGTCGAAGACTCGTGTTACAGCTTGAGCTCATTTGTGAAGGGAAATGGTTTTGAGTGCTAATGATAGAGAAATCTGTTGGATTTGTGGAAAGTACTTTTCTACTTTGGATGTTTGTAGTGTAGTCAAGCCACATTAGTTATCCACTCTTCTAACTGCAAAATTCTCTCCGTATTTGCTGCAGAAGGAAGAGGGGTAAGAGGAGGCCGAGTTCATAGTGCTTGCTGGGAATTGCCAGATTTGCTCTTGGAGTCTTAGTATCATTCAACTCTACCTGGGTCATGAAATTTCTAGTGGTTTAGAGTGAAAACTGGAAACTGCAGAAGCACTGTCTGTAGGTTCTGCTGTTAAGTTATGCATGAGGTAAACGATGTGTGGTCAGACCGTGCACTTTAACAGTTTCAAAGTGCCAGAATGTTCATTGGGATTTTAATAGCTGGCATAATTTGAAGGGACTGTGACATAGCTCAGAAGAAAACTAGGACACCTACCCCCAAGGATTAGGTACCAGCAGTCTGTCTTACGCTTTTTCTAGCACTTATTGGTCATACCACAAGAAAAACTACGTTGGGTCAAACAGAAGATTGAGCAACCTGAGTATCTTTGTGCCTCTCAGCAGCAGATGTTGAAGGACGAACATAAGAACAGAGAATTTGTAGTACAACCCACCCTTATATATCCCCATATATCTAAGGAACATAAATCTGAATTTTCCAGTTAGAAGTAACATGCAGAACATCATGTTTAGTTTGTGTTCTTGGTCTATCCTCCACGAGTTTGTAGAATCCGTTCTGAAATGATTTATACTGCTAGTCTTAGTAACAGTTTAGGTTAATATAAGGTAATTAATTTTCTAAAGTTTTAAGAACAGTGAAGGCCAGTTTTATAAAATTGTGTGCGTGTGCATGGAAAGAACTCTCTGTGTTCGTTTTAATTATTCTAGGCTCTTAGGGGCAGGGTTCCAGGTTATGGCCTGATCTGATCTGACAGCTGTCACTGAAACGGACAGCGCTGCCTCCCTTCCTGTCTCTCCTGACTTTTGAGATGACTTTGGTGCTCATCTCCCTCCTTGGGCAGCCATATGAAGTCACCGAACTGACAAAAACCTAAGAACTGATGAGAGCATGTGGCTGGGGGGAGGTTAAGAGGGTAGGTAGAAAGTTTGACCTTCTCTTTTGGCTGCAACTAACATCTTGTTCAGCTCTGTTGTCCCCTAGAGTGTCTCCTGCTGTCAGTTGCTGATGAATCTGGGCTCTCCACTGTTTTGTGATGGAAGTCTGAAAAGGCAGGAGACGCTAAATGCAAGCGTATTTTTACTATTGAATCAGTTTCCTTTTAACTTGCAGGTATCCAAGCTAGAAAAAAAGGAAGGAATTTCTCTAGATGCAGAAGTGGACTGACTTGCTGTCTTGTATAGCTGTGGTAATTAATTTGCTAAGCAGAATGTTCAAAACTGGAGTATACTGTGATGATCATGAGCGGAGATGACCCAAACAATTGTCGAGGTGACCATTGTAAATCAGGATTTGTAATGAACTCCTCTATTTTGATTGACTCCCTGTTTTGTTCCCAATATACTTAAACCATAGTTCGGCTAAGGAATCATTTGTTAAGGATTTTCTTCAACTACTGGACTTAATTACCTTTAATTGAAAATATTTGGATAAGCCCATCAGTCATAAATACAGGGTAGTCTTTTGTGAAAGTGTAATAATTCATTCTAATAATTTGGATATGATTTTTGCGTAACATTCAGCCGAAAGTATAACATTTTAACAGTTCTGGCATGTGCTGTTGAGGGGAAAGGCTCATTTTGCTTTGCAATAAACTTGTAATTTTATAATGCTAATTGACTCCGTTCCTATTTTACTGTTCCTTTTATTAATCTAGCATTGGCTGTGTACACTGGCCTGGTGTTTTGAATAGCCATGTAAGGTCTAATTCAGAAAGGTATTGGAAACATGTCTAACTTGAAGCAGATGGGTAACCTCCTTGTTAGTGGGATCCAAATTAAGAGTTCAGCTTCTTGTTTTGCATCTACTTGCTGTGTAACTTGTGACAATTAACTTTAAAATCTCTGACTTAATTTTCTCAGAGAGGAGAAATAACCTGCTTCATTAGTCTGTTCAGAGATCGTTTAATGGTTACTGCTCTCCAAGATCCTCAGCTGTATTTTAAGGATTTTGATGAAAGTTGGCATGGTGTCTTTTCCCTCCTGGCATTTTTGATGTGTAAGAGTAACTTGAGTCCCTTTTCTGCTTGTTCAATTAATGTTTGGCCATTTTTGTTGCTTTTTAAAAAATCTGACTTGAAAGATGCTTTCAGAGGTTCTAGAGAAACCATGCTATAACTGCAACAGCCGGGTAGCTTAGACCAGGCAAGAGTTTTGTTAAAATGGTTGTACATTGTGCTAATGGCAAATGTCTGCTAAAGGGCATGTTCTCCACATTTGTTTTCCACAATCTGGAAACACAGACTTGATTAACTTGGAGTTAAAGATGCTGCATTATTCTTGGTGAGTTTATTATATGGTATTTTATAGATACGTAGCTTACCTTAGTGGATGCTGCTGATACTAAGGATGTTTGTGTTCGTCTGACTGAAAACCCCAGTTAAGATTTGCTTTCCTTCACTGTCGGTTGGGCATTTCCCCTTCCTGTTCCAGCCGCAGGGAGTGGATGAATTTTGAATAGGAATCCGTTGTATATTTGAAGGCTTCTTATTTCTTTTTTTCTTCCTGAAGTTATTGATTCTCCTTCCTGACCATCACAGAAGAGGAAAGAAGGAAACATTTGCTTTCATTAAAATAAAATTAATAGCAAAACCAATACAATGTTTACATGTACTTCCTGTTACTGTGATTACCCTGAATGTTTCAGACACTTAGCAAAAGGACATTTGTGGGTTTTAGCAATGGCACTTAGAGCATGTGTGAGAATTCCATTTTATTTCTTGCCAGCTACTGCTGAATACACATTGTCCCAGCCTACTTCTACTTTACTTCTACTATCCTGAAATTTTCACTGTACCTGTTCCATTTGATGCCTCTAGTTCACCTGTTAGCAACAATAACTCAAATTTTATTGGTGCTTTGCTGTCTACTGAGAATGGGAAATAACTGTTATGTGTAGCTGCTGCCGTTCACTTTTTACTAGTGATGACTCTTACAGTAAAGGTAATGTCATGGCATTTTCCCTTTTATCTTAAGCTCCCAAAAAAGGCTGGATCTTAGACTGATTTATTTAGAAGCCTCTGTATAATGACAATTTTTGACCCATCTGTTGTGCAGCTGAAGGCAAAAACCTACCCCATTGCTAATTAAACAGTGTAGGATGGATCTACTTTTAATGCTCAGGTTGGAACACCAAATCAAGGAATGGATACACTTTCCTTTTTATTGTTATGCTGCCATAGGTCCCAGTGTGTGGCAGAAAAGAGTGCAGACTTGTCAAATTGTTGTCCCCAAAACAGGGTTCTTTACCCGGTGTACGTGCAAATTTTGAAATTCTGCACACAGAGATGAGATGCTGGTTTTATTGCAGAGTTGTGCAAGTCTGGATGCTAGATCAAACTAGTGTACCAGCAATGCAGAAGTCTCATTCATTTATACAAAATGCTGTCAGTGTATGCACAACCTCAGGGCTGTCCTGTAGGGCTGACTGGTTACAATATTTGCACATAAGATATATAACACTGTTCTTACTACGCATGCTCCCTGAGCAGAGGTCTTCTGGAGGCAGGTAGCCTTTAATGAGGGGGTGTGTTTTTGTATTCAAATGATATTATAATGCGCAAAATTTGGCAATTATAATAATAATCAATAATAACCAACTATCCATGGTTGACCTGTCAATTTTGGAATAGGTTTTGTTCTGCAATTGAAAGTTAATTACTGCTAGGCATCTCATTTGTTACTTGTCTAATATTAACTTTCCAGTAGGCCTCATGGTCAGCTCTTTTGGCCTGTCTAGCAACAAAATTATCCTGACACCTACCCTTTAGAAATTGCAGCTTTATGCAATTGAACAGTCAAAATGTGCATGAAAGGGACCATGAAGAAAGGTGGAGGGTAGTAAAAGTGAAGAATCTCTTAACAAAGTAGCGTAAGCCAAGTTCGTAGTTGGTTCTGGGGTGCCTAGGTAGCTAAATAGAAATTAAATACCTTCTGCGACCAGGGTTGTGAATTAGTATTTAAGAATGTGAATACTAGCAGGAAGCGATAATTTCTAACCTTGCTATTATTTCTCAATACATCCTAAAGCCAGATCCTGCGTGGCCAGTGTTGGCGACTGGCTTTCAAGGTGTGTGGAGCTGAGGAGAGAACTGTAGAATCGTTTGGGTTGGAAAACACCTTTAAGATCATCAAATCCAGTCCATCGCTAAACCATGTCCCCAGGAACCTTGTCTATGCATCTTTTAAGCCCCTCAGGGGACGACGACTCCACCACTGCCCTGGGCAGCCTGTTCCAGTGCTTCACAACCCTTTCAGTGAAGAATTTTTTCCTAATATCCAATCTGAACCTCCCCTGGTGTGACTTGAGGCCATTTCCTCTCATCCTGTGGCTTGTTAGTTGGGAGAAGAGACCAACCCCCTCCAAGCTCCTTTCAGGCAGTTCAGAGATCAGAAGGTCTCCCCTCAGCTCCTGTTCTCCAGGCTGAGCCCCCAGGTCCCTCAGTCACTCCATCACAATTGTGCTCCAGACCCTCACCACCCTGGTTGCTCAGCTTCTGTGAGGTAAAAAAGCTTCAACTCCTCACGATATAAATATTTAAATCGTAAACAACGTCTGGGATCTGCTCTCTAAGGGGAGAGCAACACTTTTTACCAGAGACTTACGTCTTTCATCAACCCCCGGCCACTTAAAAACACCAGTTCTTGAGGCGGCAGTCATTGCCGGGGCGCGACACGGAGCTCCGTTTGCTGCCAGAGGGACGAGCCTGACAGGGGGCAGGGCCGTGACCGAAGACGGAACGGGGAGCGACCGGAGCCACCGCCTTCCCGCCCGCCGCCGGTCACGTGAAGGGAGCGGGGCCTCAGGGGGTGGAGCCATCCACCCCTCCCCTTTCTCAGCCCTCTCACAGGCTCCGCCCCTTTCCCTGCCCCTCTTATAGGCCCCGCCCCCTTTCACGCCCGTCGCTCCCGTGCTATCCGGGCGGCGCGGCGGGGTCGCGGTGTTCGCGGCCATGGACGCGGCGGCCGGTGCTGAGGCGGAGCCGCTGTTGCCCCCGCGGAGCTGGCGAGCGGGGCGGGGGCTCTGGCGGGCCGGTGGCGGCGTCCGCTCCGCCGCTGAGGACGGTGAGTGCCCGTGGGGCGGGCGGTGGCTACGCGCCCCGGGCCCGGCGGGCGGCGCTGGGGAAGCCGGTGGCTGGGGCGGGCGCTGGCGCTCCCGCTCTTCCCGGGGAGCGGGTCGGGCAGTGGAGGAGGAAGCTGCCGGGGGCCGGGGCTCGGCGTGGTCTCCCCCGCCGGTGTTTCGGCGGCGGCTGCGCCCGCCGAGACTGGTTGAACACGCTAAGCCGCTATCACCGACCTTTGCTGCAAACCTTCAGCCTCGGGCTTGGCTTATTTTCCTTTTTAATTTTTATTTTTTTTAAGCTTCTGACTATTCTCTAACTAATTTAATATTAAACGTCTGACTTCTCAGTTCCCCTATAAAAGGCTCCCCTGGAGACCTCAGGTTCTGTATTTTCAGGGTATCGCATCATTCGAACGAACCTTCTCCTTTTGTTGCCTGTTTGTGTGGTGTCAGGAGCACAGGGGGGTCTGGGGTGGACCCCGCACAACCCAGCGGAGCAGCGCTTTAATCATCGCTTGTGACTCAGGGTCACTTGCTGTGACTAAGAGTTGCAGAATAAACTGGGTATCCTTGGCAGTATGCATGGAGAATGCCTTTTTTTAGAAAAATGAAGTTGTTAAACTCTTCTTGTTAACTTTCTTCTTACAGTTATATTAAAAGGATTGCTTAGACTCTTCGCTTTCAAAATTGTGGGGATTAACGCTGGGCTTGTGCTGCGTGCTCCACAAGTCTAAAGCTTTTGTTGGCCTTGATACCCTTTTAACTAATACTGTTCCTTTAAACAACTTTATTTGCATCTCGCTGGTGTGTCGTGTCTTCGGAAGATAAAAATCTTTATGAGTATGAGCCTCGCTTGTCTCCTGTTTGTGTTCATTCTTGTACCGCGGATCATATCAGAATCAGTACAAAACTGTGTTATTGCTTGCGCTCAGATAAATGCTGACATTTAAAGACTGTTTGCAGCCTTTGTAGAAGGTTGATGCAGCTGAATCATGTGGAATATCAAGTCGTCTGGGACTCAGATCAGCGGTGCTTCTGGCGCTGGTTGGCATCTGGATGGGCTTGTTCTAGTGCTGGGATTGTAATCTCTGGGAAGGAGATGGTGTGAAGGGCTTCTTGGGCCTCTTCCCCTTGTGGGGAGGTTACACCAGCACATATTGCTCTTATCTCTACATATTATTCTTATCTCTAACCCTCTCCACTTTCTCTTTTATTTTTTTCCTCATTTTCACCTCAACTACCTTTGACTCACTTGTTGACTTAATCACCAGGTTCCTTGCTCCAAGGTCTGAATTCAAGTGAGCACAAGCAATTGCCTTTTATTCTTACTTTATGTATTTATCTTCATGTGGACTTTTTAGTAATGCATTTTGAATTCACACATAGTAATTAATTTGGTGACATTTTATTTCACATTGCGTACTTTTACCTCTTTCTGTGTCTTGAACTCTGATCAGTTTGATATGGTAATAACAGCTCTCAGGACAAATTAGAATAGGACTTTTGTTCTCATCTGACTGGAGGTTTCTGTTGGTTTAGGAGGGAACGAGATCAATCTAAACCTCAGTACCTCTATGAAACGAAAGCAAAAATTCCTAGAATGCTGGTGTCTGTTTTTTCCAGCTTTACTTGACTGTACACTTTGTCAAAGAGTAATTTGATTGAAGCCTCTTTAAATAGAAATGGATTTTTGCCATCTAATTTAGGGGTAGTTTTCTTGAGACAAGACTGGTGAGGTGGTAGGGTTATAAAATAATACAGTATGTGTTACTTATGACCTGTCTCTGTATAGAAATATTCCAGTCTTGTGATAGCTGTTTAACTACTAGTGTAGTCTAGGTACTTAAGGTAAATGTAAGAGCGAATCTTTTCACAGCGTATAGAAAGATGTATGATGTATTTGAGATTATTATTCACTTAATTTAATGCACAGTGCTACTAATGGAGCAAACATGGCAGGAGCTGTGTCTTTACTTTGTGTGTGTACAGTGCCCTTTATCATGAGAACCACGGTTGTGGAGCTTCTGATAACTGAAATACATTATCTGCCATACAGTAAGTGGTTCTTACTTCTTTTTATCTTTGTAGGTACTGCAGCTGATAATGACCTTTATATAAACCAAGCCATAGTATTTATTGAAGATGCAATACAGGTAAATATAACTAATTTGTTAGCTATTTTGCTTCCCATGCTGGATATTTGTCACACATTCTGCTGACTTTTCCCATTGCACACATCTGGGCTGCAGCTGTGCTCGTGGGTGACCGACACTTCAATAATTAATAACGTGTACCGTAGCATCTTTATCTTATAGTGAAACTGGAATTGTCTGAAGACTTGGGCTTTGTTGATTAGAACTCAATTTATTTTGGTAACTTGATCTTTGAGACAGACTGAATGTGGTGTCTGAATCATCCTTTTTGCTTTCTGCCTTCAGTATCGATCTATAAATCACCGTATGGACTCCAGGTCCCTGTGGCTTTATCGATGGTACTACTCCAGAACTTGCCAGTGGTAAGAACTTGATGTTCTTTTTGCTTTTTCTTTTGGGAGTAAGTCTTTATTCAAATAAGAAAATCACTCTTTGTTTGTCTTTTTTGTTAAGTAATTTGATAATTGTGGTTTTATTCTTATAAGAACTTATTGCAGGAAGCAAGTGGATTGGCTACATGTGAACGTGACAGAAGTGGAAAGCAACAAGATAGATTGAAATGTCATCGTGTAGATGGCTCTTTAAAGGGCCTTAGGACTGTTGTGTGAATGAGCTGTTGCCGTAATTTACAGCCCTGTGTGTTAAGAGTTTCTCAAGTGTCTATTTCTAAACATGTTAAATAGTAGGGAGGTTGTTTGCTGATGTTAGTTTCAAAAGAACACTACCTAAGGTTGTTTGATGGTCAGCAGTTACATTATTCTAATGCAGGCAAGCCATGTATGTTAAGTATGATATTCTAAAGCTTGGTTTAGTTATAAAAATTTGCTTTACTGTAAGTATTTTGTTGTTCTTTTGACTAATTTTGTGGGTTTTGAGGTTTGTTTTTTTTTTTCTTGTTTCCCATTTTGTTTTGTGTTTTTATAACTTTATCTCAATTCAAACAGGATTTTGAGTTTAACCATCACTCTGATCCTGGCTTTGGCTTTCATTGAGAAGCCTTCTTCGCTGACTGTCACGTCAGACGTGCGATACCGCCCTCCCGCCTGGAACCCTCCCTGCGGCCTCACCGAGAGCATCGAGCTGCTTTGCTTCATCGTATTCGTGGTTGATGTGTCGGTGAAGGTGAGCATCACGTTTCTCTGGTCCTCAATGAAATACGGGTCCGTCGGGCAGCTCAGCAGGTGTAGTCAGTGTGGATCTCCTCCGTTATATTCTGAGAAACGCTTTAGAACTGTTATTCAAATCTTGGGTTTGCATGGTGAGATTGCTTTGCTGTAGTAAGGTCTTTTAAGAGAAAACTGAATTTTCTTTCAATATTTACTTCTGGAAAAATCTCTCTTAACGGTTATTAAATGTACATTTTTCTATCATCCAAAGGATTCCTTTCACGTGGCCTGTGTGCGCCTCTCACTTCTACCAGCCTTTATTCAGCTCTGGTAGAGAAATTATCTGACTAGTGTATTTTTGTTTGGATTTCAGGGAGCTCTTCATGAGCACTGATGTAAAATTACAAACACAAACCAAGCGGTGTTGACTTGTTATGGTATTGGAATTTATTACTAAAATAACCCGTTTGTTTTTCCTCCCTAGAGTTACTTAGTTGGATGGGAAGAATTTTGGAAAAACAAATGGCTGATGGCTTATATACTGACACTAGTTGTTTCCCTTGCTGATTGGATTGTGTCTCTGAGTTTTTTCTGCGCGGAGGTAAGAACCGTGTCCTGCTCAGTGTGTTGCTATAGTCTGTCAACATCCAAAGAGTAGAGAGAAAACTGGTTGCGTAGCACCAATTTTGTCATATAGTTGGAGAATTACACTCTTAACTCGTTTCAATGGCACAGTCAATGTATTGATGTCTAAATAAGAGGAAATTGTATAGTTTAAAAATCAATTGTATAGTTTAACAGCTGCTTTCTAAGGTGTTGTGTTCAAAACAATTGCATCCCAAGAGGAATGTGAGTTTTGTGAAAAGGTTCTTAAAGTCTCCTCCTCTATGTAATAATGTGATCTCCCACTTGGTTTTCTCTACCGTGGCATAAAACTGCATTAAATCGGTTGTTGTTTACTTACAATCATCATTAAGAAAACATGGTGGGAAGTGAATGAGGCAGAAATCTTCTGCTTTCTGTGTGATTTCTTGTGTCAGAGCCATTATTCGTTGCCTGCACGTAACCTTCAAACCTATTTCAAATTATTGTCTGGATTAGTCAGGGTTAGGTTGGGTGCAGTTGCTGCTGTTAGTAACTCGCTGTTTAGTTTTCCGTGCTTCAGTGGTTGTAGTTAATCACTGGTCGCTGTTGACCAGGGTGTGATGTGGTATCAAACAGATGATCTTAAACTCTTGGAAGAATATGGCAATTAAGCTTATAAGCATCTGACTATTAAAAAACCCATGCATATGCACTTTTCATGTTCAAGCCAAATAAATGTAGTGCGTCTGAAATTAATTATCTAGGATGAAGATTTTGCTTGCAATGTGGGGAATGCATCTTGGAAATAAATGATTGTAAAATCTTTAGGTATCATAGTGGACAAGTAGTTTGAACAGGAGCCTCCCATACAAAGCAGAGGCAGAAGAAGCAGTTTAATTCTTGGGATGTGTGAACAAGGGAATAATGAGGGGAAAAAAGTGATTAATTTGCTGTTATATGTGACCCTGAGAAGACTGATCCTAAAATGCGGGATGCTGAAATACCCGAAGCAGCTGATAAGTCACAGAAATCACTTGAGGGCTGGCAAGTGTCTTGAATGTGAGAATCAAACAGCTGAATTGTTTTAGTGTATGTGAAGGAAAATAAAGGCAATCACCTGTTTGGGTCTTGTCAGAGGCAGAAATCACTGAGTAATAAGCAGGCCCTTCAATTGTGAAAAGAAGGTTGAAAATTGAAATCAAGCACTTATTTTCAAAATGTCAGTCTGTTTTTATTCAAAGTAGCTGGCTATTAATTCCTATCTTGAAATGGACCTTGTCATAAAATATGAAAATGCCATCTCTTGACCTGCTTGCTATGTCTACCCAGCTGGCAGTAAAGTTAGATTGCTTATAATTAGTGGCCTGATGAGGCTGTTGAAATGTCAATGTGCTTTTTCAAAGCGATCTCTCATTCTTTTAATGAGGCACCCATATGTATAAAATAGGACCTCAGTGGGACACATTGAACTTCTGAGCACAGATTTTTTTTGTATGCCAAACTGTAGACTTTGTTGTTATGTGTGTCAGTGTTTAAAATATTTGGTGTGTTAGTCTTAGAGGAACTCAGTATCTGATCCATTTTTTTTTTTCAGAATGTGAGAATAAGAAGAATTCTTCGTCCTTTCTTTCTCCTTCAGAATTCCTCTATGATGAAGAAAACATTGAAAAGTATCAACAGCACGTTACCTGAAATGGCAAGGTAGATAGTAGCACAGAAAAGAACCATGGCAAGCTTGTGGTTACCCTTAATGTTCTGGCACGGGACGTAGAAACACATGTATTGTCTTCTAGTCATGGGTGCCACACAACAAGATACCTCTTTCTTTACATCTTCAGAGTGCTTTACTTCAGCTTTTTTATTTCTAAATGATTTTAGCAATACCTATATTAAATATTACTGTTACTAGAGACATTGAACTGGAAACCCCTCTGGTGAAATCATAACCAGGCAGCATCCTCCTTTTGGAAGATGTGACATGGGTTCTGTGTATATTTACAGCTTATAGAACTCGCTGCCCTTACCTATTACTTTTTAACTAACAAATCCCAAGAGAATCAAAGGTGTGTGCAAGCCAAGATGTTGTATTTTGATCGGAGGGTATAAATATGGTTCGAACTGTAGAAAAACAAGCGCTGTGATCTCACTGACCTTCCCATTGTCAAAGCTCAAGCTGAGGAGTCCTGAACAAATGTGATTCTTATTAATCAAAGCTTAGATAATCTGTAGACTCCATATAGCTTCTTAAAAATACCCCTGGTTTTCTTTATAGGGCATCTTTTTGTATTTTTAGTAAAGGATATTAAGATAAAGTTGGCGTTGATGCATATGACCTGTCTTCTTTCCAACAGTGTTGTTCTACTACTCGCCGTTCATCTGTCTCTCTTTACCATGTTTGCCATGCTGCTGTTTGCTCGAACAAAGGTAACCCAGTGTATTTATGCTTTGGTAGATCTTGCTTGCATAGCTGCTGCATGTCTAGTTTTATAATCAAACTGGTAAAACTTGTTTCCCCCCAAAAAAAGTCATGTTACCTTCTCAGAATTAGTGGAGTGAGTTTAAAGTCTATTTAGAGAGATTTAATGTGTGCGTAGCATTTATCTATAGGGTTCTTTTTCAAAGTGGGCATTAGGAGGCTCCTTAGAATAATGTTAGAAATCTCTTCATCCTTTAATGAAGAACTTTTCCCAGCCTGCGCTTTGTTTCTGAAGTGATAACGTTCCTGCCTAGTCCGCAACTCAAATCTTCCGTTCTTGCTGTGAACTCTGGCATATTAATTTAATTTAGATGGCTCCATGCTTTGTTTATCGTTGTGCATGTTACTGATATAGATGCCACTATCACAGGGGAGAAATTTGAAGCCTGTTTATACAAGAGGCTTCTATATACAGCTCTCCGATTTGATCCTTTGAGTTACTTTTTCTGTTCAAACCTTCTATGCTGTTCTGTGTTCAGAGCTCTTAATCTTGTCACTTTTTTGTTTCTACAATCACTCATTTATTTTCTCTTTTCCTTATCTAGCTGTGCTAAATTTAGTTTCTTCTGTGTTTTCTTATCTTCCAATACTGGTATTCCTGGCCATGCCTTGGTAGGTTTTTGCCTGTTTTTGCCTGCGTTACTCCAATATTTTAATTTCTGAGCTTTGTTTTTTGTTTTTGTTTTGTTTTACTTTCCTGCTTCCAAAAAACAAATTTGAAATTTTGTGGTTAAAACTTTTCTATTCCAGTGCTCTTGGTGTGTTCCCTCTCCCCTAAACTTCCTGTATCTTAATGTATCATACTCAATTTTTATTTGTTTTTGTCCATACTTTTTAAGGCTTTCCATAAATGTGTTACTGTGAGCACAAAGATTTGTTGCGCCCCTCCCAGTAATTTTAGTCCTCTCCTTAATGTCAGTTTTACCCCTTCATTCCTGCTCCGTTTTACACTTGAACCTGCCTCCAGGCTTCCTCGTGATCAGCAAATTCCTTCAATTCCCATGTTATAGAATTTTTCTGGAATTAGAAGCAGAGCTCTATTTTTCCCCCTGTTCTTTAGTTATGTGCTGTGTCTCTGTATTATCTCTGTATGTCAGATCTAATTTCATTGATGAGCTTTCCCAGAAGATGGGAGTGTAACTTTTATACCTGAACCAGGCACTTTTGTATACATTTAGGTGAAAAATAACGAATTAGAGAGCAGTCTTAATCTATTTCCTTTGTTTGTTTTGCTGATCTAATACCCCTACAAACTGATTTTATCCAGCAAAGCAAAATACTGAAAGCAAGTTCTAAAAATACGTTTAATAATGAAATTAATGCCTTTAGATTTTGTGCTGTCTCGTATGTCCTCTAAGGTACATTTTCCCAGTCTTTGCAGCAGCTTCAAGGGCTGTTTGTTCTGATCTGCGTGATCGATGTTTGTGCTGTTTTCACTCTGCATCTTTTTTAGCCGTCTCTACTTGACCTCGGGGAAGAAATAAATATGGGGCTGGTCCAAGATCAGCCTCCCAGGGTGTTTTTGCTGAACATTCTGATACCATCAGAGCTTCAGCAGATCAGCTGATGTTTCTGCTGAGTCACTAAATAATTTGCTGACTTAAGTTGCCAAATCTTTGCAAGTATTTTTGGGTCCTCTAGCACATTTCTATTTTATTTATTTTTTCCCCAAGGTGTTTAAGCTCTTTGTGATGTTTTCATTGATGCTGTACATAGAATTTTGAGTCTTCTTTTCAAAATGACAGTTGCGTGTTTTCTGCCTGCCCGACAACTGTCATGTGCACTCATGCTGGTTATAGCAAACTGCTATAGCTGTGTCCTCATATTTGTGTAAATACATTTCTTTTCTCTAAAATAAGATGAGGACTGTATCCTTGTAGTAATACTTTAAGTACCTCTTGATGGACGTTGTTGAAGAGAGACCTAAAACTTGTCTGGCTGTGTTCTGTGTTGATCTTACAAACTCAGGGATTTCTGTTTAATTACAATAATGCCTGGAGAAGGGGAAAAACTTCCATTCCAAGTAGTGTTAGTGTTTTTGTGCAAATAATCCCTATCTTTTGTAACACGGTAGCTATTGAGGCAGCTCCTCGTTACCGAGGGGTTCATGGGGTCACCCAGATGTTGCCATCCTTGTTGTGTTTCTGTTCTTCAGCATAAACCCAATCTATTTTAATATTTTCCTCAAATCGTATTATACTTCTGGACACGTGCAATTCTACAGGACACAATTCAAGGTGATGAGGTTCCCATCTACGCTGGGGTACGGAGTTCTGTAGCTGGACTGACAAAGAAAACAGCTTCTGCTCTACTCTGATTTTTATAATGCAATTTGAGACTCAAGATGGCATTTTATTATTGTGATTTTATGTATTTATTTTAAAATCATGTTTAGGATTAGCTCCAATACACTAATATCACTTGCAAGCTAATATTTTTTATATCAAGCAAGGGTGGCTTCAGATTCCTGTATAGTCTGTTTGTGACATTGTTGTTCTCCCTGGATCTGAGGTGTTAAATAGACATGATTTCTGTGTTGAGCCTCCTGTGTCTGTCTTAGCTTGCTGTTCTTCCTTCTGTTCTTTTAACAGCTGTCGATGAGTGAAGTGATTGCACTGCATTACTACACATTGTCCCAATTTTTATGTCTGTTTCATGTTTTTTCCACCAGGTAGATTTGATTGTGTGTGTGAGGAATTGATTAACTGATCTATTTTTATTATTGTAATAATAATAGTATTATTGTTGTAGTGATTCTCCAGTGTTTCTCTAACAAGGAATGTGTCTCTGTGTAGGATGGCCAGCAGGATAAGGAGTGGGTGGTGTATTTTAGGAATCTGCCAGATTCGCTGACATCGCTGCTCGTTCTGCTGACTACTGCAAATAATCCTGATGGTGAGCAGTCTTTCTGATGTTACCTCTCTCTTTTTACAACATTACAGAGTAAGATTAGCCTCAGACTACTCTAACCATTCATCCAGCTGATAACCTTCCTCTAGCTGTAGTAAGGGCCATGTAAAGATTTGTCATACCTTAAGTAACTTGATTCTTACCTTTCCTTTAGTGTAGTTATATACGCAGCCTGAAAGTAGAGCAATATAAGAGCTTTTACTGATTGCCAGAAATGGATGGAGGTCTCCAGTTTTCATCTTAAGCATTAAATTCTTATATCCTTTTTCTTTAAATGTGATACAGTGATGATTCCTGCGTATTCTAAGAATCGAGCATATTCCATCTTCTTCATACTCTTCACTGTGTTAGGTAAGTGACCTCTTGTCTTCAGTAATTTAAATGCACCTAAACTTTTACAATTGTATGTACTAACTGCAATGTCTTATATTTCTAGGAAAATTTAATAAATTTCTCATTTTTTTGTGTTTCTTCCAATTGCTGTGTAGTGTCTTGTAAGATAATTTTAATGGGAAGTACTTAGAGTTTGGTGGTTTCTTTCAGTAAAATATCATAGGGGAATGGATACGTTACAGTATATTCAAACAGTAAAAACGTTGTGGAAAACAAGCACAAGAAAATGAAGCCTTTTAAAATTTTACACCTGACTTGCTATATACGTTGAAACAGAAATGTATTTCGATAATGCTACATACGTTGAAACAGAAATGTATTTCGATAATTCTTACTGCTTCTTTTCCTCCAATAGGCAACTTGTTTCTGATGAACTTGCTTACAGCAATAATATACAACCAGTTTCGAGGATACCTTCTGGTGAGTAACGCATTCCTAATCGCTGTGTTCTACCATAAACTTAAAACTGCAAAGCCCGAAGTATTAGAAGCTTCAACTGCGTATGAAAGCATTGTCCCCATCCCAGTTATAGGTACCGTTTTAAGATACTAAAAGTTCTATGATGTAGATACATATGCTGTTGTAGTTTCATCCCCTTCCATGACAACATTACCTGTTTGTATATATCTGTGGATCTGCAACTTTGACTATTATAGGGGGGAAAAAACCCAAACTATTGTAAAACTGAACAAGGACAAGTGAACCAGTAACTTAAGCTTGATCTCTGAAGAAAACCTTCAGTGCTATTTAGACAGCTATTGCTGCGAATCCTAGCAATTAATTTCTCTGACTAGCACAGCATTAGAAGCCTTCAATAAAAAAAGAATTGCTGACTAAAACATCTTCATGTCTGGTATTTTTTTACTCCATCCTCACTATGGTGGGTGTGATGTTAGAATGAGTAGGGCAGCAGACTGCCCTAACAGTTCAACAGTTTCACTTCCACATGTGTTTTTTACTGTCTTCTTGCGTATTTTCTAAACTTGGCAGCTCAACAGTGATATATTTGGTAAAGCTGGGTTTAGGCAGCGCTATGCAAAAGCGCTGGAGTCTGACAGCTAAACCTCTTTCGTGAAATTTAAGTTTTCTCCTTCTGTGCAAGTACAATCTCTTTGGCCTCTGTAGCTTGGAATAAACAGTAATTCTTGGTTGTGTAGGTTCCAACTCGTCTTTTCTCATGCCCGTGGTTTCCTTTGGGTTTGATGGCAGAGGAAACTTGGTGACCTTGACCTCAAGTGTCATTTTCCCCTTACGCACAGTCTTATCATTCCTCCATTACTTCCCCCTTAACTTAGATACAGTTTTATAGCTCCTTCCCTTTACTTACATAGTCTCGTGGTTCCTTCAGCCCTTCAGAGGAGTGGAATTGAGGGCTTGGCGGAAAAAGTGAAATAATAGGTACTCTGGTAATGCTCAGAGACAAGGTAAAGTTGGTTGGATAATAAGTCTTAGGCAATATTACCCAAAGGAATGGCCTCCACCCTCCTGTGGGCGAGTGGTGTTTAGATACAATGTGTGCAAACAATACTTTTTGTAATCCTCTCATCCTGCCCTGTTTCTTCCCTTCTTTCTCTATTTTCCTGTTTCCCATGGCATAATCTGACTTCTGATCAAGTAGCTGAGTTTGAAGGTGATTACTAAGAGAAAAATGAAGCATAAAAACCTGTGGCTCTGGCTTGCTTCTCTTTGGCAAGAAGCTGGACGAACTGTCTAATTCTCCTCTTTGCACAACAGTATGAATTCCAGTGAATACTCGAGCTTTGCTGTTACCGTGGTCTCCAGAACTGGCATGTGCCTATGCAATCCAGGATTAAGAATAAACTGTGACCTGGATGTTTACTTGAACTCAAGAACCTTGTTTGCTTGCTTCCTTCCTTCCTTCTTGGACACCGAGTTCTTGAGGGGAATGAGGCCTGGAGAAGTCTTATTTTCTGATTTTAATCACAAGTCTGGGGGTTGTGCCAGGAGATTGGGACGTTTTGTGACCACAGGTCATAGTGCTGCATGGGGACTGGGTAACTCTGATTTTTCTCCAAGTCCTTCTGGTAGGAATGGGCTTCACTGATTCCAGCCCATGACTCTTCACGGTGTTGCTTTTAAACCGTGGAGTGTCTGTGGTTGGACCCAGTATCTAGACCAGACCTAATGGCTCATGATGGGGATTTTGGTGGTGGGAGAAAGAAAACAGTATCTTGTGTTCCTGAAAAAATGTTTTAGTTGAACAGATTGAGCCTTTTCTGAGGCTGGCCGGCTGGGCAAATAATTACAAGGTTTTATTAGTATCATCTAGTTGGATTTCCTTTAAACAAGTGTGAGTAAGTTGTCTCCTTTGTGGTGTTTTTACTGTCCAGAAATCGGTTCAATCCTCCCTCTTCAGGAGGCGACTGGGAATCCGGGCTGCGTTTGAAGTGCTTTCCTCCCTGAAAGACACTCCTGCTAATGCACAACAGTAAGTGAAGACTGTTGAAATGGTCAATTATCTAGAAGAAAAGAGCAGATTTTGGTAGTTTTGTTTATTTTATTTATGGAAAGCATTTGCTCGTCTTATTTGTTTTGTTTCTTCTCTAACTGGACATTTATAGTGCACTTTTATGGGATCTGTTTCTTCTTGATTTCTACTTCTAAGTTTATCTGCTCTTAAAAAAAAAAGGCCAGAATGAATTTGGAACACGCATTCTCGCCATCAAGACTGTTATTTGTTTCAGGACTAATCCTATTTTCTTTTAAATAGGTCTTACGTCAGCGTTGGGGCCTTACTACGGGTGCTGCAGAAGGTTGAAATGGATTCTCGCTGCAAGCAAGCCATCATGAGAGTAAGAACTGTGTTTTCTTTGTGTTGGTGGCTATCAAACCATCTGATGGCACAGCTGTGGAAGCTGAAATTTCCTTCATCACACCACTGGTCCAGGAGTAGCAGCTTTCAGCTCAGCTTTCTTCATGCTGCTTGCTTTAAGAATGTTAAAGGGAGGCCCAGCTCAATAATGGCAATATTAGATGAGGCTAAAAATTCAAGTGTATCGAAAGAACGAGCTCCTTTTTAAGCAGCATGTGATCCCAGATGGGGGGAGATGGAAAAGATGAGAGAAATCCCACAGTCATGCAGCAGTTTTGTGTTAAAGCAAAGCAATGCAAAGCTCCCTGTAGTACCCTGGTGTAGGTTGTATTACACCTCTCTTCCTAAACTCCTAAGATAGTGTCTTGGCACCGTTTGAAGATGCACCTATTGCAGGTTTTGATCTGAATGTTTCTTCCCTTCCATGCAAAGTCACTCAAAATATGCTCCTGTGACCACTTGTCAGCCGCCCAGTTCCAGAAGCTCTTTGAAGAACTAGACAAAGATGCCATTAAGCAAGTAAGTATCTGGCAATCGTTTGTAAAGCGTCACAAGTTGGGTGCGGCCTTGTGCAAAAATAAGTGATAAAATTCCACTACGAAGTGTATAAACAAACTCCACAGCTTGTTGAATGCAAGGAGTGATGGAGTGTCATTGATTTTTTTTAAGCTGGATTGTTCTTAAAGTCACAAATGACATTGCTCTGGGGGCTTTTACAGCGTTAGTTTGGGATTGTCAGGTAGTGTTAAATATACAAAATGCATGGTTGTTTGTTATGTCAGCATTTTTAAGAGACTTGGCCAGACAAAATAGATGGGGGTTGTGTGTGTGTGTTTTGTTTAATAGGAAGATTCATTACAAGGTAACAAAGAATAAGAGTTACTTCCAGCATAGACTTTCTGAAAGGTGCTGTAGAGAAATGGTACCTCTCTAGTAAATTTTTTTGATGAAATGTAAGGGATTTGTCTTGTCATGGCAGTCCTTTATTAAATCAATGCATCTCCACCATAGATTAGTCTTAATATACTCAGGCAAAGTCTTTTCTCCAGTCCATGAATGAAGAATGAAATGTGCATTCTTTAAGTGCTCAGATGAAGATGAGCAGAGAGCAGGATTTTCCACTTGGATGAAGAAAGCAAAAAAGCAAATCAAACTTTTTGAGAGTTAGAAAATGTTCTCGCATGTAACTAAGACTTCTGAATCTTTTAAGGGAGATTAAATGTTAGGAAATGAGGAAGAAATGTATACAATTAGTAGTGTGGTGTTTGGTTTACCTGCTTGGAGCACTGGAGAGAGGTTGGATTATCTTCCTTCTTTGCCATTATCTTCTGTTGTGCCATAATCATCAACCCATTTGCTAATCAGAAACCATCTCTTTCTGTTCATAGCCAGAGCTTGAAAACACCTTCCCATGGAAATGTCAAAATTAGCATGTGGCCCTGAAGTTTTGCTTTGAAAATGTCTGTTTCTGAGACCTGAAATGGGGTGTGTTTATTGAAATGCTTATGCTTGGTGTCTCAACAAATCCTTTGTGTTCTTTTCAGCATCCTCCCAGCCCGGAGTACCAATCCCATTTTATGCAGAAATTGCAATTTGCCTTTGGCCATCCCTACTTTGGCTACTTGGGGAACGTTGTAGCCCTGGCAAACATTGTTTCTATATGTGTAAGTAAAATATATGTATTATTTTTTTCCCCTTGTGCTACAAGCTTCAGTTTTGGTTTTGTTCTTTAGTCTCTGTTCTGTTGACCAGTTTTTGTAGCAGATCTCCACGTTTTAGTCGCACAGCCTTAGGAGAGAGTACTCGCCCTTAAAAATATATCCTGAGCTGCTTAAAAATGTCTTTGCAAAGAGTAAAGGACTCTATTTTGTTCTTGTGCTTGATAATCTGATTTATGCATCAGTAAGGCAGTGGATTAATAAAATGTTTCTTGTCATTTAAGGTGGTTTTGGTGATGGATGCAGATAAGCAGCCGTCTGAAAGAGACGACTTCTTCCTGGGGGTGAGTTGCGACAGTTCGTGCAGTTCTTGCTGTTCCCTGAGGTCTCAATAATTCTAATAATTATTTCTATTTTTGGGGGCTGAAGGCTATCAACTGCTTCTTCATTCTATACTACCTGCTGGAAATGTTGCTGAAAATCTTAGCAATGGGCTTGAACAGATACTTGTCATACCCAAGCAATAGATTTGATGGACTTCTGACTGTAATTTTGCTGGTAAGTTTTTTTGTTGAGTTTTGTATTGCTGGATTTGTTGACTGGGATGTTCAGGAACTGCAAGAGCCAGTGGAATTGCCTTTTATTCAACACTAATATATTGAGTTAAACAGCATGAGCCAGTGTTGTGATTTGCATTGGCTTGAACATTTTGGTGGCACATGGTTCTCTTAGGGCCTCCTTTCTGGAGGCAGGCTTGAAATTGGTGGGAAAGATGAGGTTTCTTATAAGCAACCTTTTTAATGTTACTTGGAAACATTCAGGTCTTGGTGTAATTACATGAGATCTGTTACGTAGCTGAAAATCACTTTGTTGAATTTAAAAGAAGATGGCTGGAGATGATTATCATTATTTGGTAAAAGTCTGAAACTCATATGGCAGATGAGGCCAAATCCATGGTTAATGTGATTCACTCTGTATCCTTGTATGTGCCGCTGATGGATTATATGTGTTCATTGGCTTCATTTGGGGAACATGATGATTTGAGAGCCTTAAAGTGAGGCAGATTAGCAGCTCAAAGCTCTTGAAAATGCTTCCTGTCAAGCAACTTATGTAATTTTTGAAACTCAGCATTACAAAGTAAGGTCTTGATTTTTTGTTTTCTTCTGTAACTAAAGGTTTTGGAGATTGCAACTTTTGCTGTGTACGGATTTCCTCATCCTGGTTGGTATGTAACCTCTTTGAGCTGTTGCACTTTGCTCGGTGTCTGGGGCGGGTCAGGTGAATATCTGCCCACGTTTGTATGCACGTTTGTCATTGTTGTACGATTGCCAGCGCCATACATAACTACATAACCTACCAAACCCAGCAGAGTTTATCACCCTTGTAGTCACTAGGGGCCATGCAATATGCATAAGTGGAAGAATTTATTTTTTCATAAAATTTAGACTCTTGTTTAGGTGTTCAGAGAAGGATGCATTTTTATTACTTGTAATCTGATGTAAAAATTATTTTGCCAGACCTATCCTTACTAAAGGTGCAGGAGTGGGAGTTAGGCACAACATACACAACCAGCTACTAACCCATTGTGTTTCAGTATCAGATTGTCCATAAACCCAATGATATGAATTACTAAACAGCTGACAAAGCTCCTTCAACCCTGTGTGTAGATTGAAGTCTGAGTTTAGTTTTGTGCTGTAAAATTAAGTAGAATAACTCCCACGGACTTAAACTATTGATCTGTACTGGCATAGCAAGCAATTGTATTTTGATTTCATTAAGGTCAAACAGGGTAACTATCCTGATCTTTTTTGTTATCAAAAACATACGAATCATTGTTTTGTTTCTTAAAATTTGGGAACTGCCACAACACAAGAAAGCAAAGCAAAGGATTTCTGGAAGATTTCCTGAATCTTATTTTGGGGTGATTCATAACACATTCTGATATCTGTCTATCTGTTTATTTATTAATATGAGCTCACTCTTAAGACATTGGCTTTCCCTAATTTTTCAGGATATTTGTTATGTTGCCATCAAGAAGTTTCCTTAATTTGGTATCTATGAAGAGACCCGGTGGATCTTAGATTTGACATGGGTTTATTTTTGAACACTACTTGCACTCCCGTCACTCGAAAGTGATGGTTGGCATATGGATATTGTTAACAATCTAATGGCATTAACTATTCATCTAACTTATTGTATTTGGGGTTGATTTCACCGTTTTAATTTACCATGGATGTTAACCGAAAGTTGTGGGGAATTATAGTACCTGCAGCCCGGTGGATTTAACTTTGTCATGAGCTGTTTGCCTGATTTGTTATTTTCTTCCACCTTTCCTAGGAGACCGGAGTTCATGGGCTTATTATCCCTGTGGGATATGGTGCGATTGGGGAACATGTTAATTGTGTTCAGGTTCCTGCGGATTATTCCGAATATGAAGGTTTGTGTTTATCTCTCCACACTTCTGTTTTCTTTGCTGGTCAAATTATAAACGTTATTAAATCCTTTCAGAATAAGAGGTAGATTGGAATTCTCTTGCATTTGAGTGGGATTATAGCGCAGTTCTAACTGTCCAGACTATTGCACACAATGACTCACTGTCTCTTTAGCTGGTTTTCTCTGTCGAGGTGGCGGGGAAGTTCTGTTGATGGTCAATGGAATTGATGCCAATATTCTAACACATCCAGAAACACTTCTGCAACTTGTGCAGTGCTTTAATCTTATTTAGACGAGTGGATATGCTATCCTGGAATAATTTTGTATTCAGGAGGTGATAGACTTGCTTTTGCTAGATGCTGCCAGGCATTTTGGTCATGCAAAGGGTTTTTTGGGATTAATCCCTCTTTCTGTTTCCCACTATGGGTATTTCCACCAGAACGTGTGTACTTGAATCTGAAATCACTTTGAGTTATTAGATTGTTTATTATAATCCTGTGCTTAAATTTACTTGAAAGCTAAGCCCAAGTTAATGTCAGGTGCAGGACTTGACTTATTGAACTTAGTTCAATACTTGGTTCAATAAGTAATAAATAATAACTCTGTGTAGTCGGAGGTCACAATGTCAGTGGAAAGTGTAAACTAGAAATCATGTGGATCAAATATGAAGCAGTCACTCTGGAGCTGTGGACTGCTCGTGATGTTTTTCCTGTTCTAGCCTTACTAGACATAAAGCCCTTTAAGTCGCAGTGCCCGTGTATATTTAAAGCTTACCATAATGTCTGTGTATGAAAAGAACTACAGCATTGTTCATGTATAAAAGATACTCTGCGTTTAGATGTAGCACGCTTCCCTGGTTGGTATTTCTTTGTGCTTTTGGTGAAAATAATTTGATACAGATTGCAAGTACAATTAATGTCATGCATATAAAATTCTGCTTTGTTTTAGTTCATGGCTTTGGTTGTTACTACATTGCTGGATCTGGTAAAAAACTTGAGAGCCTTTGCAGGAATCCTTGTGGTAAGTGGTGATGCAAGACTGTAATTTCCTTTCTTATGCTTAGCAGTATAATAAGGGCATGTCATCAACAAAGTAAACAAGGTTCTTTGGCAGTCACCGCAAACAATAGCATTTCACCTCAATCAGCCACTTCTTCTCCAAGGCATTTCTTGCAAAGCCACAGCAAACTCCTGTTTTGCTATGGGCTGCACACAGTGACAGTAACTCACGTATCAGTTTCCTTTAGGAGTGACTTTAAAAGGCTGTTTGCAACTCACTCCAGTGCTTGCCTCAGGCTGGGTGCTCTTGTTTCGAATAAAAATTGATCTGATGCTAAAAGTAGCCTAGTTTTCCTTATCCTGCCTTGCTTATGTTAAATTAAGTAACAAAGCAGCTTTAAAAATGTTTTGAATTGAGAAGATCTTGAGGTGACACGTTTAGATGTGACTTAAAAGCCTCTGCCGTCCTGTTTCAGGTGTGTCTGTGTGGAGCATTTACTCTGTAAACATGTGATTAAAGGATGGATCACCATGTTATATCCATTACGTAAATCCTCCGTTTCCCAGCTCTTGAGTTTCTGGCTTTGCGACAATGTCTTTCCAGTAAATAAGTGGCTGGGTAGTTTATGTTTGTGTTTTTATAGGATACCTTAATGTGAGGCAATGGTATGAGAGCAAAGGTTTGCTGTGTATTAGATATTGTCTAAAAACTTGTTGTAGTCTATATATTTAGCATGCAATTTACCCCAAGCTATTCACCTATTGTGAAGCAAGTCTACCATGGTGTTTGCTGCTTCCAATCAATTTAATTGGCTTTTACTCACGGCAACACAGAACCCATTGCTGATCTTCAGTGCGGTGAAGTCTTGACTCCTTTACCAGCTGATGCTAAACATCTCTCCCAATGTTAAACTGGGACACGTGCTGATAAAGTAATGTAGCTGATTAAATCATGCGGTGCCTGAGAAATTAGCTAGATATATCTTTTTTGAATAATAAAATCAACATTTTATTGCCAAGGCAGATACCCCATCTTCTGGCAGGCTGTGGAATGTCAGCCTCAGCTTATTTAAGTTATGTTCAAAGTTCATAGGTCTAAGCAGTTTCTCTTCTACTCCTCCCAGACTTCCCTCTTTCGTCTGTTTTGTGGCAAAATACAGAAATATGGAATCTAGCAAAAATGCCTCAGATATTTAGATTATTCTGTGGAAATACAGGTGTTATTTTTTGCTTTTGTTTTTAAAGTCCCGGTCCTGCAGTGTTAATGGTGAAATATCAGCACTCTGAGACACAGAAAAGTGAAATAGATCATATAGCAAATTGATTTAATGCATTTTAACTACTGAAATTTAAATAGGGTTTTCAAAATTAAGAGGAAACAGTTAAGTAGTACAGACAATGTGAAGCATTTTCACTGTAATAACTTCAAGTGTTGTCCTTGCTGAAATACCTTTAGCTGTGGTCCTAATAAGAAAACAATGTTATTACATGGAATGCATATTTAGGGACAGAAATACTCAAAACTAACACTTGCTAATGTTCCTTTCAGGTGGTTTTCTATGCATTTGCTATAACTGGCATAATGCTATTTCAGGGTGCTGTTGTTCCCTTGGGAAATACCAGGTAAACATCACTGCTCAGAAAATCAATCTGTTTTTTCCAAAAGCATCTGCGACTTGGTACCTCTGACATGTGTGGTTATGGTTTTCTTCTGATTGTGTTTTTGTTTATTGTTTTCTTTTTTTCTTCTTGGAGCCACCCTTCTTTTAATGTTAAATCCCACAGACTTTTTTCACCTGTTACTCCTTTTTCTTCTTGCTATATTGATATTGCAGGAATGCTTATCCGTAGCTCAAAATACATTCTTAAATACGTTTTTTAACTATTTCCTTTGTTTTCTGCCCATATGAGATACTTGACTCAATACAAAGCTTTCAGAAGAATCTTGTATTTAAGGTATAGTACGTAGAAAGCTACACTTGCATCAGCCTGTAATTCTCTTTTAGTGCTGTCAATACAACCTATGACAACAGCACTCTGAGGTGTGGGACCTACGAGCAGCTGGAATATTGGCCGAACAACTTTGACGACTTTGCTGTGAGTAATTGCAATCCGTCCCTCTTTCCCTCTCTGTCTCTTCACCTGATTTTCTGACGCTCAAATGTGTGATATAAGCATCCAACTTCTGTTTGACTGCCGTTGTTTAGGCAGCGGTGGTGACCCTCTGGGACGTGATGGTGGTGAACAACTGGCAAGTCTTCTTGGAAGCCTTTTCAAGATACTCAAGTCCGTAAGTAGCAGTAATAATGATAAAGTCCCAAATAAATCTGGTTTATAAGGTAACTGAATGGGGATTATACACACAGCACAATTCTACTAAGAGGGGTGCCCCTTACCTTTCATGTATATAGGGAATAAACTTCTTGTGTAACTGGATGGTTGGTCTAGTGGATGCCACAGAATCTGTGATCACATTTAGAAAGGATTGGAAACTGACCTGATAGTTGTCTCGTTCCAAAAAAAGTGAAGTATTTAAGTGGGTTATAAACAGAGTTGCAAGAAGTATTGGTTGGGCTCTTCCTGTAGAGCCGTTCTGAGATATTAGTGAATTGCTGTAATTGATTTGGAGCTACTTCTGTATTTTGCCTGTGGGTGAACAATTTATTGTGGACTTAAAACCTTGGACATATCATTAATTTGTATTAAATTACTTTATGGGCACGTTTGGATGAATTGGATAGCCTCTGGCTTGAGCTGTTCCAGTGATCCTTGACCGGTTAACCCAGCGTGTAAAGTTGTAGAATGCTCTTCTACAGGCTGGTGTGTGTGACAAATGTTTAACGTGGTCTGGTGAAGAGTGGAAATTTCAAGGAAAAATGTGATTTCTATGGCTCTCTTTGGTCGCTTTCAGGCTGAGGTTATTTACTGCCTATCTGTTGTGTGTTAATCTGATCTGCAGGTGGGCAAAGATCTATTTCGTAGCCTGGTGGTTGATCTCCTCGGTCATCTGGGTTAATCTCTTTGTAGCTTTACTTCTAGAGGTAAGGAAGTGTGTGTGTTTATTTGGTATTGTATCCTGAAAATGGGTTCTGATTTGTGTGGGTAATGAAAAGAACCCTGACAAATTTTTGGGGAAAAAATATTGACTTTGTGTGTACTTTCTCTTTCTCCTTCCCTTGCTTCCCCTGAGATGTTGAGGAAGCGTTTTCTTCTTCCTGGACAGTTGTATAATTTATTTGCAACATCGTCACAAATATGGTTGCATTTCATTGTGTGTGTTCATCTGTCACTATAGCTCATTTTTGAGGTATGATAAAATTGCTTGTCTTTTGTGCATTAGCAATTAACTTCTACTTTAGTTATCCAAGCTGCAGTTGTTTTACATTTTGATGGGTCACCAAATGAGGTTAGCACTTTATAAATTACATTTTTATTTGATTTGGTTGTCTTGTGTTTCTTCCTACCCCAATTTGAATTATTACCCTTATTCGGTTCCACACCAGAAGAGTGGAACTGATTACTTATTTTGAAGAGATCATCCTCTAGAGTTTTTGCAAGAAGCTGTGGCAATGCAGGTGCCTGAGCAATGGCGTGAAGAACGTGTAGTTCCCCTGGTTTCTCGTGTTTGCGTACTTCTCTACAAATCCAAATGCCTTCTGAAATTTTGATGGTGAAGGGAATGTTCATCATAGCCATCTACTCCAGATTAATCACTGTAGACATGCCTTATAAGTAGTGGAAGAAACTGAGGACTGGTAGAGAGCACTTCACCCCATTTCAAAACCTATGAAAACTTCTCTTGGGGATGCTCCTGTTGACTGTGTTGAGAACTGAAATTTACGACTTAAGGCAAAATGAAGCACTTTTAGACAGAAACCTAGGCCTGAGTCTCACGCTGAGCCTCAGTCTTGCCTATGGGCATTCTAGAAAAGACTATTTTCTAACTGGAGGCTTATCCTGTGAAGTCTTTTCCCTGCTCACCAAAAGTTTGCTGGAAGAACCAAGATGTAGCATTCTGTAGCAAGAGATCACTATTTTTCTCCTATTTTTTTCACCTAATCTGTCTGTCTCCTCCCTAGGTATTGATTTGTTAGGGTATTCACAGTGGCTAAGGCACCGTGGCAAAACCAGAAGCTGAGTTTAAGCTGCGATGCATGGATCAGGAGTGTGTTCCTATATCATTGAGTTTTTAAAGAGGAAACAATTCAAAGCAGGTGAACTCATGTGGGTAGTTCACATAGTTATCTCATGGAGGCAGTCCTTGCTAGGAGTAGGAGGCAGCAGGGCTATCTGCTGATCTTTCAGTGTGAGATGAGAAAGTTATTTCATTCCTTTATTTTTTTTACTTTTTTTTTTTTTGCTTGTTCCTTTTTTACATTCCAGAACTTCATTCACAAGTGGGACCGCCGCTGTCATCGAGAGCCTCTTTCAGATATTGAATACCAGAGGACAGTTGAACTGATGTTCAGGTGAGCTGAACTAGGCTTAAAAATCAACCTAGTCTTTTATGTTCAGCTGTTTTAAAGAAAATGTCTGGCTGCAAAAGGGTAAAAGGCTTGTCTTCTGTTACCTCCCTCTGAAGCAAACTGTGTCGTCTGTTAGTCTGGAGAAGTTCAGAAAGTGCTTTAGTTAGGCCTGTTTTAAGCCGACTTGGTAGCCTAACCATTTTAGGCTAGGCCTTGGCATGATGGAGAAGAGGGTTTGGGGTTGCGGGGGGTGGAAAAAGGACTGTGCTGAGAGAGAGAAGAAAAGGGAAGATGAGGAAAGTGATGCACGTTCTTGGCTTATTATGAAATTGTGGGTGGTGAGTTGATAGTTGATGATCATACACAAGTGGAACTTCTGGTGCACATTGGATATTCAATAGTAGCACTGGGAACGTGTTCTCATTTGGGAGTTTCTTCAGGAAAAACAAATCTACTGACCTTCGGTTGTATTGTACTGTGTGCAGGAAATTGCTTCCCTGCTTCTTATGGGAAAACAGCTGCTGGTTTCCATGACACATCTGTAAAGGATGGATCGCTTGCAAGTAGATGCATCTTTAGGGAGCATCAGCTTATTGTAACTTTAATTCCTCATTTCATTCTTGAAACAAGAACCCGTTACATCTCAGTATGTGCATTGCAAAAACAAATGCTGAGAAGTTCCCTTTGCTGCCCCTAACGACTTGTACTTTTTCTTTGTAGGGATGTTTTGGAAGAACCTACAGAGGAAGAGTTGATGGAAAAGCTGCACCAGCATCCACACCTGCAGTTGTGTAGGTGACTGGTGGGAAGGACTGATTCATTTAGACCTCTGTTTTCTTGAGGTTGTCAGCTGGAAGAAACTGAATGGATTTTGTGTGAGGTGCTGTTAGGAGAGAGGATCGTAGGACAACACGAGAGGTTTTGCTTGGCAATTCTCTGAAGAAAGAGGCTTTTTATTTTTGGTTCCTATCTTTTTTTTTTTGAAAAAGATTTGAATCTTGCTCATTTGCTTTGATATTAAGTTGCAATTTTAGAGGAATATTGCAGCTGTTATTTTTATAAACTTAGCATCAGAATATTTTATTTTCTTCTTTTAAGAAGGGAAAGTGTGTTTGAAACAACGGTGCACTTTAAATCATGAACTTTTTAACCACTAAGCCTGCGACGTTTTCTTTCAGCACAAGAACATGGAACTGCCTTTTCTGGTAGGCGAGTGTGCCGAGGGCCGTGCCCTGCGATTCATGAACGGATTAAGCAGGACAAGAGCAAACTCCTTTACTTTTTTTGTAGTGAGAATTGAAACACTATTTTTATTGAAATGTAACACCAGCATATCTTACCAAATTTTCAGGAGTTAATCACTTCAGAACACAATCAAGTTCGGCTTAGTAACAGGGAGTGTGTACTTTGCACATATTGTCTTTTTCTTTTGTTTTGGACCTCGGGTTTGTGCTGGTTGCATCGTGCTGGTCCCTTTGAGAGCAGTTATAGCTCTGAGTGGAGCAGTTGCACTCGTGGTTTTCAATGTGGTAACATTGAGCTCTCTTTTAGAGTAAATATTCTCATGTTGCTTTTGAGTGAACCTCTTCCTTTTGTTTTCTTCCAAGTCCTGTTCTACACTGTATCATATTCCATGGAAAAGCTGAGGGGAATGAACTTTGGCTGGAATGTAGCACCATGATCGCTGTGAGTCTCCCATTAAAGGGGGGAGATAAAAAAAGGTCGAATGGGACAATTGAAATGCTGAACAGTTCAGTTTTTCATTTGAATCTGGGAATTGAAGGTGCTCAAGCAGTATTGCAAGATCATTCTTTTTTGGCTTGATGACCACATGCTATATAGCACTAAATTTCACCTGGGCAATAATTTGGGGGTGAATAACTTTGTCCACAAATCTAAAGTGGAGAATTAACAGTAAGCCATGTCCACGTGCTTACTATAATTTAGTATTCCTCTAGAAAAGGTGTTTCTCTGTGAATCTTTGTCACAAAACTGTTAAATCACTATGAATAATAGAATCAATCCAAACTAGGACTTTGATCTGTAAAACCGAAACTAGGCTTGGGGTGCTGCCTTGTCCTTGAGACACTTATCACCGAAATAAACATAATTACGATCATCTCTACTTTGACTGAAGCTTGGGGAAGGTAATTGGTCATAAACCACTGCTACTATTTATAAGTAATTTGATCCTTTTTTAGACAAAACCCCATTTTTGCGAAGTGCTAAGCAGCCATCCTCTATGCTTTTTCTCCTCTTTTGTCATCCGTTGTCCTTCATAAAGGAGAGAAAAGTCTCTGGGATGATGGTGCCTTTGAGCTAAAGAGCATATTTCTGCATTGTTGTCTCACTGTTCAGAAGTTGCGTGGTGATTTTTTTGTCTATTTCTTTATCTTCCGCTTATATTCTCCTTGTGCTATGCAACAATGTGTTGTAGATTGCATATGTGTAGAGCAAATCTGAGCTGAGCTCCGAACTACTCCTAGTTTCTTGCTTTATTTTTATATTATTGCCTCTTAAGCCGTGCTCATGTCTGTGTTCAGCCTCTGATCCCTGTTCCAGAATAATCCACCCAGTAACTCACTTGCACTGGTTTCATTGGCATTACCGTGCTTATTTTCAGTCATGCACTTAGAAAACACATCATAGCAGGTAGATAAAGGCAGCAGCACACAGTTTTTCTACATTTTAGTAATTTTTTTGCAGTATGGCTTTATATCAGAATGGTTTCCGCTCCTTCTAGTGGGATGTCACCACTGTTACCAATTTATTGGCACTTATTAAAAGGGGTTAAATAGTCTATTTTACCTTTTTATAGAAAAAAAGTTTTCCATTTTTCTGGATGCTTGAAGAAGTAGCTTTGTCTTGCCAAAAATGAAGTGGCCAATTCTTATCAACCTGCAAGTTCTTATCAACCTGCAAGTTGGTGTGGGATTACCATAAACATCACAAATATCTCCATTATGCAATCTTTGCATCTGGACAAATGCGAGGAAGGCTTTCTGAAGGGAGTAGTCTTAGTCCTGTTCTTGTTTCACATAAATGACTGAAAGTATAACTGGAATTTAATACCAAATTGTGGTACCTGATGTCACTTGTACTGGAAGATGTAAATGGCCAGAAGTCTTAAGCAATAATTGTATAAATCATGAAAATGATTGTATTTAACTGGGTAAAACTTCAGGTTTGCATCATTAAAAATTCCTTCTCCTTCTTAAAATACGAAAATAATCGGGATGTTGGAATGTTTCTTGTGGTTTGTTTTTTCCTGTTCCCCTGCTACTGATCTGTCATGCTCAGCATCGTTGCTCCTTTTATCTCTGCTAGTTGAAGGCTGTGCCCATGGGAGAGGTGACATGGAGATGGGACACAACAGCCTGGGTTCAAAAAGCAGGGCCTAAAGTAATCTGCTCCATTATTCTCCAGCTCTAGAAGCGCGTAACATCATCTGTAGGTACTTGATGTATCAATACTTAAGGTGAAATGTGGTTGGAATTGAGCGCTGAGGGTGAGCAGCCTGACTTCCATCTGCATTTCAGTCTTTACCTCTGCAAACTAAGTATTTGTTCATCTCTTTTTCCTGAAAAGATCAATGCGATATACATTCTCATAGCATTTTGATGGGGATGGACCTCACGCATCATGTGGCACAGTCCATGGCATTGTTTAGGTTTAGATGGGTTTATTTTTAAGAACGGGACAAAATCAATTTTGGGTCGAGCTAGAGGCCAAAGTTTTCTGGTCTCTCTGACAGTGGCTGTTCCTGATGCTTAAGTGGAGCATGTGAAAGCCAAAGCAAATGCAAATCACCTTGCATTATTAAATCAGGCTCAGGTTTTTGGCTTCTGATGGAGGGTGTTAATCACCTGACTATTGGTTAATTTGAGATTCCTCAGATTTGTTTTTCCTTCCTGATTTGCCATGAGTTTGTGTTGCTTAAAGATGAAGGAATGGAGGGAGAAGGTGGAGGCGACTGAGATGTTCTTGATTCTTTCAGTAGAAACACTATGATAAACCTCCCAACTGCATTTAAATATGAAGAAACTTCAAAAGCTTCTATAGGTCAGAGCTACAAATAGGGTAGCCAGAGTAACTTTTGTTATCTCTGAAATGTGAGGGAAAGGTATTTCTTACCTTGTGACATGGTTTAGCTTTTCACCTGCCAATATATCATGAGCATTATGTAGTGTTACCAGGGCTTCTGCTATTTAGCATCACTGTAGTCAGATGAAGTCATTTCAGTCCTGGGTTTCTATTGAAAACAGAAAAATAGGTGTTTTTCTGTCTGTTTTTTAATGTAGGTGTTGATGGTTTTTTTTCTTTCACTAGATTTTTTGTCTAATTAAGAGCCAGCGATAGTTTTCCACAAATCAAATGGTTTTGACTTACTCTGCAGTCTTTGTGAACATTCGGAGCCATTTGCTATGCAAACTCTGGGTAGAAATAGTTCAGGGGGGTATGTGAGAGGTATAAGACTTGATTTCTGTTCCATCTGTAAGTGCTTCACTATATAGGATGCTTTTTCAAAATAACCCTGATAAACTAGAGGAAATTGCCAAAATTATTGAAGCAAAATTTAAGAGCTAAATATGGACTGTTACAGTTTACAAGCACAAAATATGGAAGAATGTAATAGTGAGCAAGAAGACAAATATAGGTCTTATAGTTTACTGTAAGTGGAATGAGCCAGCAGCATCTGAAAGAGATCAAAAGAAAATTGCTTTGCTGTGATTTGTAATTGTACTTCCTTTTAGGCCCCGCTGTTCCCATTTTGGGCTCTGCATTTTAAAATAAACAGGTGGGGGCAGGCATTTGTTATAGGGCAGTAACAGAGGCCTTGAGAAATTTGGGAGGTGCGAGTTGAGAAGAACTTTGAGGGAAATAAGGTGGGTTGGACTAGATGATCTCCAGAGGTCTCTTCCAACCCCAATCATTCTGTGATATAATCTGTTCAGGCAAAGAAAAGATATTTGAGGATGTTAGTGGTTGAGAGGAGCAAGTTGTTGATGTTGTGTGCTGATTGTAGGACAAATTGTAGTTCAGATTGCAGCAAAAGGGGTTGCTAGAAGTGAGGGATGCTTCCCAACTGTGCTCTGGGAGGTCACAGCCTCCCCTTCCCCTGAGTGTCCCCTTAGGAAGGGTTTGACAATCACCTGCTACAGCTTTGGATGTTTGTGAACCTGCCCCTGCTCTGTGATGCTTCAGCTGGTCCCCGAGATCCTGTCCCACCCACCTCTCTCTGGTTTCACTGGACACGATTCCCACGGCTGTAACAAACCTTGCTTTTGTTCTTCCAGCATGTGCTGTTGGTTCTTGCTAATGGCTTACAAATGTTAACAGCACGCAAGTGTTTTACAAGTAGGGATAGCAAAAAAAAGTGATCCTTCGGCTTCCCCTTGTGAACAGCGAGCTGAGATTTTGGTGTGTGTGCTCTGCTGATGCTCCACGAGCATCCCCCGCTCCCCACGCTGTCTCCCCATAGTTCTCTGTGCTGGGTTCCCTTTAATCTCATTTCTACATCCCTTCCCTTTCTGGGCAAGAGGAGGAAGGAGCTGCCCTACTCCCAGTTTGTGTTTGCTCACTGGCTTCATCTTTCCACTCGGTGCCACTCGCTACCAGTTGTCACTAAATGCGTGACACTCGTATCTTTGACACTTCAGATCGTCCATCAGATTTGGTTGGGTGAATGAATTTCAGAAGTTATTACCAGGGGACTGATGCTGTGTAATTCCTAGAAGCAGCTAAAATGCCTTATTAAAAGATAATTCTGAGAATTATGTTGATAGCAATTGGGCTGATGTTTTGCTGGATCTAAGGCAGATTCAGATCTGAAGCCTTTCAATGAGAACTGAACACTTAACTCTGATGGGGACTAAAGGAGACGGTCCAGAGACTTAAGCATGCTTAGCATCCTTTATCAGTTTGTAGCAATGTGGGCTAATGTGTTTCAGAACTGACTTTTCCAGCATTCTCCAGGGATACCAGCACTTTTTTTTTTAAAGATAAAATAGATCATGAAATATCTAAATGAAGAAGTTTAGGTCATGGGAAATCTGTTCAGGAATAAGCACCAGATCCTCAGACTTCCTTAGTCGCAAACCTCATATTTCATCCTGTACTTAAATATCTTTTGTAGAGCTACTGTTTTCCCAGTGTAAAATGAGACAAAATGTTCAGGAAAAGTCCTGGAAGCTGAGGTGGCCTTCAAGTACTAAATACATAGTGATGTGTGCAGCAAGCGACTGGAGGAGCCACCTGCCATTATCTCCTATAAAAATAGGAGAAGAATGTCAAGACTGTGTATAAATGGAGTCACAAGGCGTAATAAGTGTGTGTTTTTGAATAACTGTCTTACTGAACTAAAATTGTTGCCATTCTGGAGGAAAAATGATGGTATATGGTTACCTCTGTCATATATGTACTTGTTTACCAAAGGTAGCAAAGCGACGTTTTGTCATGAACTACTCATATTACCAACTGTAAGAGAAAACTTAAATGTCTTCTGTGGCTTACAATTATGTAGTTTATTTGCATCAATTTTCACATCTAGTTCTATACTTAGATTTTTTTTCCATAGTAATTGTGTAAAAAACTGGTTTACTGTTGGTGATGGTTTTTTAAACTTCAAACTGTAACTTGAAGACAGTTGCAGATTGTCCTTTAATGCTAAAAATCCCTTCTAACAGTCTCAGCCATCTTTTTTCCATTAAGCCAGTCGAGCAGGTGTTGTCTTTGTTCTGTACAGATACTTTCATGGCCCCTATCATTGCATTATTTGAGTGCCTCCCAAGTACTTTCCTGAACACATCCTGCTGGGATAGGAAAAAATTACTGTCCTTATTTTTGTAGCTGATCAGCTGAGATATTTGGTGATCTGCCCACAGCCGAACTTGAAATCCGTGGGAGAGTTAAGACTAAAACCTGCAGTTCCTGCTCCCTGCCTTTGCTAACAGCCAATATTACCTTTTTTTTTCCCTTTGCAGCAGCTGTGAACTTCAGTTGTATGTTTATAAGACAATGTTGACATTTCCACATCAATTGGTTTATAATTTTACTACTGCCTATTCTTGTACATAGCTCTTCTTGTTTACTTTGTTTCAAAATAGCAGAAAAATCCCAGAACCTCTAAACTTCTAACCCCGTTTATTTCCCACCTCACCAAAAGAGGAGGGACGACTATTACTGGTTTTCCATCTGATTTATAAATATTTAGTCAGGATGATCTGAGGCTTAAAGTTTAGTAAATATAAATGAACTACTAGATTCTACTAATTACGGTACTACTGTAGCTGTATAGAAATAAAGGAAAGCAGTGCAGGGTGACCATCCTAAACAGCAGTTATTTGACAGCTCCAATTTGCACTTGTTTGAGATATGGAACTCCAAGGATGCTGGAGTTTCTCTCTAGCCTCACATTCTTCTGTACTGCTTATATTTTGTTGTTTGAGGTGAGTGATCTGACTTTTCAGAGCTGGTGATTGCAACAGCGTATTGAATTTGTAAGACGGTCCAAGAGACCAATTGCCCTGTGTGGTCTCACCGACAAAGGCCCATCAGCATTGGAGAGAAGAGAAATTCAGGTCAAAATAAAAAATGGAGACTGTTTTTGAGACCAGGTTCTGTTGTGTAGCAGGTGCGTGTCTGTGTAGTGTGAAATACAATCTCTGATAGGACTACAGGTTGGATGCAGAAATTACCGAGTCCAACTGTACGGATTCTGTTACACAGCCTGTCACATCAGGTAAGCGTAAAATCCAAAATCCCTTCTGGTCTTCGAGTCAGGGTTATTGTGTAGGATTCTGGCTAAAATCAGGTGGAGGTCTGTGCAGCTTCCAGAGAAGAATTAGGATTTTGTGTGTGATGCAAAACGGTAACACTATAGCGTTGAACTGGGTAGCGGTAGCATAACAGTGACCTTGTACAACAAGTATCCTACTGAGGTGCAGGAAAGCCGGTCCAGCCTGGATTATTTTGTTATGTTGGATCTCGTCTTGCGTTTAGGAATGAATTGGTTCCACACAAAATGTGCTGAGCTCTTTCCAGTGCCCTTTTTTATTAAGTAACGATCTTAGAAAGTAAAACTTGAGTCTTTAACATGTCTTGCCTTAAGTATTTAATACCAGTGAGAATAAGCTTGTGTTTCACCCAAACTACAAGTGTTTAGTTTCCAGCGTCCTGGGTAATTGCTGGTTTCTCTGAAAAGACTTGAACAATTACTTGGGATAGAAAAACTGCTCTAAAGAAGCTTGCTGTAAAATCAAAGGTAAAGGTGTTAAACCCAGACAATAAAACTTAGATCAAAGTAGCCAGCAGAAGGGGCCATAAGAGGAGCAGATTGTCCTTTAAGCTTCACCATGTTGTGTAAGGTGTTACCTCTCTCTTTCTCTAATCACGAAGAAAGCAAAGCTATTATTTCCTGATGAAATTCAATCAGAGCCCTCAGCTAGATCAGCAGGAAAAGCACCTGCTTTGATAGACCCCAGTTTTCGATAGCAGTTGGTTAATCCATAACCCAAGCATGTGGCCGCAGCAACACCTGCCATGCAGGTGAGCTTTTAGCATTGTTAATATACAAATATAGTCTAGGTTTCTGTATCAACCCTGCACACATACACACCCAACAGTGCTCGTCATAAGTAGGAGAATTTAATGAAATGAGATCATAAATGTCTAATGTACTTTTTTTTTGTTGGGCAATAAAATTGCCCACATGTTGTAACTGAGGTCTGAAGTTAACTTGCTGGGGCCTCTCTAGGGTAGATTACAGGCTAATAGTGCACATGAAAAAATTGGATTTTCTGCTTTGCTTTTCATCCTGTTTTGTCCACTTGGCCTTTCCTCCTTAACCTTGGCTTGGGTTGGTGCCCGCTGTAATATCTCCTGCCGTCAAACTCAGCGCTTCGAAATTAGGCACACGTTTGAAACATCTGCTTGATTGAGACCCTCCGTGGTGACTATGAAGCTTTTGCCTCTGCCGTTTTCCAAAGTCCTTGGTTCTTTTTCTGGTCTCCCGAGTGACCCTGGTATTGTCCTCCGGAGATCCGTAAAGCAGGCTCCTGTACTTCCTAATTGCGCAGATATTGGAACGTGAACTGTGGGCTGAAGGTTCAGGCTTAGTTTTTAGTTTTTATAAAAATCACTTATACTGTATATGTGGCCGCTGTGAAATTTAGATCTGGAGCAGCTTATATCAGTTCTGCCCCAAAGTTTCACGCGTGTGATTTCAGGTGTGCAGAGAGAGGTTGTCACTAGAGATTCATGAGCAGGTGTTTGGGGACAACCACGTTGTGTTTACTGAATTGAGGAAGGGTTGAGTTTAATCCCATATAGATAAGATGGTGGTTCAGATAAAAAAAAGGTGGTGATCCATCAGTGTTTGTGAGAATCCCACTGGGAGGAAGGCAGTTTCATCATATATGAAGGAATTTCATAAGATTTGTGCCAGCTACATTACAGCGACATTTTCTATGGCCACCAGCGTGTTAGTGTGTGAACAGACTTACGGGAAAACACAATTTGTGACTTAGAAATGATGGAAATGCGGAAGATGGTGGTGGGTCAGACGTGGTGCTCTAAAAATTCTTTTGGAACAAGTTTGAGAAAGCTGGGTTATGTGACCCACCACAGAGGGCACTGGCGGGACACCAGGTCTGCTCTGTAAGCTCCTTGAGGCAGAAATCTCCTCTCTTGCAGTCGAAATATGAATAGACAAAGGGAAGAAGACAAGCGAAGAACAATTTCCAGAGAAGCAACTGAGACAAATGGATTTGGGCACCAGAATTTCTCTCAGGAGTGGGGACTGAACCCAAACCCCGCGTTAGCCCTTTGGTAGCTCTAGTGGACCGTTCTCCCCAGTAAATTTGACCTGAAGTTGTAATTTTGGTCCTTGGCAAATATGTCTTTATTTACTGCTATGACAGTGGTTTTCCTATTAGCCGTTCTCCCACCTTTTCCTGTAAAGGTCCTCTCATTATCTTGGTTGTCTCACCACAGATACCATCCTCTTTGTGTTCTCTTGCATGAGAAGGAAATCATTTGTGCAGGACTCACCTGCAGAGCTTTCCTGCTCCTTTCTGCATACTTAAAATTATTATTATTATTATTTTTGGCATGACAGGATTTAAAAAAAATCCTCTACTTTGATTTTAACCAGCAGAGGGAGTTCAAGACCCCATTTTTAGCCTCCAGCCGTGCAGCTTGGGCTGTATGGTCACCACTTCTGGATGTACTTAATGGAACATTCTCAGCATAGTTCAGTGCTGGGGCCTGGATCAAGGGCTTGGAATACAATCGGGGTTTGTTTTTTTATGGCAAAACGTAAGAAGGTATGTTTTGAGGCAGTGAATTATCTGTAATACACACCTGCTTGTACCGAACTGTTTGTATCTGGAACATTTCTGCGTTATGCCTGGAGTATGAAAACGGAAGAGCAGGAAAGTGAAACTTCTTACAAGCCGCCCAATCCAGTTTCATTGTCTCAATGAAATGTAGTTAAATGAGTCTCAAAACGATCTCTGGTCTTTGAGAACCCCAGCGAGCAGCAGTGGACAAAATGTTTTGAAAATAGCCTCTAAATTTCAACGCAGTGATTGAATTTTCTCATAGACAATTATCAGGAAAGAAGTTAATTCTTTCTTTAGGTTTTTAGTGTATGCTCTCTGACCTGTATATTATGGTGGCAAGGACATCTTGATATACCTTATGTGCCAAAATAAGAATATTAACAAAATGTGAAAATAAATCACTGTTGGTCTTCCTTTCAACCTGTAATTGTGGTTCCTCTGTGACAATAAGCTCTCAGCTGAGCATTTGTCCCATCAGGGTCTCTTGTACCATCTTAAGCTGATAACTGAAAATGCAAACCACTTTTTATAGTAATTTATTGTATAAATTTGCCTTGCAAATTTTAAATTATGCTGATTTGAGCACATTTTGCTGCTCTAAGCATTCCGGACAGATTCTTTAGAACTGAGCAGCTAGTTCCTTGAGCTTCTTTAAATCTGCATTTTACATAAGGAGAACCGAAGTGTTTAAATGAAGACTTAATTGTAGATGGGGTGAACATCAAGGTATGAGGAACAGCCCTTCCCTTCTGCACTTAAACCTGATGGGCCACCACTTGTGTTTATCTACCACTGCAAACTTGTTTTAGTCCTTACTACTACATCTAAATTAAGTTGCACTTTGTAAAGAGACTGAAGAAAGGAACTGAACAGTCCCTGCGTGGAAACAGTGAGGGGAATCGGCGTGTCTGTCATTGACATAATGCTGCGAAATCAATGCTTTGATCAACTATAAAACCTAACAGCTGTGTGAAAGGTTTGCGGTGCTTTGCTGGCATTATCTCTCCTGTAAAGGCAAGTACATTGTAAACCAGTAAAAATTAACTGCCGGCGCACAATAATGGTTTTGTGACCGGGAATTCAGATAAACTTTTGCTTCTCTTGGCAGAATGATAAAAAGAACAGGGGGCATTTGCATACAGGTGAAGAAAGGCGGCGATGTCCCAAGTTCCACAGGGGACAAGGGACCACAGGTATGCAAAGCACTTCAGCTCCAAGTGCTGCCTTCAATTTCACTTGGTATTTTTTTTCTTTGCCTAGTTAGTGATTGAGTGGGAGGAAATGGACTTAGGAAATGGGCAATACCAGGAAAAGTCATTGGGTGGCAGCAGAGCATTTGCCACTTACCACGGCATCCCAACCAAATAAAGGCAGAAAGGGCTGTAGTTCTGTGTAATTTTGATGCAGGTAGCTGAAAACGAGTGTGTATATATAGATATACATATGTAATATACAGGATGTTTCAAAAAGATGGACCCAATTTGAAATCGTTTTACCTCTGCGATTGGGTCCATCTGTTTGAATTGTGTATAAATGTATATGTACGTGTGTGGATAAAAACTATGTCTCTGTGTGGGGTCGCAGGTTTCAGCTCTGTGATAGAGGAGCAAATAGCTTTAATGTGATTACTATTAATGTAATTGCAATCTCCCAAATTAGATTCTATACCCTTGACCGTTCAAGCTTGTTCACAAGATATATAGCTTGGTGCCGGTGTGAATAAAGCCGTGTAATGGTTCTAAATTACTTTTCTGCTGGAAGAAATCAAGTGGGTCTGTGAATGTGGCCAGCAAGATCCACTTTCACCAAAATTGGTGATTTGTTTGTATATTAGTTGTAATGAAACTATGAGAAGCAGGACAGTTAGTATTTATTATCCTTTTAGGAAGGAGTTGATCTCTCCGTATTTATTCTACAATGTAAATATTGAGTCTTTTTGCTGAATAAAGTGGACGGTGCTTGAAGGACTTTGCAAAGATGGTCCTTTTTTTGGGGCTAGAAGCTAAGTATTTTGGGTGTGTTTGTTTCAGTGAAGAGGGAGAAAATTCGGTTTTATTTGTCTTGTGTTTAACGTCAGCCTTGGCGAGGGCTGATGCTGTACAGCTCACTATGTAGTTCATACAAAGGAATGTGTGGTGGCCTTAAGGAGGACACAAATTGCAGCATGTGTATGTCCAAACCTGCATGTTTCCTTCTCATCATACGCATTGTGAAGCTACAATTTGTTTGCTGTTTTTTTGCGAGGTTTTCTGTGAGTTGCTGCTATTGTAAGTATCTCGCCTTCTAACTGCCCGTTCTGCCATCACCATTATGGAAACGCTACCAAATGCTTTATGGGCAGTACCGCTGCGAACGTTAATTCAGTGACTGAAAGGAATTTAACATCTTTCTGTTGCTACTTTGCTTAGGAATAAGAAATTTTTAAAAGCGGGTGGCTGTAGAGAAGTATTCCACCACCAGCTTGTAATTCCTGCTGTGTTTGGAAGGTCCCACTAATGATTAATGCTGGAAGCAGTCCTGCAAGAAGCACAGGCTGAAAACTACAATGTGTGCGATGCTGAGCTGCAGAACCGGCTCTTATTTTGAAGATAAACATATAAGCAGCTCGGGGGCAAATACCCACATTTAGGGAACTTGAAGGAAGCATAAGAAGATGCCCCGCAGACTTCTACAGGGATCGCAGTCTGGCTTGAGAATCGTATTGCTCTGCATCAGAGAGTGACTTGTAATATCGAGTTTTTCTGAACTACGCTGATTTCTGAACTCGGCTGAATTTGGGACTCCCTGCTGAAACCAAGGCCCACAACCCATAGAAACAAGGTCCTATTGCCTCTGAAGAACTGCTACCCTGTTCCAGGTTCTCACTGTGCTCAGAATTCAGGGCTTGCTCCCACATCTCCAAAAGTTATTGTCTTGTACCAGTAAGAAGCAGCATCTCCTGGATCCTGGCTCCCTGGGAGCATTAATCCCTTGTTCACTGGTGGCACGTTGCCTCTGCAAGGAATGGTTCTAAATTACTTTTCTGCTGGAAGGAATCAAGTGGGTCTGTGAATGTGGCCAGCAAGATCCACTTTCACCAAAATTGGTGATTTGTTTGTATATTAGTTGTAATGAAACTGCAAGGAATAAGGGCTTTTGGCTCCTGCAGAGCTTAATAAAACCTACTTTTACATCCTGTTTTGAGTACTGTTGGGAACTCTTTAAAGAAAGATGTCTCTAAAATTATGTTATTACTTCAGTTGTACATATTGGTGCTGGAAATGGTTGTTAGAAGTTAACAAAGGTATTGGATGTCCCCTGAAAAGCTTACAAAATTAGGCAAGGAGCAATGTGTGGAATGAGATCAGTATATAGGAAGGTCAGCTTATTGTTCTCTTTCATTTTACTCACCCATTCCAAGCAAGACGACGTTGCATGGAGGTGAACTCCAGAAAACATGAAGCAGAAAACGAACTCCACAATTTCAATCTTCACCAAGTGTACATGGACTTGATCCTTCCTGGTGAAACCCCATGGCTGTGTGTTTGTGCCTCTGTGTTTCTGAAACCAGGAGGACAGGACATTGGAGCAAGCACGGATATTCCAGGTGATCTCAACTGTCACGGTGACACAGGGGAAACAGTCTTTGAGGCATCAGCACTGATTTAGTGAGTTAAAATGAGCATATCTCTTTCAGTAATGAAGTAACGTGCTTTCCATGAGAATTGTAAGGTACCACATCCTGTAAAGAGCAATTAGGATGCAGATGCTATAGTGAAGGGAGCTGCCTTGTGGAACGCATAGAACAGAGAATGGGGAAAGATGGAAATGCCAGCATCATGACAGTGAGACTTCATTCCATGTATTTGGACCTGATGTTGTGAGGTTAGTACGATATACAATCTTGTTCATGGTATTTGCAGTGATTTAACCGTAGTGAATTCAGCTCATTCCTGCCATTTTCTTCTATCAGCTGAAGTGATTCCCTTGTTAACTGTGGCATCCACACAGCTCTGTGCTTTTTCATACAGGGGGAAAATGTCCCCTCATGCAGTATTTCATTATTTGCTTCTGTGTTTTGTGTTACCTTTTGCAGAACATTTAAGGTGTAACCTGGAAATAACAGGAATTATGGTACTGAAGGTTGTGTGCGAACTCTTGTAATACCTTTATTTGCCACTAACGTGCAGTCATCAGCGAGAAACTGATGGTAGAAACAACACTGTTTGATCTGTAGACAATTACTTGAAGCCACTTTGCGTTTATGTCAGTCTGTGGTGCTTAAGAGAATTGGTGGTATAATATGAAGGTGACTAATGGGAGAGCTGTCAGTTTTTCTGTTTGTAGTGTATGTAGCAGAATTTTCTTATTTTCTTTTGGACAAATACATTGGTTGAGGAAAGAGGCTGATACTGGAAAAACTTATAAAGCTGTTTATTAGGAGTCCATTATGAGTGTTCTGGTACTGATGTCTCATGTCCTTTTGAAGACTACGTGTTACATCTGTTTCTTTGAGGGTTTAGCTCTCTAAATCTCAGCTTTGCAACCCTTAGTTAATTACCAGCTTGTTGGAACAAATTACCTCTGGCTTTTATTTTTGTCGCATTCAGGGATTTGTCAACCTGACTGCAGGAAAACCACAGTGCCCTGTTGTTCTGTGCCTATTTTACGCGCTTAAAATGGATAAACTTTCTTTGTCCCTGCAAGTTTGCAATGACATTCTCGTCACCACCCTTTCCTCACAGTTAAGCGTCCCTGCGTCCAAGAGATTTGATCACTTGCAGTGGGTGATAATTGCACGTGTACCTGTGCAGGCTGTTGTGAAGGATGCTGTCCTAGGTCAAATCTCTAGGAGACATCAAAACATCGTGTTGACAAAATAGCACGAAGATCTGTAACACAAGCTGGTCCCTACACACTCGGTGGCTGCAACCAAAGGTCAAATTTGCTAGGAACACTGGCAGGAATTCCTGAAGGTTCCCTTGGATTCTGATAAAGTGCATCCAAACCTTGCGTGTTTGAAAGGCTGATTTTTAGGCTCAGTGACTTGCCTGTTCTAATGGAAGTTTTAGTTTTTCAGACTGTGTAATTAGGAAAACTCTACACAAATTCTTGAACAAACAGCGTAAAGAGTGTCCTGCCATTTTTGAAGAAGGTAAACCCAATTTGTTGAAGCACTCGTGTATTTTTGGAGCACTTTGAGGTGAAATGGAGTTACTCTGAGGTTGCATTTCTGTATAGAGATGAAAAGCAATATATATGTGACCATAAGAGTACTAGTGGCACCTGGCAGTTTGGAGTGCCTCAGTATCCAAGCATGTGTTCTGTCCTCATGGTGGAAGAGGTTTCCCAGGAAAACTTTAATGTAAGCATTGTAATTTGCTTGAATCTACGCTGAGATTCAGCTATAATGTTGACAGGTAGTGGCACGGTTATCTCTGCACGTAGTAAATAGCTGACATTAATTCATGTGGTTACGTTAATACCGTGAATTCTTCTGTAACATAGTCTAGGGTGTTTTGGATAAATTTTGGTCATAGGTGCCCAAAAAAGTATGTGAACTTTTTCTTCAGCATTTTGAAAGTTTTTGTTTAAGTCCTGGCTCCTTACCCTTGTTCAGTGATAAATTGGGGGCCCAATTACAAATCAGGGGTTTATGGCTCTTTTCCACAGACCTTTGGAAATTCATGTTTAGATAAGGTGGCTGTAATAGTCCATCTTGATCCAAAATCGGGGTCTCTTTCTACAGCAGCTGTGGCTGAGTGCTCAATGCACGCTCAGGGAGGTTCTTCCATTCTTGTCGTTGCATGCCCTACTGAGTTGGGTTAAAAACTGGACTTTGTATCCTAAGAATGTAGCCAGAGGTGGAAACTTGAGCTTCATGGGAAAGAAAACAACTCCTTTTGGTATCTCAGAATGGGTTAGTTAGTCATTGCAATAACCCAATAAGTTTTTCCTGACTAGAAGCCTGGGATTCTGAGTTCCTGCTTTCTTAAAAGTGGTAGAAATTCATCTACTACTCTGCAGAATCTGTGGTTAAGTTGCTTTTGAGTTGTTCTGCAGAAGAGGGAATTAGTTCTTGATGCTAAGTTCACTGAAGAGTTTGAAAGATTTCCATAGGTTTCAGAGGCCTTTGGTCAGACATGTGATGTATTATGAAATAGCAGAGAATTTCACTGTGTTTTTTTAATTTGACCCTAAAAGCAAATTGTGAACATACTGAGAACCTAGTTTTTCGTATTTTCTGTGTACTTCAACTCTAAGAAAATTAAGTAAATCTTTGTTATAAAATTATCAGTAAAAAAATATTTGAATGCTGAACATGTTCTGAAACACGGTTATCAGGAGTCTTTTGAAATGCTTCTATATCCAAATATGGTCTCTCATAGGATAGTTTTTGCCAATTGAATGTTTTCCTAATTGTATCCAGGCAGCTCAATGAAGAGAAAGGAGTGATACTGAACAGGTAAGAATTACTCCTAAGTATCTTAAAAAGATAAATGAGCAAGACCTGAATAAAAACAAATTTACGACCATGACTTAATGTTTCAGAGGTGCCCAGAATAAAAGCATGATTACTTTTCGTTGTGTAAAATTTATTTGAAATAGATGTTTCTGAAAAGAATTGTAGATTTAGGTTCTATGACATTTGATGTATTTGTTATGTGCTTTCTGGGGTTTCTTTTGCAAAGATGGATAAATATGGTTGTCAGCACTCTGGAGAGCATTTACCTATGGCAAAGGCAGTTTCTTTTTATTCTCATCTTCTTATGGTGATGACTAGAGGCTGGTTAAGACCAACTGTGATATATTGGTACACAGGCCAGTAAATAATCCCTGTCCTAAAGAAACAGTTATCTAAAAAGCTGGCAGCAAGAGGAAAGGAATATACAGAGAAGCAATGATATAATAAAATAATATTAGTTTATATATTTTTTTTTAAGCTAGTTGTCCCCAGAAGATACGTTAAGTGGATTGGTGAAGGGAAGGAGCTTACTGAACCTGCACAGGAGATAAAAGATGATGGAATGAAGGTGAGGAGAAGAAATTAAGAAAGGTGGCTATAAATTGGGTAGACAGTCCTGAGTCTGAGCCTTTAAATGGTCTCAGACTGGATATAACTCCTTTTTATGTTGAAAAGCATAGGGTGTTTATATATATACGCATATATTAGTATTTATGCATGGATGTGATTAATAGCAGACATCTGTCACAGAGTCCAGCTACAGCTTTGCGTTCTGAGGCCCCAAAATCCTTTTTAAAGCCATGAACATCTTGTGTCCTGCTTCAGAGGCATTGTTTTCTGGGCAAGGTTTACTAATTTAGAAAGAAATTGAGAGTGTAAGGCTTTGTGGTGTTGGTATCTCAGAATTGTTATAGTCTAACCTTGAAATTTTGATTCATTTCCTCCTCATTCATTGATGGGGAAAAAGAACAGGTGAGTTGGGAACTTTCTTGGGTTTCAGAAACCAAAGCACACAAAGGCCTCTTCTCTTTGTATTAAGCATCATTACTGAAGTGCTCAGAAAAAAGTGAGCACATGAAACATTAGCGCTTTTTTTTTTCTGCAGATTTGGAGTTGTTATTTCATTTAGCCAGGGAAGTTGATTATCATTAATAATGCTACCTCTAGTGTTTCACTGTAATCTTATTTTAAGGAAATGTTTGAGCGTTTTCCCACAGCAGTGAAACAACGTCCTTTTCCCTGCCAAAGATCCCATTCAGGGGGATCCTCCTCATTCCTATAGCTGGAAGGTGAAATGTGGAATTTTTCCAGTAGCCCAGCTGCCAATTTACCATCATTGATTGGTTTTGGGAGTTGTTTGACTGAGGTGTCTGATGTACAGCAAAGCGTGTTCTTGGCTCTGAGATATCGGCTGTTCCAGGTCTTGGGGTCCTGCTCGTACTGGTTTATGGAAGGTTGGGCTTCATAACTGGTTGTTGTTTGCTGAGAGACAGCTCCTATGACATAATTAACTTGTAGTGCGTTGATTAGTTGCTCTGTGTGTGTGATGGGAGCTGAAGAGTTTGCCGGCACCCACACTGTAAACAGAATTCCTAATCCAATTCCTGGGCATTCAATGGAAGTTCAATTATTGAATCCCTACCCAGTGCTCTTTTAACTTGATATTCCACTCTGTGTCCCCAAAGTGCTACCATATCTATTAAGAAGGGTATGATGATATTGTGTGAATTACTTGCATTTAGTATGATCCTCAGACAATTAAGCAGAAAGAAAAAGAAAACAAAGTCTATTGGAAGCTCCTTCTTCAACAGAAATCAGATTTTTGTCATGTGAAAGTACCTCATAGTATTTAGTACATTAGAGTTTACCAATAAATGACATTGCAAGAACTGATCACACCATGATAATGCACAAGATACTATAAATACTCTGGACATCGATTTGCGTTGATTTCTAAAACCACCATTTAATCACTAGTGAGATTATTATTCTAACCACTCAGCATCACACTTGGCATCAATGCCTTGCTTTGGCGGTGTAGCTGGTAAACTAAAATATAAAACTGGGAGGAATTTTAAAAATTCAATTGATCGTAGTATTTTATGATCCTTCTATTTTGATTTAGTGATGCTTGTTTCATTTTGAGTTTTTCAGTTCTGCATTGTTAGGATTACATATGCCATAGGAGAATTTGTTTAAAGATCATTTTTATTGGAAGTAAAATAAAAACTGGAAATCTTTCTGTTATTCTAAGGCTTTCTAACAGCTTGTTTGTACAAAGTCTAAGTTTGGAGCCAGATTTGACTTGTCCTTTAAAATAAGAATAGTCTCAGAACACTGTTCATAAATACTACAGGATTTGTCAGTGCTCAGAAGATTTTGAAGATATTTGAATTGTTTGCCAGATGGAGCCTTTACACTCATGGAGTTCAGGCTAAAATATATATATGTTTGTATTGTACTTAACTAAATATCATTTAGCATTAGGTGTGTGACAGCTATCCTTATTGTTCATACTTTAGCATTTTAATAATCTATTAATCATTCATTATCACTTTATAAACCACTTGTGAATGTACCCTGCATAAAAAAAAAAAGTGTGACCATTCATTTTTTTCCTCAGGTTTAATATTAAAGGCAAGTCCAAGGTCAAGATGGGCACAGGGAGGCTTTAGGGAGCTGGTGTAGTTTATATTTTGGCCAGTCAGCTGAGTTACCACGTGGAACTAAACATCGTGCAGAAAGTTCACACAGTGTAACATGCTGTGGGCAGTATTAGCGTTGATTTACCCAATCTGTTAATGGTGTGGTCTGTCTAGACCTTTGGAACATTCCTTAGCTCCTTATTTAATGGAGGAGGAATCACTTCTGAAATTAGCATATAAATTGTCCCAAGTCAGCAGCCCTTTAAAACAGTGCTCTACCCTTGTGTCACGGCACAAGAACTCTTTGGGGAAAAAAGTAATAAAATAAAAGCCCATGTTCTCATGAAGAAGCTCTTGGCTGTAGATTGCACGCCGAAAAAGTGCATAAACCTAAGTTTAAAATGGGGAAATGGTCAGGATTTGATTTGGGTAAGTTGTATTTATTTAGTCCTGTTGATAAGGGGAAGTGTGTTATGATAAGGAAACATCTGGCAAGGTCTATTCGCGTAGGAGTTTTACGTATATGTAGTTGAAACTGGAGGCTTTTCTGACTTTGACATTAGTTTTTTTAGTTTCGTTGGTCTTCCATATAACTTTATATAAGCTGTGCTGTGTGGTGCATTCATTGCAGGGCTCGGTCCAGCTGAGGCTGCTCCTGGTGCCATTTCTGCAGAAAGAAGGACCTGTTGGAGACAAATCCTCCTGCCCAACTCTTGTTCTTCTCTTGGCTCTCCTGAAGTCCCGTACGTACTTGTTCCCACTTTTACTGCCAAGAGCAACATATCCTTACGTTATCACTTTCAAGGGCAGATAATATAACACGCGTGCAGCTCGTGGATTTGTGCAGGAATTGGGAACTTGCTTTTCAGAGCGCGTGTGTGTGTGCAGATGCGGAAAATACACGGCGATGTGACGTGGTGGGTTTCTTTGGCGTGAACCTGGGGTGACCACACTGAGCAGTGAAGCCAATCAAATCTTTGTCCTCCAAAATCATGTGTTCTGAACGTGCCGTGTACGCCGCAGAAAAACTATGCCAGGAATGTTGCTGGAGAGCTTTAAATGTTTATTTGGTGCTTACTTTTCCTCTCCCTTGCTCCGAAAGCCAGGTGCTTTAATCACAATGAAACCAATTGCCCAGATCATAGAGAAAAAGAAATGGGAAATAACGTAATTACAGAAAGCACTAAAAAAAAATCTGAATTAACATTTTTATATGTGACTGAATGACAATTTAAAGTTGAGATCCTTCCTTACTTCTTAAGGGTTATATGTTTTATTTGTTACTGAAAATGGCATACCGAAAATATTTTTCCCTTCCAGAAATGTTTGGTTGGTGGTCAGGAAAGCCTTCAAGATGCTGGATCTTCAATTTGTGATGGTCCCAGTGTCCATTCCGTGTGCCACACCGGTGTTCTGAAGAAAGCTGTTTTGAGGGGTGTGAGAGAGAGGGTATATTTTTTCCCGATAGATAGTGAAGAACTGTTCAAGGAGGAAAAAAACCCCAACAATCCAAACCCAAAGCCAGCTCCCTCAAAACAAGCGACTTCTCTGATGGCAGAGTAGGGCATGAGGAGAGTAATGTCATAAATGCTTTAGCCCAGCTTCTGTTCAAGTAACTTGAAGATTATGTTATATGTGGGCAGTCCCAGTGACCATCTGATTGCGATGCTGTATTCAACCTTGTTTTAGTAGGAGGATCTCAAACTAGGAATTTTAGTGGGTTTTTTCTTTTAAATTTGTTTTTTTATTTTTTTAAATTTGTCTTTTAATTTTTTTCTTTCATCTACATTTTTTATTTTTTATTTTTTATTTTTTATTTTTTATTTTTTATTTTTTATTTTTTATTTTTTATTTTTTATTTTTTGTTTTTTGTTTTTTATTTTTTGTTTTTTATTTTTTGTTTTTTATTTTTTGTTTTTTATTTTTTGTTTTTTATTTTTTATTTTTTAATTTTTGTTTTTTATTTTTTATTTTTTAATTTTTGTTTATTATTTTGTTGTTAAAAAAACCCCAAACAGATGTCTAAACATGGGAATACCAATGGGTGCAAAATTACGTGCAGCAAACAGGGTTTGTGTCTGTACCGCTGCTCTGCCTGGCACAGGGAGCCCTTGGCTGGTGTCCGTGGGCCATAAGCGTGATGCTAAAACAAAAACCAATGTGACAGGTGAAGGGTACGGCTTGAAGTAGAACACAGGAGTCCTGACTTCTACGTGCCCGTTCCAGCTGGGGTGAAACGGGTACACGGAGGCGAGCGATAACGGGTATTTTGCGAGCTTAGCAACCAAAGACTTGAGTTTATTTCGCGGGCTTTAGAGAGCGGCTGATCCGAAGATAACCGCCCTCAAAAGTGTTGGAATGCCCGGGATGAATCAGTGCAGGCCACTGTTCCTGCTGATGTGGGGTGGGCTGGAGCGATCTGGGACAGGCACAGATTTGGGGAGGTGTTGGTGCAAAGTCTCACACGCTTCTCTGCAACCCCCCCCAGACCTCACTGCTCAGTTTGGGGAGGTATTTTTGGTTTTGACAAATACCTCTGCAAGACTAAATTGGGTCATTTTTACAGACCCAATCCTGCGACAAGAAAACCTGCTGCATTCACTACAGTGTTGCATGGCACAGAGTTATACTCTGACATTCTACATGTCACAAACCCTACGTTTATTTTATTTTATTTTTATTATCATTTTTTTATTAGTCCCCAGTGGAAAAAGGGCTTTGAATTTTCTCATCTGTGCTCCTCTGATATTTTTGTGCCTTGTGGTGAATAACGTATGCTTGTTTTTATGTTTTTCTTTTAAAATCCCTCTGTTTCAGTGGCACTTTAAATGTTTGAAGGGTTTCCCCCCCTCCCTTATTACTCAATTTAATTGGAATTATGGTGCCTATCAAGAAGTATTACTGCGAGGTGACCTGGAAATAATCATTTCCTTTCATCTATACCAAACATTTGTAGATCGTTAAAATGTCACGAATTAAAAGGTCTCATTCACAAAGAAATGGCTTTATAGGAGCGCAGTAAAATATGAGATTTCATTATATATATATGTATATATATAAAAAAAAAAGGCCATGTTGTTGTATTCCTGGCTCACAGAGCAAACCTCCACCACATGTGGAATGCATGGCAGGATGTAGGACCCTCTGAGGGCTTGGATATGTGAAGGGGAAGAGGACGTGGGGGGAAATAAGAAGTACAAATAATAATTAAAAAAGCACTTATGTTTCTGAGGAAACAACCATTTCCAGTAACAAACGGAGCATGTGCTCGGGGTCTCCGGGCGGATTTGCGCGGGGATCTCGCTCCCCATGTGCGTGCATTCCTGCGGATGAGACAGGTGTCGGAGCGCGGCGGTGCCCGAGGACGCAGCGCCCTCCCGCGCTATCGGCGGCCGGACCGCATGACGGATCCCAAAGCGGCCAAGCACAACTGCTGGGGGCTTTGCCAAGAGGCTGGAGATGCCAAATGCTGCGAGAGAGGGACCCGTGCCAGCTTGGCACCTTGAGGCCGTGCGGCTGCTGCTGGCGTGGAGTTGTCATTGTAACGTGCTGGGGGGAACGGGACCAGAAACTCTCTTAAATAGTTCCCGGTGAATGAAGGTCTCTGATTGTTGTGAATATAAAATATCCGTGTGGCTTTGGCGTCTCTCCAGACTCGCGGTGGTGAAATGGGAGGATTGCGCCCTGGCAGCTGAATTTATTTGTGCCCCAACCCCCAGCATCACACTGGAAATAAGAGGGGGAACTATTTGAAAACAATTGAGGGCTGGGGAAAGAGGGTCATTGGCTTCTGGGATTTGGATCAGTCACTGAGCTGAGTGGATTTAACTGATGCTGTAATCTTTTGGCACCTGTTGCAGTTTTTGGCAGTGGCACAGGACAGCTTGGATTGCACTGTGACTGGAGCAGCGAGCATATGTCTGATACCCATCCCAGAAGGAGTGACTTAGTGCCCTTAATGCCCTTCCTATTGTTTTTCTCCCACTTTCCCTCCTCTTATTCATCAAGCTGCTCCTAGTAGTTACCATTATGTGCAAGCAAGCGTCTATCAGCATCTTCAAATCAAACGCAGTAAGGATGAAGCAAGAGGAGAACAGGGATTAGGAGAGATCTGTATTATAAGATTCCAGTTGCTTTTTCATTTGGTTTTGAATTGTTTGTCTGACCCTGGATTTTTAAGAAGTGCGATAAACAAAGCGCTCCAGGCAAAGTGATATGTGTGCTATAGTGCCTGAGATGTAGTCAGAAGAGGAATATTTTGGTTTATAAATACGTTAATGAAAATAACCAAGTATGTATCTTCAAGAAGAGAGTTCAGTGGACCCATTAAAGGAAGTCTCTGCCTACACGTCTCTGCACTGATTGTACATCTGTAAGTGGCTGCCGTCCAGCAAAGCTCTTAAGTGCATGCTTAACTCTCAGCACAGCTTGGCTGCGGCGATGTTGCTAACTTTGGCATGTCAGCTTTTCTGTGTTCGGGACATTCACATGCCCAGTGTTAAGCACATGTGCCCCTTCTGGGTAAATAACTCTTCCTTGTGTCCTACAGGCCTGTAGCCAGGAGTATGAGTTCTGTTTCCACCAGAGCTCCCTGCTCCTGCAGAAGATGATGAAGATGACAACAGGGCTGTGCATCACCTGCAGCTCTGCGGTTTTTGCCCTTCATTTGGACATCACTGAAATACAGAGGTACAAACCGCCGAATAACGTTACAAAGCCTACAAATACTGGGTGTACTTTACCTTCCCTGGTGTCCTAGAATCAGTCCAAGGATTCCCAGGGATCTCTTGAATGTAGTCTAAAACCTGCGAATTAAGATGTGTTTGCTTTTCAGAAGGTGTCTGCAGGGCACCGCGGTCACCAGGGCAGCTCATTAGGCTCTGATGGACAGACCCATTCTTACAGATTAGATGAGCAGGTTGACTAGATGTAATGAGATGATCCATTAATGCCCGCATTGTCTTAAATCCCTATTTGAAATGTATTACCAGTACAGTTTTGAGAGTTGGGGTGATTAGATTTGAAGAGCAAGTCCTCAGGTTCTGAGGTTGGTTCTTGGAATTATAACAAAGCTTTGTCATCTAGAAGATCAGTAGAAGGCCATCGGCTTCCTGTCTACCTGCAGATATTAAACAAGGTGAACATTGGTAAGGGCTGCTCAGCTGCTAAAGCTCTTAAATGAGGAAATAAGCATAATTTAATTGAATATAATCTAAGAACTACAGCTCAGAGATCCCATTGAGCACCTCTGTCAATATACCTGGTTAAAAAAAGAGAAGAAAAATTCCACCAGTGACAAACAACTGTACTCATAAGTAAAGTCCAAGCAATCAAACTCGACTAAATATTCCGGTGTGTGCAGTTCAGAGTCCACTCAGATGTTTTCCGGACTACCATCTGCATTAGGAACTGACTGGGCAAATAACTCTGATTCTCTCCAGTAGCTCCTTGGTATGCCCGAGGTGGGGTTCCAAAACAGGAATAGCTGGCAGGTTGCTGAGTTTTGCTTTTACCTTCACCAGAGCCTGTTGGTATTACAGGGATCATAGTGCACCTCTGTTCTTTGCTACCTGTACCTTTTTTTAAAGACAGTTCATTTCTCGGAGATCATAAAAAATCCATATGGGGGAAAAAAAATAACCTGCTGTGAGGAAGTTCTTATCTGCTACATCGAAATAATTGAAAATGGCTTTCTAAATAGTCTGAAGAAGTTCACTTATGGGCTAAGACCCAAATTTCCTGAAAAAAAAAAAAAAGAAAAGGCAAGTTTGAGAAATACTTTAAAATATCTTTGTCCAGCTTTTAGCCCCTGGAGGAGGAAGTGAGAAATTTAGAGAGCACCATATGTGACAGATGCTGCTCAAGCTGCTGAACACATTACTCAAAGATGCTCTGTAACCATCACGTTGTGAGCAAGGAAAGAATGTGGATGGGATGGAGGAAGAACAGTGCGGATTTACTGTGAGCACATCTGTATCCTCACCATTCTCACATGATGTAAAGAGGTCCCTGGAGCTTTCCTAAATGTATATATCTCCATAGTGCAAGGCAACGTCAGCCCGGGGAGCCCTCAGGTTACCTCCGAGCAAGCTGGCATGCCTGTGGTCGATCACCACACAGGGATGCTGGCGTCAGTGCCAGGAACAGTAGAGCTCTGTTACTGCCATACATAGTTAATTAGCTCGTGTGTCACACCAAGCAAACACGGCTACATCGCTCCTGGTTCTGCAGAGAAGTTAATTGAGGCTGGCGTGGGGATCTTCGCCCCAATGTGCGGTGCGGACATACCCAGGAATGCCCTCCTATTGTTGACTGAATACTGTATTTTCACCTAAATATGACAGGAGAATAAATGCAGGGTGGGAAAAAAAGAAGGGCAATATACATTCGCTTAACTTTAGAAGCTAAATTAAACATTTTGACTTAAATCTCTTTTATAGCAGCTCCCTGCAGGCATTTCCACAGGCTTGGTCAGAGCCAACCTAGAGGCCGTGGAAAAGGTTTGACAAAAGCTGAGCCAGGATGCCGGTCCCAGCCCCAGATCCCAGAACACAATCTGCCTCTTGGCACCTCGGGCTCGCAGCTGCCAGGCGCTCTCCTTATGTGGTCACCGGCGTTGGCCGGGAGGCTGGAGCGGGGAGAAGGGGGGACCCATCCATCACTGCCAGCCGGGAGCCCGGGCAGCGCCAAGGCGCCGCAGAACCAGGCGCGTGTGCCAATTTTGCTGGGTAATCGGGTTGCTATTTGAAAAATTAAAGTGGCGTCTCGCAGATCCGAACTTTTGCCTTGACGGAATTTGAACCTTCGCGTTTATGGGGTTTTGCGGCTGGGCGGGGAGAGCGGAGGTGATCAAACGGAGGTGTTTAAGGAGAGCAAGTGTAGGAAGTGATTTGATTACTTTCGCAAGTGTTGCACCAGCCTCTCTGTACCAGCGAGACAAAGAGCCAGGCACGGTGCATTGGGAAGCTGGAACGTTATGGACGAGCCGTAACCCATTGCTTGCTAAGGAAAATTAGCACAGGCTTGTTAGTTGAAAGCCATTTGTATAGAGAAAGCATGGAAACAGAGAGAAGGGCCTGATATACTTGCTGGTTTTGTTTGTTTGCTTGCTTTTTTTCCCTAAAAAGACATTATTGGACATGATTACAATTTTCTTATTTGTTTTCTCTTTTACTGAACTCGTGAATTTGTGGCTTCTGTGCTGCACACGCTGCTCTCACCTGCACTTGGTAAACAAATCCTACGTGCTAATATTAAGCGTAAATCATATTGAATTATCTACCTACAGAGAGACTTTCTCATTCAGAAGTATGCCTCTGCCACAAGCTGTTTCTGCTCCCCTCCGAAGCCCAATTCAGCCCTTGCTTTGACTTCAGTAGAAGCCTAATTGCATCCAAAAATATAGTTACCTAAATAGCCCTTCAGGCATTTCATTATTCTTTGCAGTTGAGTTCACTGACCACCCTTGTTCAGCTGAAAATTTTCAGCGTATGTATACAATGGATTATAAATTGTTCCTAAGATAATATTTGTAGTTTGAAGTATAATCCGGTTGCTAGTAGACATATAAAAGTAGTGCCTGTGTTCTTCATCACTGTGAAGCGGAAACTCAGGCTGGAAGCTCTGTATTTAAAATAATAAAAAGCAAAAATCTATGGACTCATACTGAGGAAGAACTATTTGGAACCTCTGTGAAACGCCTGATTATTTCTCATGCACTCAGTCCTAGTGGAATGAGGTTAACACATGTCCAAGCAGAGGCTAGGGAGATTTTGGGTTACATTTCTACCCCTAGATGGAGTGTTCTGCACACTGGTATTTATTTATTTATTTTTAAAAAATATTTAGGGAGAATGGACCTGTGTTAGAAGCCTTGAAATGCCTCTTGTTCTGAATTCCCTTTACAGCGTATCAAGTGCTGCCCATTGGGACTGGGCTAACTGGGTCCCAGAGACCATTTAGAAGAGAAAAATCAAAATAGGGTTTGTTTGTAGAGTTGATCGGATGCTATAAAGGGCACTGCAGTTTCTTAGTGTCTCTTATTTGTTGGTTAGTAAGAGATACATACCTAAAAAAGTGAGAAGCCCATACTTGACTAAGTGTCGCTAATTACTACGAAACATCTGATACTTGCAGCGCTGAATGTTTCCATGATTTTCATGGTATTCCCTTCACTTAGTATACTGTGAACACCATGGTAACCTTAACCACTTGTAAAACATTTTAATAGTGACCACTGTAATATAGTGGTTGTGTGCAAACAGCATGCACCACTGCTTCAGAGGTGTTCCTAATGTTTTGTTTTTGTCCCAATCCGAGTAAAAGGTTGTGCCAGATTTCAAGAACCGAATCCTCAGCTTGCCAAACAGGGAGCTTGGAAGTAAGTTCTCCTCTGTTCCAGCTTCTGTCTTTGATCATCTCTGGAGTTTCATTGATACATTCCTACCCAGTGCTCCCAAGCTTAGTGAACCATGGCTCCAGAAAGCACTGTGTTGCTTGGGAAAAGCATTTGGCTGCGGACCTTGTATTTGGGAGAGGGGGGTGGGTGTCAGATTAGAAACCAGCTCTTGAAAAACCCCTGGATTGTTTATGTGTATGAGTGAGAATTCAGCTGTAGGCTCTTAGCTCAGGTATGTTCACATGTGGGCTTCTGGTTTAGCCCCCTATAACAGGAGAGACCAGCTGCAAAGTTTGTCCCTGGACTGGGAGCTCAATTCCTGCAGAATCCGGGATTTTGCTTTGGACCTTTTTTAGATATGATGTAAATGCCATCAGCTTCCTAACAACTGTTCTTGAGGCTCTGAGCAGAATTGAGAGCAGACCCTTGTGAGTTAGGGAGTTGCACGAGATATCCCTTCTCAGAACTGAAAGGAAAAGCCCAACAAAACCTAAGCCATCTGACTGGAGTCCTGAGAAATGCTTTCCAGCTTTCAAAGAAAGGGTCTTAATTCAGATTTGCCGGAATCGTCTAATTAGTCCCTTTAATGCCGTGCACCTTATAGTCTGTGCCACCGGATTCGTCCTATAAATGAGACGATGGGCTAATTCATCTTGGCAGCGGTAAACAGACCTTGTGATTGTCCTCCTTACAAACACCGGCCTGATTTTAGGAAAACGCTTTGACCAAGCCTGTGTCTCTGCTCCCTCCCCGCAAAACCCCTCATTTTAAAAAATTTTTATTTATTTTTATTATTATTTTTTGAGTGCTGCCTGTGCCTCTTGCCCTCCTCCTTCCCCACCGCCCCAACCCACCCCGTCTCGCACACAGTGACATACCTCACACATTTGCCACTGCTAACAACAACCTGTCAACTCTTTCTTTGCACCGTGCTAGGCGCCCTTTGTTTCCGCAGCCCAGCAAGCCTTGCAGCTGTTGTCCGAAGCCTGCTCCGACAGCCTGTGATCAGTCAGCTGCAAAATCCTCCCTGAACAACTCGGTATTCACAGCTCTAATCGGGCCAGCGGACTGTTTCCTCCTCTCTCGCAGTAAATCTTTATCACTTGCGCTCTGCTCGTCAGTTCGTGGCGCCAGCTCTTTGGGCTGCTCTCTCCCTTTCCCATACTCTGCCGGGCTGTGTGCTCGGAATGCTAAACTCCAGCCTTGTTTAGCCTCAGGTTCTGCCTCGCTGCTGCAATCCACATGTTGGGAAGGGCCGAATTCCTGCTCCCTCCCCGTCTTTTAAGCTGCGTGTGCAGCAAGTTTGTTCCTCTTCAAAGGCTTCCTCCTTCCCCCTGTTCCATACTTGGTCCGTATAAATTAATTATGTGATTATCTTTCTGTTTCTCCCCAGCAGGCTGTTGTGCTTCTGTTTAAGAGCTGTCTTTGGGAGGAAGACGAGGGTGAGCTGGTGGTGGCAAGGGAAACCCTGGGGGAAACTGGCACAAACCTTAATTTGATCGCACGCCCAGGGCTATTAACCTTCCTACTAATGATCCCCCCTCGGACGGAAACACATTTCCCTCCATCCTATCCCTGACTTGATGCCATCTCAGTCTTTTAAATGATTTACATCAAAGATGTTGGATTATGAGGAAGATACTTAGAAAAAAAAAGGATCAATTTTTGCTTTCTTAGTATCCCAACTGAGTTGAGGAGAATCCATGGAGCTTTTAGGGTGAGGTTTCCATCAGTGTGAGGGTGCTGAGGATTTATACTCTCACTTTATCTGTGCCTGTTGCTGCTTCTGCTACAGCGTGGAAACTCCTCCTGCCTCCTTGGCAAAGCGTTGTGGGTCTTATTTCGCCGTGTGCTATGCTTGGGCCCGGGATTGTAGATGATAGTGTAGTTAAAGCTTAGTTAAACAGCTTATTTCACAAAGATACTCAACTAGTTTTTAAGGAAAGCTTGCTGGAGATTACTTTAAAAGAAAATAAAATACTCAGGCAGTGAGGGTTATTTCAGTTTGTCAGGAACCTGGGAAGCTTTTCTCTGAACACTGGTCTGAGGACCAAAATGTAATAGTGTTTGATCCTGTCTCTGAAGCTGAGTTCATCTCTGGCACTGGAAAACCCATTTATTTCTCTTTATGCATTATCTTCCTCCACCTTGAAGTGTCTATTTCACCTGTTCCAGGTGTGTGCGTGTTTACGTGCATGCAAAGGTGAAGATTAACCAAATACAGAAATATTCCTTTAAGAGTAAACTGTGAACCGACTTCAAATAAGTGTTATTGCTATTGGTTTTAGGAGGCAGCTGTAAAATAGATGCTACTTGGAAAATCTGGGTTCATTTCTATTCAGACTTCCTGTGCTTCAGTTCCTCGTCAGTATAGTATTTGCATGGTCAAAGTTAAGCTCAGCTCATCTATATAAGATTCTTACAGCTTTGGCATTGGTGGTCAGTGCGAGCCTGTAAAGGGATGCACAGAGTAATATTAATGATGACAATCAATGTGCAGAGGAACTTTGCCATTAGACCATATTATGCACGTATGTTCAGTAACGTGTGGCACTGCTTTATTCACTGAGTTCACAATTTGAGTCTGGCAGCCTTGGAAATATATTAATACCTACGTGTTTGCACATGTTTGCAGCAGTCTGTGGTCGTCTTTCCTTTCTGGCCATCCTGGCCGTGCTCTGTCTCAGTGCCCTTCATCAACACCTCCCGCACGCTTCCAGGTGGGATGTCAGTCTGTAAACAGATCTATAATTTTAAGCTTGATTTGGAAAAATCACTTGTATTTTGCTGGTATTTACCACTGAAGTGCCCGTTTCGCCCAGTGTATTATTCAATGAAACTGAATGTGCGTGAACAGGATTTGAATATCGGCCTTTTTTCTGTATTTTCTGTAGGCTGTCTACCAGGGCAGCAGTAGAATTACGGTCCCAAATGGCATGGAGAGTCCCACAAACAGGCTGATTTGTACCATTTCTTGGTGGAAGCTTTGCTGTTGAAGGTTTTATGATGAGAGTCAGTCTGGTGGAGCATAAGAGAAAGAGGATACACCAACATCTTGGTTTGCCCTGGGCAAATGTAAAGATACTCCCTTGGGGTTCACTTTACCTCCAGCTTTGAAGACTTTATCCCTCGGAGGAGATCCTCGTTGTGTTCCCTGAGCCCTTCCAGCTACAACTGTAATAGCAGAGTCTGAACAATCTTATGTCTGTCAAATAGTGAACTACTGGATACGTTTATTTTGTGATAGTCTTCTATTTTATAAACCAGTGGTGGCTGGGGTGACTGAGATGGATAAGCTGTCTGGTGTCCTATGCACAAAAACCAGTTGATTTTGAAGTGTTATTCAAGAACTTGTTGCCATTTAAATATATCCTTGTACACACTAACTTAATTTTTTGAATTTTATTTTAGAAAACTCATGGTAGCTAGAATTTACACATAACCTGAAACAGTGGCTTTGAATTGCAAAGGAAGATTCTAACAGTCTGAACTGCAAGTGCATAGAGCAAGGAGGAGACTTTGTCAAAATGATTGTTCTTCTTTAAAAAATGAAACCAGCTCAAAACACAGCACAATAATTTGACTGTACATAGGGGCAAAGCTGTGCACAGCCCAGCATATACTTTCCTTAAGATGTTGCCATTGTGTGTGTCTCTTAATTCTTCTCTTTCTCTATTGATGCTTGTGCCATGAAATGAGGTTATTTTTGAAGTGAGTCTTTTGGGAAGGGTGCAGGTGGTGCTCACCTTGCTATGGTTGTAATTCTGTGGTGCTTGGCAATGTGGACTTCCAATAATCAATTAGGAAAATGTCTTGAAGTTATGACAGGAAGGTTTTTATTTCTTATTTTCCTAGAACTTTGTACCGCAGGTGAAAATTCATTGCAGGGGGCAAATATTTCTAATGGGAATGTATTGTTGTTCGGCGCATCCTATCTCAGCTCCCTTGACTTAGGTAAATTCAGTCTCTTCTTCATGCTTACCCAAACCTGCAATGGAGACTTTGTGGGTTGTTTATTCCTGTTTAGTTACTGCTAGAAGATGACTTGTTTATGGCTGTAAGATGGGCAGAATTTGAGAACAGTTTATGGGTGCCTTGTTCCAAATTGAAAGTGGACTCAACTTTTCTTAACACACCTGCATGCTTATATAGGAGCACGATATTTTATTGCTCTGCTTTTTTTAAGGGCCGATGTCGAGTGTTTTTTTTCTAACTCCTCAATTTGTCTTTTAAGAAAATCTCAGACCCCAGCAACTTTCTATGTGATTGCCCCCCGAGTTATTGATGATATGCTTACACAGTAATTCCATTTTAAAATAGTCTTTTAGTCTAGGAATTTCCTTGTCTGATTTACCTCAGACTTTCCAGAAAAATTCTACCTTGGCAAAAACTTTGCACCTGTGGAAGTTCAAGGAAATTGGTTCAGCTTTTGCTAAATGAGGAAGGGATTGTGCCAAAATTTGCTTTGTAATGAAGGGCTGGTTTCAGTGTGGGTAGCGTGATTTTTTTCATACTGAATTATTAGGTAACATGAGTGCCTAATCAGTCTCATAAAGCAAAAAATATTACTAAATGAGTCTTATGTTGCTTATAAAAATGAGTTTCTGTTTCTTCTTTGGCTGCCCAGGGAAGAATGCGCACTACTAACCCATCATCTTTAGTTTCGTGAGCCGCTTCTTGTGTGCAAATTTCCTGTACGTCTTGAACAAAACCGTGTGAAGGATGAACAAAGAATGAGGGGGAAAATTATAAATGGATCCATGTGACTGCCTCTTCTCCAGACGCCTCTTTTTTTCTTCCTCGCTTAAGGAGCTGAGAGGGAAAGCAGGGCCATGTTGTTAAAGCTGATGGAATATCTTTCTCCCTCAGGGTATTTCTTTAATCAATGTTTCTTTATACCATTAGGTCATCTTCTCTTTTTTAATTATTTCTTTTTTTTTTTTTTTTTCTGAAGAAGCCTTGTTTTGTACATTTTCATGCATCCTGACGTTTATTCTCAGAATTCTGGCCTGACCACTTCCTCTCTTTTCCTCAAAATTTCTACCGTTTTATCTATTTTAAGTGCTGGAGCACAGAGATAAGCCCATCATAGTTCTCTCATTTTCCCCAGCCGTCCCCCCCGCTTCCCTCCCTGCAATGAAAAAAATGAAAGGTCTCATGGTCTTACAGATTTTCTTTATGCTTATTTTGGCCTATTTGCAACCCAAATACATCATCATGCTATAAGACGGCTCTCTAAGGCTCTTGGATCAATTAAAGGTAGCCCTATTCATTGCCAGTACAAACCTTTGCCTATTAACTCTTTCAAAGGGCATTTGTCATCGCAAAAAGCTGTGAATGCCGTCTGGGTTCATTGATTAAAAAAAGGTATTGTTTTAAGGCTGCTGAATATCTTAATTAGTTGTAATCAGAGGGTAGCTTGTGTCTGTAAAGCGATACAGTTACCTTTCACCTACTTGCCTTATTTTCTGTGTTTTTAAAAGGAAAGAAAAATCTGAGATGCAATTCAAGCACACTGTTTTTAGGGTACAAGAGCAACGCGCTTGCTGATCAAACTATGATTTATGACGTTATTTTGTAAAACCAAATATTTAATGTGGTGACCCAGAATACATCTGATCAGCCAAGAGTGAATGCGTGGAGCAGCGTTGCTCATTGCCAGCAATCACCCTCCTTTCTTCACTCCCAAAATCCAGCGTCTCTCTCCTGGAAATGTCAAAATCCGCCCCAATTCTTCAAGCACTTGCACGTGTGCTCAGCTTGAGCGCAGGAATTGTCCGTTAATATGGAATAGACACAGCACTGTTTGGCAGATCAAGGTAGAACAGGGGAATATTAATGTTTTCTAGACCAGTAGTTCACGTGCCACAAGTGTTGTCTCCAGTTATTCGGGGCTATTTGTCAACGTGTACCAAAGCGCTGGAAAATTGTTTTAGCTGGAAAAATGTCTTTCCTGCTGTTCTGTGAATCAAAACATTTCAGTAGTTAATAATACAAATTTCTTTCCTATTTAAAGAGACCCTTTCGAAAATTGAAATCAAGACTTTTCCTCGGTCTTTATGAGAACTTCTGGTTGTGCTTTTTGCTTTCTTGGTTTATCTTCCTGAGGAAAACATCATAGCTTGTATTTCCTCTAAAATAGTTTGCTCAAATCAAATGGTCATTTATGTGCCTCTAATGGAGGCGTCGGGGTGAGGACAGAACCACGCAGTCCCGTGTCTTGATGGTTCGGCAATGGTTTGTATCATTTAACCCTTACTCTCTGGAGATGCATTTCCAGAGAAGGCGATTTGGGGACATATGCTTTTCTTTCCGTATTTGTGCAAATATCTTTGTACAGGGAGGAAAAAACACTTGACAAAAAAGTCTTGTATGAAGTCACAGTTGTTAGAAATATGTGCTTGAGGAAGATACTGGATACAATGATAATAATAAATAGCATTTGTTTCATTATGGGAAGGGGAAGGGGCACAAATCGTGTCTTAGAGGGAGTCCCAGTTGTCTGGGACAAAACTTTTTAGAAAATCTTTAGAAAATACCTAATGCTACCCATGTTGATCAAATCGGTGGTGCTGGGTGGTCATCTGGAGAGCAGGGCAATGCCAAGTCTGGGAACCACCGGACCTATCAATCTCTAACACTCAACTTGTGGTTTGCTGATGGATTTTATTACAGGAAATCTGTGCAGGATTCTCAAGGTAGCATGGCAGAGTCATGGTAATGCGGACAGTCCCGTATCCAGTGTCCTATTTTCCAATTAATAAGTGTACTAGACAATGGCTTGAAGTTAGAATAAGCTTTTATTTTAAGTTTGTTTTAATTTTTTTTTCCAGAAGCCAAGATGATACTTGCACTTCCCTCGAAGGAGAATTTTGCTGGACATACCTACATTTTGCTCCTTTATTTACTTCTACAAAAATGCTTCAAAGACCATAATTCTGTCTTCTATGGACTGCACAGGTAAGAGCCTATTACCATCTCTGTTTCATAGATGTCTGATAAAGATTAAAATCCCAGTTCAAGGAAATGCAAAAAATTAACCACACGTTTTAGCGTTCCTACAATTTTGGCATAAACTACCCTGAAAAGTTTCTCTGGGATGCTGTCAGAAGCAAAAATAGAATATGCTTTTGAGTTGCAGACAGTACCTCAACCACAGCGTTCCTCACTTCAATGTGTGGACATAATAGTTTTTCTTTTTATACTTGATAAATAAAAATATGATGCATGGTATGGTCAAGCAGGAGAGAGATTTATTTTCACAGCTGGCTATTTAACTCAGCAGTTGATACCCTACGGTATTGAAGTTCGTTTTGGTGTGGAGATCAGTGCAGTTCTGACCTTTTCCTTCAGCTTTGTACATTTTCACAGAAGTGTATGGTGTCTTTTCTTTGGTCAGAAGCATTGGAAATAAACTTGGAGAAATAAATATGTACATTTCTACTGTAACTGTGATGTGCATATGTATTTATATCTAATGGCATTGTGTGCCTTGCTCTATGTAACATTTTTAGGTGTCTGTACAAGTTGGAGATTTATGAAGTGTGACTCATTTTTCCTTCTCCACACTGTTCCAGTGGAAGCTCAGACTGCGATGAGAAAAGCTCGTCCGCGTTATTAAGAATTCTGATAAAGTAGGCTGAATAAATTTGTTTTCTTTGTGAGCCTTAATCCTGTGTTGTATTGGCTTCTCGGACATGGCTAATTTATTTGGAATTCCATTCTGTTCCTGACAGCATTCCTGATTAGCAGTTTGATCACCCAGAGCAAAGTTACATACCAGCTTTCAACTCTTGTAATCTAGCAGTGTAATTTTTTCAAATGGACTCTTTTCTTCCCTTCTTTGCCCCAGCTCCCCTTCTTTTTGTGTGCAAAGGGACTTTAAAAAAAAAGCGGGATAACCTGTTGGTAGAATGAAAAACTTGTTCAAAAGACAATAGAGCTCGCTGAATCCCTGATTTGGGTCCGGCCACAAAGCCTCTGATGCAAAGTTCAGACGGGAATATGGAAAACCCCAAAATAATAGATAGGCAGATCAGCCGGTATTTATTGAAAATTGAGTGTTGTGTGGCTACAATAAATGAGACTTAAGAAAGCAAAGCATTATGGAGACAAAGCCAAAGCATAAAGCCTAAGCTGTGCAATCCCACACCATTATTATTATTATTAATTATTTTTGTAATTTAATATGATATGGTAGGTCTGATAATTTACTGTTACTCGCATGGCTTTAAATAAACTAAAAAAGTTATTTTTTTCTAGTTACACATGTATTTAGTAAGGACCTTTTTGAATGCACTCATATTTTTGATCATCTATCTCTAAAGTTTCCAAAATCCTATTAATTTCCAAGTAAACCTTTCTAAGAAATGTTTCCAATATACCTTTCAGATATTGTAATGGCATTTTTAAGTAGACAAATAAGATTTGCAGCTGTGCCAGTGCAGCAATGTGAAATATTCACCTGCCATCACTTACAAAGGATGACAGTCTGGTTTTGTACACAGTGAGAAGGAAGCAAGGTTTATAAGTCACAAGAGCCCAAAGTTCGGTGGCCACAGCGCTGGTCTTGACTATATAATGTTTTGAAGACCATTATCTGCCTTTCTGTTTTCTTCTGATTCTGAACTTTATTGATCTGAAAAGCAGCTCTTGACAAATATTTCATCAAAACAGGAGTGTCCTTCGTCAGATTTCTGGATTTGAAAAAATGACATTGGGATTGAAATGCTCTTTTGTCAGGAATAATCATAATAAAATTCTCTACTAGACTGATGTGAATTCTATGAATTCAGTGGGGGAAAAAACCCCAACCAGACAATCACTGATGAAGGGAGAGCACCAAGAAATGATGGGTTAGGGTGAGATCCATTATATCCAATTGAATTCAGTGATAATTCCTTCATTTCACCACTAAAAAATCCAGCGGTTTTTTCCAAGTAAAAAATTACTCAATTGAGTGTGAAGACTTAATTTGTGTAGGGTCTCTGACAATCAAAGAGGGAAATAGACGGAGTAATTGTTTGTTAACAAGCTATTCTCAGTATTGTAATATAAATTCTAAATATTTATGTGAGGAATGTTTCCTTTGAGTAACTAAATATTTATGTATTTTTATGTTCTTTTGCCATTAGGTGGACGTTTTAGATATTACTAATCTTTTAAATAATTGATGTGATTAAATATCACGGCATGTGTGTGGTCTAGTCTGCTGCTTCTAAATCATGTTCTGATCACTCCTAATAGGAAATTCCTATAAATGAAAGGGAAGTAATATATTTACTGCTGGGCATATGGAGGTGATAACTCATCAAGTCTTCTTAAAAATGCAGATCTCTTCAGTTAATTGCTTTTAAGATTGATTGATAAGGTTTTGTTTAATTTGTCTCAGTCTTTTTCTCTCATTTTTGTTATTGTTTTGCTTGTGATCTCTGCTCTTTTTAATGTTTTTTAAGTATCAGTTTTGACTGTGAGGCCTTTGAGGATAAGCTCGAGTTTTACAAACACTTCTGGCTTTATGGACGCTGAAGTTTCTCTTAGAGAAGAAATATGTAGTAAATGAAGTATCTTGTTTCTGTCCTTGGCTTTTTGATGATGGAAATGTCGAAGGGACTGGTAGTGGGAGGAGTGTGTTTGCTGGGGATTTTCCAGTGGAAAACCAGTGGGGCAGGTGTTTGCTTTCCTTTGGCTCAATGCAACATTGAATGATCTTGATACGTGCACATTATCGCCAGTTATTTGAAGCAGGAATTGACTTTGAATGTCACATTTTTGTCCTCTAACGAATACCTTGATCCGGCTCTTTTTAAGCGCTATTTTGTTTTCAGTGTGATGTAGAATGCTTGTTCAGGAGATTTCACGTGTGTAAACTGGAACAAGGTGCCTTTTTGCCTCTGATAACTACAGAAGGCACATGATGCTGGGAGAGAAGTGCTGGTCTTGAATTCTTCTTTCTTTGCTTAACAGTAAACTGGGAACTTCTTGTTAGCCACGCCGACACCTGCAGCTCTTTGCTGTTTTCTTTTGTAGGTATCCTGACTTCTGAGTGCGTTGGAAATACAGTAAGTCAAATATCCTATCTTAAAATTTTAATATATTTCTGTTTTGGGATATGTTTCAAACCAATGATAAGGGTGGATGTTTTATGATTATTGTTGTATTGTCTGCTTTGTTGCTTGTAAATTCACTTTAAGATTTTTAGGAATGTAACGACATCTTAGGAGATGGAGTGCTTTATTATTTGAACTAGAAAATAAGATGTGAAATCTGTTGCCTTACATTTTAAAGGTCAACAAGTATGCATAATATGTTGGGTTTTTTCCTTTTTTTTGCTAAACTACTCTTCCAGGGGCACTGATTAGCAGGACAATTAATTGTGTGATAATTTAAAAGAAAGAAGATGGAATTTGTCCTGGAAATCAATTCAAATTAGAGGATTTTAATAAATATTTATACCACAAGAGGGTAATAACGCTGGTTATGTGATGAAAACATGTGTTAGTAATAAAATATCACCCGTCAGAAACACTGTTCTATCATGCCCTTGTTCTCTAGAGAGATGATTAGTTGAAAAAAGACTTTAATAAAATAAACTCTGAACAGAGAGGATGTTTTCCTGTGTGATACAGCACGCATTCTTTGAAAAGGCAGATCATTAAAAACGGTGCCAGGCATGAGGAACATCTGTTGTGTGAAAAAGTATATTTAGGAAAACCTAAATAATAATGAGCGATATAGAGGCTTTACATAGTGCTTTATCTCAGTCTCAAAATACTTTACAAAGGAGGCTATGTCTATTAAAAAGAATGGCTGTGTCTATTAAACTGCATTTTCTAAAATAGAGCCACACAATATTTTTATCTGGCACATAGGTTCACCATGCTTCTGCTGTGCCATTAATTTTCCATGGGAGGAAATCTCTCCTAAGAAGTGAAATCTAAGTGGGGAAGCACCATCCTTCCCTCTTCCTTTGTGGGAATAACGATGAGGAGTGCCAAGCTGACAGCCGTGGCATGTGGGGCCATAGAACCTCCATTGACCAGGCGGCCGTGGTGGGATCTGACCCAGCTTTGTGGCAGCTTGTCCTAAGCTAAGCCCGGCGCCAGGGTTGTTGCGGTTTCTGTTCCGGCTTTGACACCTCTCGGGGATCGCTGGAGAAACCACTTGTGAGGAGACACCTGTTCACTTGGCATGGGAATGAGCCACCGATTCGTTCCTCATGGGGCCTTGAATAACCATGGGGCTTCTCAGCACTGACAGGTTGAACCGGAGCCGGTGGCCAAGGCGTAGGATGTGCTGGATGATGTGACGGTCCCATCGGCTGCTCTTGACATCGGTAAAATCCTACTGGGAGTTTTCAGCAATCTTGGTAGAGGATGGACAGGAGGATTGCACCAGGGTAGGGGCAGATGGGTGTCACAAAAGATAACGATTTCAGGTATAATAATTGCATCCATCTAGAGGAGACAGATAAACAGATACGTGCTTTTCTGGAGAAAAGGGCAGATATAATTGATTCAACCAATAAATTACTCTGCAGCCACAAAATGAGCTGGTCGCCTGAGTATGAAATACAAAGCCCTTGGCTGTGGGCTTACAGTGGTTGTATGGTAGCAGATAGAGCCGCTGAACAATGCGTCAAACCCTTTTTCCTGCTTAAATCCCTTTCAGATGAGACAGAGATTTTCTTTCTTCTCATTTGTGTGGATGTAGGTCTCTTAATAACCCAACCGGTTAGAGAAGCAGCTCTCAGGAATGGCACAGCTGATCTTGCTTCAGGATAGCTGGTAAATCTTTTGGGTCCCTTGCATCATTTTCCCTATAGCTGGAGATAGCCCAAGTAACATATATACATATATACATCTGTTTCCTCCAGCCTGCTGCATTTTTTTCAGCAATATCTTCACTAGTTGAAAGTAGTCCGTTTAAACTCAACGCCTTTTGAAGTCTGTAGGTATGAAAAGACACTCATTGTTTGGTGCACCTCTGCGAAAATTCCTTCTTAATCCTGATTGTGTGTACTCATCCCTTGGTTGGGCTGTCTGGTGAGGAGGAATTTGACTTGATTCACATTCCTTCACAAATACACAAAGTAATACATCAGACTTTCTGTCCTTTAAAGCAACCTGCTCAGTTCTGACACTTTCCAACTCCATTTAAAAAAAATCCCTGTAGTAGTTAAGAACACCCATTAGTGTGAACAAACTCCTGAAACCCCTTAAAGTATTTGCTTTGCCATTTAACTGTTTACAGAGCCTGGCGCTTTGCTCCTGATATGCAGTCAATAAAAGGGAATAGACTATTTTTTTTAAATTGTAATGTTAATATATTTGTGTTGTCCTTGTAGAAGGCAACATGTTGACTCTCAGAAGGTTACCCCAATCAGGACAAATTCGACAAGAAAGTGGTACCGTAAGAGAATACTGACGATAGTTTGGTATGGCATTTAGTTTAATGCAGAGTTTTGGAAATCAGGGAAGCAGTTCTGACACAGTGCGGTTGGTTGGACCTTGTCTAAGTTGTTCCATCTACTGTTGATCCTTCATGGTTTTGCCCTCACAGCTCCATTTGTCCAGGTCCAGTTGCTGAAGTCCAGGCTCAGTCCAGGTATTATTTAAACATCCATAAACGTTCCTCGTTTTCTTCTTGAACTGGGTCCTAGAGTTTGTGCTTGTTCTAACAGGGACTTGGCATCAATGGGGATGTCAAGGTGTTACTGCACCTATTCCCTGATTTTAAAGGAAAAAGAATGTAAAATTCCCAGAGCTTTATGTCTCTGAATCAGGCTTTGATTTCTTTTTAGATGGAAAGTGTGGTTTCTGGGCAAAGGAGCTTGCTAGTTGAGTAAGCTCAAAAGGATCTTAGCAGTTCCAGTAATTACTCATTTCATCAATCCTTCTATATTTAAAGTGAGCTAAACCCAGATCTTTCCTATAGTGTCTACTTCAAATAATGCTGCTTTACATTTGGAGAGCCAAATAAGGAAACAGAACATAATCTTCCAGGAGAGTTTCTTTCCCTTTTAGTTCGTGTAGCTCAGAGAATTGCTGCAACAAGAGCCCTTCTTTCTGTAAAACCTGTTTAACATATTCGACTAAACAAACTATCTCCTAAAGAAAGCCTGAGCGGTGGTTTTTTGTGTGTGTGCCTTGCTCTAGCGTTGGCTCTTGAGGACATTTCTGCATTTGTCTATGTACTAAATGAGTGATGCATTTTGGGCAGCTTCTGTGTTCTGATTTTTGTTGTGCTCTTTTTTTTCCCTCTCCCTCCCCTTCTTCCCCTTTTAATTTGTCTAGGAAACAAACAAAAAAGCTCCTCCAGTGTTTTTTTTCCTGCAAAGACCATTCTTAAGAGCTCGTTGGACAGCACGGGGCTCTTGAAGTGATAGCTAATTGGTGAAAGAAAGGCCCCGATTGTCTTGAGGGAGCTGGAAAGTGCTGCGTGTGCTGCTGAAAAGGGACTAGGGAGAAGGTGCCTGGTTTCGCCGAGCAGCTGCTGCTGGAGATGTTTGGAGATTACATCAGCATTGGAAAAAAGGGGCAAAAAAAGAGAGTCCAACTTCACAGAGACGGAGTTTATGGAGTTTCCCCCCCCCCCCCCTTCCAAAGTTCTTCTGACAATACTGTCATTGTCGATATAAGAGTTGTTAATTCTTTATGAATAGCACATGGGGCCTCTTGACTAAATAGTACGTTACATGTCCCAAATCTGTCAGCTGGACTCTTCTCTCACATGCTAGTGAGATCACTTTGATTGGAATGTTACAGGAATTGCTGGGCTGGCCGTGCAGAACTGAATGCTGCATTATATAATTAGATCTCCCAGAGTATTTTTTTCGCATTACCTCATTATTCTAGCTTAAATATGGAATCAGCCCTTTTGATGGGTTTGCTGGTTGTAATTATATTAATACGATTCATTTTGTGGTCCTGTCTTAGTGCTTATATAGATTATAAACTGTCCCGAAGGTTTCCTGATGCAATAAAAGAGGACTAAGAGACTTCAAAAGGCTTGCTCAGATTTAAATTGACAATGGGGAGAACTGGATAAGGTAAATGGAGCTAGAGCAGATTTTACCTTGGGATCTGATGAGAGAGAAATGACCTGTTGAGGCTGCAGAAAGCCTCATGTTGACAGAATGGGGAAAAAAAACAATGACAACTGATTGAGTTGAATGACTTCCTATCAAACTTTGGGCATGAATTTGTTGTTGGAAACAGACTTGTGGACTTTTGCCAATTAAATGATCTGGACAAGCTGGAAGGAATCCTATTGCTGGGCAGTCCAAACCTGCCCGTGGCCCGGTCTTGGTATATGAAATTGGGACGGCATGCTGCCCACTGAACTGACTGCCGGTCTGTATGTGAAGATCTCAGCTGCCTGGATGCAACAACTGACCATGTCCCAGTGAAGCTGAAGATCCCCAGCCCAGCTCAGCATCCATGTGCCGTGCTCTGGACTCGTGGCAGTGGATTTTTTTACCTGATTGGCTCATTTGTTACCAAATTCATTGTGGTTCCTCCTGGTCAGTTGGATGTGGAACTGACTGAATGATTTTTAACTGACCCGTGGTGAGTTTGGACTCCAAAGCCCTGCAAAATACCTTCATTTCTAGCCTTTGATAAGGAACTTATTAGGACACTGAAGGACATCAGGGTCATAGTGACACTGAATTTTTTGGTTAACTCATCTTGCAAAAGGACATAATGGGTTTCAAGTGAACTGTCTGCTTTCAAATGGACATCATACTAAGTCAAACATCCGAAAATCTTAATGCTTATACAACTCAATTTAAAATCTACTTTTAAGAACTCAGTTTTTCTACAGAAACCAACAGCATTCCCATAAAGACTTTCTGGCCCATTCGTGACTCACACACTCCTACAGGTTTGTCTCGTCAGTAACTGTTAATCAGCCCTTATCACTTTGTCTTTTGAAGCCATGAGAGGTGGTATGTTCTTATGTGGTGGAGCAGGGTAAATGTCAGGTCGACTTATTTCAGCCTCAGATTTTATTTGTGGTGGATGACCAATTTACAAAATAGTCTACAATGCCTAAACAGGGGTGCCATTGACTTGAGATCTAGCCAGATGACAATAAATTAAATGTGGATACAACTAACCTGCTTGTCCAGTTCTGTGGTTCTTAATTTTAATGGTGGTTCTTAATTTTAATAATGATTCTGTCCTATCTTTTGTTTTCCAACCCCAGCAGACCGCGAAGGGAAAGTGAAATGTCTGCTTGATGTGCAGACGTACTTTTGATAATAAGTAAATGGAAAAATAGACACAGCAAACCATTTTTTTTTCTTTGAATTACTCATCGTTATTCTTAGCTGTTGAATGCAAAGCAAAGCTTGCAGATAAATTGATAGTACCTTTAGGAAAAAATCTTCTAATCCTTTATTTCAATTATATGTAAATTGTATTTGACCGTCGTTTTCATATAATTGGTTTAAAAATGTGAATGTAATGAGAAATGATGCAAGTGAAGTTGTGGGTTAACTCCTTTAACATTTGCAGATATGGGGAACAGTCTGTCCGTGGGCTGGTTCTTTTGGTATTTGTCTATTTTAATCATTTGATTTGGACCTTAAGTGAGTAATATGAATTTCACGCGGATTGTAAAATGTCCTGGCCAGTGTATGATGTATGGATGCAGAACTGTTACTGTGATAGTGTAACTGTATATTTCATACATTCATAGGATTATGCTTTGTTTTGGTTTTAGCCAGCAGCTTGAACAAAAGTATAGGAGTCAGTACGTAAGTACTTTTCCTTATTTTGTGATGACATTAGAAAGGTTATAGTAACTCTCTGTGTTTGAATTTCCTCTTCCACAAGACTGGTTTTATAATGAAGTTCTGTCTTACAGGTGATATTAAGATCAATTTATAAATGTTGTAGAGAGTTTATGAGCTTTGTCTATGCACACTTGGCAGTTACGTACATACAGGTATGTGTGTGGATGTGTGTACAGGCATGTGCGTGCACCCATATTTTGACATAGGAATGTTAATATTTGAATATGATAGCAGCCTTTCCCACTTTAAGCTGCTCAGTCTTCTGTAGTTCTGAAAGAAAAATGATGGATTTAGCTGCTTAAGTAACTGAAATTGCAAAATGCCATTTGCATTGATGTGTTAGGACTGTGGTAATTTGTGGTGACCAGTATAACCAATTTTTTAATATATATCTATATATTTATTTATTTATATTTATTTATCTATTTATTTATTCATCTTTATTTATATATATGCATATATTTTTTCCCTACAGGCCTCAAAATCTTTCTGAACTGTAAAAGCTCAATTGATTGTCATCTGTAAATGTAATTTCTGTCTGACATCCTGTAAGGTGCATAAAGTTGGTGTTATGGACTGTTTATGGTATGGAGGACTAACTATAGATAAGCTCATGGTCTGAGCATGTGATTATATTCATTGATTAGAATAATATGACACTTTTTTTTTTTCAGTGCCATCCACTTAAACAATTACTGTCAAACCACATAAACCAAACTGCAGTAGGACTCCCTTAAATGGACTTGGCGTTGCAACAGGTGGTCTCATTACTTTAGGTAGGTCCATTACAGCCAACTTCAGAGTATAGAAGCTGAAGAGACAAGTTGGGCTACAATTACGTTGCCTCTCACAGAAGGAATCTGAGCAGCTGGGGGCCCAGTGGCTTTTTTGCCAGCTGTTTACAATGAGTTGCCATATCATAAAACAAGGCTTAGGGAAAATCTTGTAACCAGCAGATACAATATGGAAAAGTATTGCTAGCATCTCTCTATCGGGATTCACGTAGGCATCAAATCGCTGGACAAGTAAATGGCAGGAATCTCGGCTCAGTTATGTTAAGAGGAACCCAGAGTTAGGCCATAGAATGCAGTTGGTTTATGCTTGGTTGTCACCAAAGTGGGTGAGCTTATAGGGTGGCCCTTTGACTCTCAGTGCGTCAGGGCTAGGGACAGCACCTATTGCTAAGGCTGCCGGGCAGTTCCAGTCCTAAAGCCCTATTTTCAGCTGCTCACAACTTTGTCGAAGTAACTTTTCAAAGTAAGTTTTTCCACGTTGCATTGGGTGTCTGGCTCAGGCTGAATTCTCTTCAGCAATTTTCAGCCAGAGCAGTTTAACATCTTCCGAAAACAAGCCTAGAGAAAAAGACATTGTTTTACCCAGGTTAAAATATTATTGGCAATAGTTTTCTCTGAAAAGATGTTGTTGTCCCATTCTGGGAGATGATTCTCTTCTTCCCTGTCAGGGATATGTAACTCTTGTTCACATTGGAGGAAATTATCTAACTGCCTACTTCAAATTCAAGGAGGACAAGACCAAATCTTATGTGGAGAAATGAGGATAAGGGAAGAGGCAGGAAAAAAAATATTCTATTGAGGTTTTAGATAGAGAGGGAAAATGGGCCATGCGTAGTTGATGATAGGTAGAGCTGGATGGCACCATGTAGTAAGGCTGGTGCCATGAATGAGCGACAGAGATGAAGAAGGTGGGCAGGAGCCACTGGGTTGTGGTGACAGCCAAGGCCTGTTCAGGCCAAGGGACTGGGACAGAGAAATAACGGGATATCAGGATAAGGAACAAAAGTGTAGCAGGGAGACCTGGCAAGATGAAGGGAATGATGCTAAAATGAGAACAGCCAATGAAGACATGGATACTGGATATTTGGGAGAGCAATGAAGCTGGTGAGGGGCCTTCTGAGAAGTCACCATCCATGGAGGTGTTTAAGAGATGTATAGACGAGGTTCTTACGGACATGGTTTTTCCTAGAGTTAGGTTATGGTTGGACTCCAATGATCTTGAGGGTCTCTTCCAACCAAAATTATTTTATGATTCTAGATAGGAGCTGAAAGCAAAACCTTCATTGAAGTAGGTGAGTGGTTGACTAAACACCGAGCTGAAACCAAAACCTTCATTGAAGTAGGTGAGTGGTTGACTAAACACCAAGCTGAGGCAGACAGGATGAAATTAGAATAGTTTGGACCAACAGACAGGACAAAAATGGAGTCTGAAATGCATAAGGCTGAACCTGGGAGGGTAAGGCTTATTGAGCAAAGTGATTTCACCTGGGACAAGAACTCCAGGGAATAAAATGTCTGCTGGACCTCTTCCATTGTTTAAAATGTTGATGTACATCCTGGGACTCAGGCTTCATTGTTTTTGCCTATGAGAAAATTTCTGTGAAACTTAACTGTCAAAAATTCTTCCATCCATCTACAACTCATCCTCTAGCATAAAGTGCTCTGGATCTGTACCCTCTGGTTTTGTAGGTGAAACACAGAAGTGCCAGTGGAGCATCGTATGCTGAGCATCTACAGGGCCATATTCATAGGATGTGATGGATTTGAGCTCTGAGATTAAGACAGTGAAATTTATGTGCAACTTCTGTTCTGCTCCCAGAGTATTATGATAGTCTTAAACTGCGCTTTTCCACAGGTTCTTTTGCTGAATTATTGCACAGGATGAAATGCTCTGGGATTGAAGTTTGCGGGAACAAAGCTTTCAATGTTCCAGAAATGAAAAGATGGAGGATGAAAGACAGAGCTTTATGAAGACTGAAGTTTTGAGTGCAGTGATGAGGAAATTAGTTCTGTCTTTGCCTGTCATTAAGTTCTAAATGAAAACACTTAACTGTTTGTTTTCTTTGCTTTTTGGCTGCTTACCTGGAGATCCTGGGTCTAATTTACCTATGTGCCAAACACTAGCGGCTGCAGATTGTCAGTTTAACAAATAAACTAGTACCAGTTTAACAAATAAACTGATACACTGAGAATTCAAATTCTGAGAATCTGAATTGGGACGTCTGAAATAAATAGATACAAAAAGAATATGTCTTCTGTACTTTGGTTTCTTATTGCCAAATGAGATAACGTGTATATAACAGATGTTAATCAACATCTGCAAAACACATAAACATTAAAGGACATTCAGGAGGAAATTAATTATTCTTGCACAAGGGACCAAGCACTGATGATGAAGAAAACATGACAACTCATTAAGCAAGCACTATCCATCCTGTCTGCTGAATATGGGTGGAATACCTTGGAAAAAAAATAATCTACATGGCAAATGAGCATAACAAAATGGAGGGGAAATAGCTTTTCCTCCTGAGATGAGTGGCCAGCTATGTCTAGTACCACTTAGTTTCTAGATCTAGTTCAAGTTTGAGTGTGTGATAGATGTGGAGCTTCCAGCACTGAGATGCAAGTGCGCTGTGTGTAAGCAAAAGAAAAAAAAAATAAAGTAAAATTTGATGTAGAATAGAGATAGTCATAGCATCTAGGGAGGGTTTGAGGTTTGCATGTTGGTCCCTAGACTGCATATCAGACAGTACATGTCTAAATCCCAGGCCGAGGTGAGTTTGGAGCCCAGGTCCTGTATTTAAAGTAGTGCTTGAACTTAGGACTAAAGAGAGAGTTTTCCTGACCGCCTCCCCTTTGAGAACTGGCAGCCTTGAAACTCTTCATCAGAGTTTCTAACTGATACTCATGAGGTGGATAGTCTCTCTTTTCTTCTTTTAAGAATAATTTTTAAATTGCCATTAGGTTATAAAAAAAAAATCCCCAAATAATTACTGCTGTTTTCTAGACTTCCTTATGTATTAATAATTCTCTGAATTCCCCACATGTTTGTATTAAGACAACTTCATGGAAGAAGGATTCATCAAGGGCTATCAAATGCAGGACATCCTTGTGCTACAGAATGTTGAAATCTGAAGAGGATATTGAAGAAGTATAAATGTGTGCTTGTCTTATTCTTAGTCTCTTCTTAGACATCTACTGTTGATCATGATGGGACATGGTGCAGAGTTAACTGGTTCTGCAGGGTTCTTCTTTACAGGTCCAGGACGCTCTGTCTTTGCATCTGAAAAATACGAATCTGTCCTTTACGTTATTTAGAACTGGTCAGTGGGACAAATGCTTATAGAGGGTTGGAAGAAGCCCCAGCAAAACAGTGTTGTACCAAAAGGATGAAGAGGAAGATGACAGTGAGGATGATGAGCTACCTGAGGACATATGACTTTAATTTAACCCTTTCTATACCAATCCCAGAGCAGGTACTTCCAGTCGCACACCTCTGCGCCTCTGGTAGTTGATGAGATATCTGATTTTATGTCTGTGCTTGCTGGCTCTTTCTTTAGACATGCTTTCTTTGGCATGCATTTCAGACCGAATATAGCGACTTCCAGGTTTTTAATCCTTGCAAAATGTCTCCCACCACGCCTACATTTAAAAGGGCGCAGGATCCAGTTTGTTCCTAGGCAGTTAAACTACTTTACGTGAGCTACAGATCACAAAGTAGGTTTAATATACTATTTTAAGCATATGTGAATAGTGTTGTGCAGGGGGACATATCTGTATCTGTCTCTAATTGGAGGTCGTCCTTTGTGTAACCCTGTTAATGTTTTAGACTATTCTGGGAAACCCCATGGCCCAAGTACTATGGAATGTAGTTAGGAAAAACAGTGTTTTCTCAAATATTTCAGATGTGGAATATTTATTTTGTAGCCAGAGAAACTTGTTTTGTTGCCAAGCAACTGACCATGAGTAGGATCTGCTGCCAACTGTACTTTAAAAAGGAAAAAAAGCCTTCTTACCTCTCCTCAGTCTGCGTGTGAGCGTTTACAGTGCAGCAAAGAGAAATTCAAATGTGAAATCTGTGTGACAGGATTCATTGCTAGAAGCCTCAGGTCAGTTAGGTCTTTTCCATCCACCTTCCAGTTGGTCATATATAATTGATAGAAGAAGCCATGACTGAAAATATTGGTGTGGGAAATCCAGTCACTTTCCAAAGTTTTCTGTTTTGAATTCTGCTCCATCAGAGCCCAAGGTAATGGAGTTTTATTGTTTGCTCTTTGCTGGCCTTCTGGGCCAAAGGCAGGACCTTAGAACCAACTTGGAATTCTGCTCAGATTATTTTATTGACTTGATACGTTCACTTAGGCAGGCATCCAGATCTTCAAATATTGTTTCTTTCAGATTTCAAATACCCAAGCTGGTTTTCAGAGCTAAAGATGCTCAACTTGCACTCAATGGGTGAAGGTTAAAATGGGACATACATGCTTGTAGCAATGTGGTTTTAATCATTTCAGCACAAGGAAATACTCCCTATTGCATGAATATGCTGAACGAAAAGTAGCTACTTGGGGAGTTGTCTGTTTGTAAGGACACCTGCCTGGTTTACTGAACTTAGCTTGAGTAAACAGTCATTCTGGATTAAGCTGATGAATTGAGATTCATTCCTTGCAATGGGTATGCCTGCAATGAATGCTTCCATCTTTGGTTCCAGTCTTCAGCCTTTATCAGCTGTAATAACGGGAAGGAATGTTAATTAAATGCTCTTCTAAAATATAATGGTTGGACTCGATGGTCTTAAAGGTCTTTTCCAATCAAAATGATCCTATGCTTCTAAATGATCCTATGAATGGCCTGTTTGGCCACACGTGGATGCAGTAGAACGTGCTACCCACATTAACGTTGCTTGATAGAAGAATCAGGCTTGTAGCTCAGTCTTATGGAGAAGTAGGTCAAGAAATTGTACAAAGATGCAAGACAGAGCTGTGAAATTGGGGGGTATAGGAGCAGTCTCAGTGATGTTTCAGACATTTTCATATAATCTGTAAGTAATGTTTCTCATAGCACGAATCTTTGGGGTTTTCTCAAAGTTGTCGAGTTGTTTATCTGTGTTTCCGCTGTGCATTAGTTTATCTGTTTCTTGTGTGTATAGTGCACTTCCATGCTTCACTGCCTACTTTGGAGATGATGCTTGGATTTCTCCTGGGAGAGGTCAGATGCCAAATTCTTTGTTTCAAGAACAAAAGCAGCTTGGCCATGATGCTGCTGTTCAGCCTCCTAAAGCTTCTTCTCCAACCTTGGCTCTTCTTTCCATTTTGTCCTCCTAATTCAGAATAATGCCTGTCAGTTGACCTCGTTTAGCAGCCAAGGCTCCACATGGTGGTATCACCTGTTCTGCAGCTTGATCTTCAGCTGCTGGTGGAGTTTGTGTGTGCACATGGTAGTTTAGGTAACTTCTGTGATCATGGATGATTTTAAAATTCTGATGTTATGTGAGGCATTTTCGTGGCTCGTGTGAATTACTTGGAAAGTTCAAGTAATGGATTACTTCAAAAAATGCTATATCAAATTTATTTTGAATCATATAAAGATGATCATCATTCTTCACTAAGACATGAAAAGATTTGCTGAACATGAAAATAGAGGTGCTTACCACGTTTCTGGTGCGTTTGGGGGAATTTATCTCCGTTAAATTCTACTCATCATGTTTTTCTCTAGCTAAGTGTATGTGAAACTGTGCTGATGAGTTTTGGATTTTTATTAACATAGTTTCATTTGAGAAAATTTTTGAGGTTTTGGGCTGCATTCCAAAAGAGCAGAGTTATTCAAAGTGTAGTTCTTCACCATAAAGACAGCTAAACTTACTTTTGGTGTAAAATAGTGCATGAGTGTTGGTGATGAATTCAGTTTCTCTTATATAAGTGTTACTGTAATATTAGCAAAGAGAAGATAAGTTCAGCAGTATATAATGACTCTGAAATGTGTAACCTTTTGGTATAATTATATGTACAAATACATACTTACCATTTACAGGCTTTGCCACAGGTTGGACAGCCTATGATAATATTTCTTCAAAAAATTTTTCAAAGATCAGTGTTAGGAGCTCTGAGATCTCTCTTTAACATGACGATGATCATTTAATAGCCAGAAATGCTGATGTGATTCAGACTGGTGATCCTCTATGCTGAGCCATGCATTTAATAGTCTTTCTATTTTAATACCTTGCACTCTGAAAACTTTAGATCCTGTTGTGTGAGCTGCTGTGATGCTGAAGTTTAGAGCCTCCGAAGAGTACTACAAAGGAATCACTGTTTCTCTGCTCTTTGCTAATGAATTGCATGAATTTTATGCTATATTTTCCAGTGGCCTTTCACAGGACTCATCTGGGTAATTACCAAGGGAGGTAGAAAATAAAGCAATGCCTTCCTTTCCTTCGAGCTTTGCCATTCTGTGGCAGCAAAGCTCAGGACCAGCAGCTCTACGTGCAGGAAACAAGTTGTGTCTTTGCAGAGAGGTAAGTGACTGGAGCAGCGAGTTGCATTTTGAAAGGACGCATGGAAACGTGAGTTTTTGTGTCTCTGGACACCAGAGGCTTTTGAAAAGGAGGAAACTAACTTGTCAAATGCAAAAGGTGGAAAAGTTCTGATAAATATGTGTTTTTTAGGGAAAAATGTATTTCATCCCAACCTGAAATTTAAGTTAAAACAAGAGGGACAACTGTGCCTCGGGGTTCTGGAGTGGTTAGTGCTCCTTCACACAGCCACCTAGCATCTGGCAGACCAAGTCCAAATCGCTGCTCCGTCTTGCTAAAATGTGAGATTGACATTTTCCCATGTGAACCTTATGAATTTTTAGCTGTGCTAAACTCTGTCTCTAGATAAAAGCGGGAAAGATGTTTTTATGTGGAGTAAAAGGATAATTTTTGTGGTTTTCTTTTAAATATTAACCTTTCTTCGGCAGAGCTGGGGTGCTGGTTCCTGCCAAGTTCTCCCTCAGCTGCATGGGAAGTTTATCTCCAGGAGATACTTCACAAGCTGGGATTAATGCTGTGCTCTAGTGCTGTGTATGGAAAGGGATGAACCTCCCTTGAATATTTTTTGTTTCCTTGTCTTCAGATTACACTGATGTCATTTAGAGCAGGGCTGGAAATCTTGCCAGTTCTCATGCAAATAATAGCTCATTGCATTCCTTGTGGGAGCAAAATCGCTGAAAAATATGATCTTCTGAATTTGCATTTACTTCCTGATATTTACTTCCATCAGTGGAAATCATAATATAACACAGGCTGTATTTTAGGCCGTTACATGCACCAGAGATGAACAAACTCTCATATCAGTGTTGTGTTGCTGACGATGGTGGAATTATTCCTGATCCAGAACACGAAACAACATACCTAGGAGGGATGAGATATCCCTTTGTCGTATTCAAATTTTTATAGTACAGAGGATATAATTTCCCAGATTAAACCAAATATTGACATACCTATGGTTCATACTAAATATCAAAATTTTGGGTAAGCCATTTAGCATTTTGACCTCAATTGTTTAGGTATGTGAAGAATGTGAAGCTGTACATGGTGTCTAATAATTAATGAACCTGTTTTCTCCATTTGTGTGCAAGTAAAAATTAAATGAATGCTAAAGAAAGCCTGATAGTTGGGTTTGTTGGTTTTTTTTTTCACTACAGAAAGCAGCAAAAATCTTAAAAATAATCTGCAGATTGTGGCTGCCTAAAGATCCAGCCTGGAAAATATTGTTCAGCTGACATCTTGAAATCTTTCCTATTTGTGTCACGTAGTTGTGTGGTAAGAGAACAGAGGCAATACTGTCTGATTTGGCTGTCCCATCATAAGCAAGAATAACAGCTGATGAAAGTATGATCTGGTTCGGTGTTTTGCCCAATTCCATGTGGTTACATGTACTTTTTAACAGATAATTTTGAATAAAAAGCACAACAGGTTTTGTAAAATAGAGAACTGCATATTCCCTCTTTGATCACAACAGCTATTGAAAATATTACCAGCTGAAGTTTGCTTTCCCAGCTCTAATATGGGCACTACGTAGTGACTGTGGGATATTATGTATTATTTTGTTTGAAAACCCTTTGTTTGGACTGTGGCTGCTCGGGAGGTCATTGTTAGTCATCCTGGCCCTGGTTCTTGGCTATGCTGTAGTTAGTTTGCACTGGTCTACTGGATCTGTACCATGAAGGACAGTCTATCGGCAAAGCAATATTTTGCTGTCACTCGGCTGCATGAGTTCCTATCCTACATAGGATGCAAAGCTATGAACAAGGGAGTATGGTGTAAACATCCCAATGATGCCTGAAAACTGCACCCGCTCTTTACACCACTGACAGCTGATGTAAAGAAGAACAACGCTGAAGATGCTCCGCTCTACACTCAGGTTTGACCTGGAGAATCACCAGTCTCATGGTCTGGACAGCCCTGGTAGGGTGTTACTTGCTTTGGCTACAATCTTTTTAGGCTCTTTTTGTGCAGTTTCAGTGCTGCCGAGAGCCTTGCTCTGGCGAGACTCATGTTTTCTGAGTGCTTGTACGTGTTGGATGCACATTGCCAGTGGCCGGAGCTGCAATGTATATACATATAAGCTATAGCTGGCAAGCACTCAGCTGGTAAATAGAAGGAAAAGGAGTCAAGGAATAGAAATATGCTTACACGCTTCTCATGGTTTGCAGGTATTACTAACCACATTTTACAGCAAAATTTACTGGTGCACCTAATGCAAAAGCAATATTATTAAAATTATGTATCTACCAAAACGTTTCTTCAGGGTTTGAAAGTACTGAAGTATTTTTATTTTCCATAAAATATAATGTTCCAGGATAGTGATAGTTCATTAATAGACATTTTGGTTGCTTGTTCTGTCCCATTCTCACTTTTTCTGCCTGTGTTCTACTGAGTTGAACAAATGGGTTATGCAGCCTTAACAGTCACCTGTGGAATAGTTAGAGCAAATTGTAATATTCTGAGGCTCCACTTTCTCAAGGTTTCCTGAAAGAGTCTCTGTTTGTCATCCAGCCTGCGGTGCCTGTATTGGGTTACACCAGGAATGTGGAAATCTAGATGGGAAAAATCAGGCTGTGAAAAGATCTCAGGCTTTGAAATTTTATGGACCATGCTTGTTAATGCACATTCCATATTTCAGGGTGTCTGACTGCCCTCGTTCCTTGTAAGGATGTGACGTACGTGCTAGAATATGTGTGCATTTTTTTCTTACAAGCACTACTGAACTGATAAACAAGACCTCCTTTTCCACAATAGCATTCCAGTAAAATCCCAGTTTAGGAGTGGAATCTGTGTTTTTTCTATATACAAATAATCATAAGAGACTCATCTACAGGTTAGATCGTCACCTGCTGTAACTGAGGTTCATACTCATAAGAGGATTTACTTTCATCAGGACCTACATTTGCTAATTGTTAAGTGCAGTTAATAGGACTTCGATCAGATGTCTTGATTTGTGTGTGTATTAACTACAGTGTATGATACATGGGCCTTGTAAAATAAAAACAAAAAAAACCCCCATTAGCTCATGAATTTAGCCTTTACACACACAGGATAATGTATAAACAGTATCAAGAGTCTAAATTGTGCTCTGTATTGAAGAAAGTTTATTGCTTATTTTTAACTTCAATTTGTCTTGTAAGGTTACTTTCATGACCTGGTAAGATAATTATAAAGTAAAACAAAACAAGCAGAAACTCAAGAAATTGAAGGAGCTTCCCAATTAAAAATCTGCAATAAAATGTAATCATTAACGTGTTTTCTCCCTTTTTACCCCCTCTGTGTTGAAGGTACTCAGCAAGCTAGGCAAATTTCCTGACTATCTGTTGAAAAGGTGGGGTATTAAGAGGAAATTTGAGGGGGTGTGTTAACAGATCAGATTATCTCTACGTATGTGCTTATAGAAAGTGAGGCAAGAATTCCGAAACAGCAGTAGCTGGTGTACATGTTCATGTCTATTAGTGTCTCTATAAAGATGATGACTCCAGATTTATGAATGCAGCGAGGTCAGTCCCGTAAGTAGGTGTATTCAAAGCCATTTTTGGATTTTATACATTGAAACAAAGATGGCAAACTTCACTCAGAAGGCAGGAGACACCCCATTCAGATAATTTCAATGTCCTGTGGGTTTAGGGAGAGACTACTGAATAAGCATTCCTCCATACGGTGTGAAATTCTGTGGCCCAGCTTATGCAGGTTAGACTATAGTATCGCAATTCGGCTGCAAAATGACTGAATACATTTCTTGAGTAACTCTGTTGTCTTTGCTCAGTAGCTCCATATTTTAAACTCAGTAGTTGTTTAGAAGTTACTGGGGTTTTGTTCAGCAGAAAAAGAAATGCTGGTCTCTAGCAACCACTGCTCCCTTAAGAAGACGTGGCCTAGAATAAACTTCAAACCCCAACGAGGGACCATGGAGTTGACTGGGCAGTTCTGGGCCAGTTTGAATCCCCAGCAACACCTGAGCTCATGAATGGTTCATGGATGCATGGGGGTGATGGATTATGGACACCTGTCCCTAATGTTTCTGTTGTTTTGTTGGGCTTATGTCCAAACATTAGTGTTATTCAAACCTCATAGGTTTTGGTTTAAAATCTGAAGCAAATGCTGTGTGAAACTGATATATTTCCAAATAATTTTGTCATCGGGCAATTAAAATACCATGTGCTATAAACATCCATAAGACGCTATGGATGGGAAAGTTGCCAGTTTCACAAGTCACATTGCTTTCAGAAGTACAATGAATGTACAGTACTCTGACCAGTTTGGAAAGAAAAGTCATTTTCCAGCTCTTAAGAATCTTTCTTTAGTTTTTCGCACTGCTCTGAATTCAAGTTATGATTTTTAAGGCAGAACTGTTAAGCACCAATGATTTGTCAGTACTAGCACACTTAAATTCCTAACAACGTAGTTGGGCCCATGCTTGATATGTTAATTTTGCATACAAAATGAGTTTAAAGTACAGTTAGCCACAAAATGTGTGCTGCTTATATTAAAATAAAAAAGCTTTATTGTATTAGAAATAACTTAAAATAGCTTATAACTTTTTTCTCCAGTGTTAATGTTGCTGGTCAAGAATATGACTGCATAGATTAGGAATTTAAATAACAGTCTGTAAGGTTTGACTCTTGATATGATTAGATGTTAGATATTTCCCTTGACTTCGAAAACTGCATCTCTCATGGGCTCGATCAAGAGATGCTTTTTAACCTTTCATAAATTGAAATCAATTTCAAGTAATCTGTCAGCTTTAACGCAAAGTGTTGTGAACCTGATGCCTTAGAAATGTGGTTAGAGGTCTGACTGTGATGTGATTAACTTCAGGCGTTTTGATTTATTATTGGTCTGTGCCTCAGTTAACTGAATTGTGGGATGAAGCCAGGGGTGTTGTGCCTGCCAGGGGGTGTGCAGTTGGGTATCTCTGCACTTGTGAGCAAAGAAGATGCAATCAGAATGTCAAGGGAGTGTGTAGGAGAGCTGGGTACCATCCCCAGCACTGCTGGTGCCTTCTGGGGTGCATTTAGAGGAATCGTTCAACAACTGCACTAAGTTAAAAAACATGAGCAAATTAAAATAAATGTTGCGTATTCTCTGAAAATTATGAAGTTTTCCAATTCCAAAAAGAAATAACCTTTTAGAGTCTGTTATTATCTGAAAAGAAAGAAAAACAATGTGACAAAGTTAGTTATCAGTCCCAAAGTAAAGAAAGTTCCTTTAGTCTATTGTTGCTCTTTAGGAACAAGAATTCCGATGGGAAAACCCCAGAGGAGTGCTAACAATTGGAAATTCTTACCTAAACAGTTAAGATGATTAGCTTGACTAACGTATTTTGGAAATACAGCTGGCCATGTACACTGTGTGTTGATGTTCCCAATACATGTGTCGTATGATGCGCTCATGACCAGTTGACTTGAAGAAGCCCATCTCAGCACAGGAAAGGGTAATAGTATCTTTCTTCTGTTTGTACTGATGGAAGAACAGAAATCCAGGCTAAGTTTTGCAATTCTGACTCAACCACAGCCAGAAACTTGGTTGATGGGGCTGCTTTTGGCATTAGACAAAGCAGGGAGGTGCCTGGGGGACCAGTAGGGAGTGGTGAAAAGACCCAGAAATCATAGAATCGTCACAAAGTGGTTTGGGTTGGAAGGGACCTTCGAAGCTCATCTGGTCCTACCTGAGTCCATGACAGGGACATCTTCACCAGCTCAGGTTGCTCAGAGCCCCATCCAACCTGACCTGGGATGTCTCTAGGGATGGTTCATCCACCACCTCTCTGGACAATCTGGGCCAGGCCCTCACCACCCTCGTTGTAAACCTGAGACTTCTGTAATTCAGATGAAGATGCAACTGGCATGGCTGCCTTGGGAGAAGCTCTTGGTGCCCAAGAGCATTTTGCTTTTTTTAGTGTTATGGGTTGTGTGTGTGTAGAGACACTGACTTGTCAGGAGAGATAGTCTGTGATGATAAAAGGGGTCACAGAATGGAATATTTTGAGAACTAGAGTATAGCAGAAAGAGAACGTCAACACAAATTTGAAATGTTTTCTTAGTAAAATGTAGGTATTTGCAATTACAGCATTTTCAGACACAGAAAAAAACAACTTGGACATTTCTGAAGAAGACAAGAGGATCTTATGCAAAGGTACGTTTTCAAATACAGGGCCTTTTATATTAACTAACCTCTCATTTTACACTCCTTTGGCAGTGAGAAAGATCCTGTATAGTGAGACTGTATTTAATACTGCTGTCCCTGGTGCACATTGCACTTCAGGAACACTGTTAAGGAGAAATCAATATAACTGAGAAGCAAGTAGTTACAGATATACACTGAAGATGTTATGAATTGTTGCATTCTGATCTGTAATATTTTTTGAAAATTCATGCAAATTTCGGTAGGAAATTTTATGTGGAAAAAGAAAGCAATTAGTTCTTTTCTGATGCTTATTAATGTGTATAAATATGATTGAAGCAATGAGCATGAGATTTCACTGGAAGTGCTGAGGGAGTAATAGATAGGAATTAGCAAAAGAATAGGAGGAATGAATGGGGATATGCACTGAGCATTTATTCTCTTTGAAAGATGATCTCTCTACCTGAGACTTAGATTTACTAAATCACTAATGGCTGATATAAATGGTTGCAGATAGGATGGATGGCCTCAAGATTGATGGCTGACTGTTGTTGGTCTATGTTTTTAATCCAGGCTTCTGCTGGAATGCAAACTTCCTAGCTCAAGATGGATTATACAAGGGCATCAAGAAGCAAAAGACAGTCATGGAATTTGTCTGCGCCTCAAACTACCCAAGACATGAAACTGTTTTTGCTTGCAGTGACATGCCTGTTAATGCCAGGTAGTGTAATACTTTCTTTCTACAACGCTTTGCTTGCAGTTGAAAGTAAAATATTTTCTGATACAACAACCGTTCCTTGCAATTTTTGATGAATTACGATTGTGTTGTCTGCACAGATAAATCCTGAGGGTTTTTGGGGGTCACTGTAACAAAGCAGAAGGTGCCTGAGACACTTGGGGTGGGCAGCATGACAGTAGCTGTAGTGAATTAATTTCATCACAGTGCAGAAGTACCAGAAAACACCCAGAATACAACGGGGGACAAAAGAAAAATCATACAACAAGCAGAGACGGGCCTGGATCAATTACTAGTTCTGAATTAGGAGGCACTTTCCTGTGAGTTCGTGTCTGAAACATGTGGGTAATGTGAGAAATCTAAACTTTCAAGTGTGGCTCCAAACCCCAAGGCATACTTAGATAATGACCATGAAGTAGTTGTCTCAAGTGTTAAGGCTTCTTTACAATAACACCTGTTAAACATACTTTGATTTTCCATTAACTGAATATTGATGGAGAGGTATATGAGTATGGAAGGCTGAGTAAAAGCTAGAGCTACAACATTTTAAGTGTAGTTTTAAAAAGCAGTATCTCTACAAGAATGCGTGCTATTATTCTTATTTGCTTTTAGCTTCTGATCATTCTTCTAACACATAGAGCATGAAAATGGGATAAATGCTACAGACTACAGACAATTGATGCAACTGGTGTTATTTAAGATGATCCTATTTGCAATAGCTACAAATAAGACTGAGTTTCCATTAAAGCAAGAATATTAACTGAATAGCTAATAGCCGATGTTAAAATTCAATAAATAATTGAGTTAGAAAAGGGAACTGGATGAACTGAACACATACATTCTTAACTACTGGGTCAGCTTTGGTGAAAATGCATGAAAATGTTGGTTATTAATTTTAAATAAAAGATTCCATCCAAATGTTGAGCGCTGTGACTTCCTACACTTCCATAGTCAACCAGCTATAATCCAAATTTGGTACAAGTGGAGGACCAAATTTTTAGAAGATGAAAGTAGAAGAAATTTTTGATTTTTTTCCATCATGTTTTTTTTTGGCTGCTGAAGAATTATCTAATACAACAGATAATGTTGATGCTTTTTGTATTTTTCTACTCCAATGTGCCCCATGAATTCTCCAGAATAGTATTCTATATGGGGAGTGTAGCAATTCCACTTGATGGTGATGCGCACAGCTTTGGGGGGTATCCCTGCCCTCTTCTTGGAAATAAAAGACACAACCTACTTTCTCTGCCCTCTCCACCCCACAGAGGTTCCTTAACTCATGAGTTTTATCTCCGACATCCCGTGTGATTTCAGCACGTCCGCATGTTTCTTGAGTGCTTTTCCCAAGGTGAGGATTAGAGAATATCAAATGCTGCTTGACGGAGGGAGGAAATCTCGTGTAATGCTTTTGTTCTGCTAACATCTATGTAAAGAGCTGCCTGGGAGTTTTGGAATGGAATCTGTCATCGCCGTAATCCCGCTCTGGAAAATCGTGATGGAGACAGCGCGGGGAGCGACGTCGTCGGCCATCTGACACAGTCATTGCCCACAGCAAACTCATCTCCTGACCAAACTTCCCTTTGTCTCTGACATTTAAATGCCCAGTTGGCAAGGTTATTGGTGTTGCCTTTTTTTCCCCTTTCACAGCTGTGTTGAAATTTGAAACACAGACTTGCGAGAAAAGGGCTAATACAGAGGAGGGTCTGTTCAACGCTCTCGGCGGACTTTGGAGGAATTTTCGTACACTCAGCCTTCAGTGTCATATGCAGGAAATTCTTCTTTGGTCCATACAACGCAATAAACAAACCTCCTGTGTATTAGCTTTAGATTTTTAGCACTTCTATCATAGGCTATAGCAAGTGGTAAAACTGCAAGAAAGCAGCAGTTTGCTTTACAAGGGCTCTGGCCTGCCCTCATTCTCACATACACCTATTTATTAAGGACCTGTTGCCACGTAGGGCAATGGTAGTTGTGTGACATAATGCAAAAATGCTATTTATATATCGTGTGCTAGCCGTGGATTTGAGCAATCACGTGGAATTATTCTCCTTCCCTGCGTCTGTAAATCGATGTACCAGTGATGAGAAATGCTGGATGTGAGAAGGCAGCCTGTATTGTAATCCTGTTTTAGAGGTGGATTGCCTTTTTCCCTGGGTAAGTTATATGTTGTGTATGGGTGCTAGTGTTTGTAAGGTAGCATTGCAGGTTGTTTTTATGAATTAAATCATGATTGTATTTAGACATCTTTAGATACATGCCGAACTATTGTTTTACAGATAATAACATTACACGTAACAAAGAGTCTTTTTTTAGAGATTATAATCACCAAGAATAGCATGTTTTTGTTTATGACTATGGATGCTCAGTGTCATTGAAACTAAACCAATGGATATTATGTTTAAATGTATTGAGAGTACACTTTATCTACATAACAATTACTACACACAAGTAAAGAACCTTAGAAATGTTGGCAGGTGGTAAAGCTATACCTAAAATGTAGCATCCACATGTGTTTCTTAGCTCTTAACATGAGTATGTGTCCCTAGTTCCATCACAGCTCCGTGTTGGGATGAGATCTGAACAGGTCTCCATCCCCATTTTCCGAGGGCTGGGTGGGGAGGTGTGACTTGCTGAAGCTGTTTTCTCGGCCTGGGTAATGGCAGAGCTTCCCTTCATGCCAGATAATTCTCCTCCAAGATATGTGACTGACACATTGGATTTCTTTGCCTTTTGGTATTTATTGGCAGGTTTTCTGAGTGTAAGCTTGCCACTGAAATTTATTACTTCATTAGTTTTTCAACCTTATTCTTCTCTTGTTAATATTATTTGTGTTTGATTAAACCGCTGAACACTGTTAAATATGCAAGGAAGAGAGGCAGCAGTGAAATATGACTGATTCGTATAAAGGGCTTATCTTTTTTCCACTGGAACAAATCCTAATAAATGGTTAAACTCCTCTGTTCAAAGGCTAAAATAACATGGATCCTGTGTACAATGTGTGTGTTAACTGTGTTCAGAACCCCCAAATAAAGTGTGTATGCTTTATTTTAGGGAAAAATGAGCTTAGATGGATTGTTTGGATCCAGTGGAGAAGGAGATGGACCAATGTTATCCTCATCACTGCCAGTTCCACCATCTGCAGAGATTATTGCCACCTGAGTGGGAAGAATCCCGTGGTACGGACTGAAGTTGTTTATTCTTTGTTTGAAGTGGAATCATAACCATTTCTTCCCAATGTGTCTGATCAAGCGGAAAAAGTGTATTTCTGAGACCTGTCTAGATCTGTGATAGTGCTTTTAAACTGGGACTAAGGAAGCTTGGCTTTAACCCTGGTTTGGGCAACATCCCGCTCTCTGAATTGGAAAGGCAGCTCAGCTTTGAAGTGGGGGTAAGTGCAGGAAACTTTAGAGACCTGTGGATGAAAAACGGTGTATCAGTGTTTCCTATGAGACAAATCTTGGTTATGTACTAGCGCTCTATAAGTGCTGGAATTTTTCCTGTGCACAGTGTTTCTGTTCACTATAAGTTGGAAGTTCCACTGGAGCAACTTGGGGCTGAAAACTAAACTGAACCTCATAGCAAGAATTTGTTATAACAAGACTGACTGATTTTAAATGCGCTATGCAGAAAACAGCAGAGAGCCACGCAGTCTGTTGGAAACACTGGACTAGGTTTCAAGTCTTTAGCTTTATAACCTTTGCATAATTCCTAAAATCTTGTGTCGTGTCACTAATTATTTGCTAAAAGCACCTGTCAGTAACAGATAATTTTCTTAAAAAGAGTTAACTCTGCTCCCACATGGACAGTCTGTTTGCCTGCTTTGGTTTTGATGCTCTTGGGTAATGGTACATGGTGCGGGGGGGAAGGGGAGCTGAGCTGCCAACTGGGAATCTTCAACACAAAAACTATTAAGGGGTGATAAATCATCGGAGGCCCAGCACGTGATTAAAAGCTGTGGCCACCAGCAGTGACCCATGGGGATGGAGGTATCGGTGACAGAGAGCAGGGGGGTGTTTGGCATTCCTGTTCAGAGGCCTCACCGGGGCACCGGGGTTTATTTATGTTTCTGTTCCACCGACTCCTGTGAAATGCCCTCTGTCTGTGCAGGGAACACACATCGAGCTGGGGAAAGTATCTTTGGTATTTCTTGGAATGTCAGTGCATGGATACTTGAAGGTAACACGTGAGGAGAATTACCTGGGATTGCAGAGTGAAAACCAAACATTTAATCAGTTCAGGACTCTGTGAATCGACAGTCAGCATCACGCAGTTATTGTCATTTTAGTTGATGCACAGAATAATGTAAATATGACTCCTTTCCTCTCAACTAAGTCCATCTAGAAAAAGAAGTGTCGGGCCAGACATGGGGACATCCAGTCTCAGGTGCTACTTCATACTTGGCTTAACAGAAAGCTTGATTAAATAAGACTCCAAAATAGCATTATAGTTTGGCCTATTTTGGTAAATGTTTGCAGCAAAACCAGTATGTTTTGTTGCTATGCACAAGACTTGAATCAGAAGATTTTATTCCTTCCTACGCTCTTTTTATTAGCTTGGACTGAATATTTTCAATGGCCATATGATTTGGAACAACTGAGAAGCAACTCACTGTAAACTTCTTGACTTTTCACCAGCACCAGGAATATCTTAAAAGTTTTGCTGTGGTTATAGATAAGCAGGTGATTACTGTTTAATTGATGCTGCTCAGTGGGATGAATGTGAGCGATATGAGCACACCTTGTAAAGAAACAACAGAAGGAAGTCGGTAATAATTTGGTGTAGAAGGCTGACAAGGACTCTTAGCAAGTTTGGAAACATTATGGTTGCCAGATGTGCTCTTCCAGATGTCAGGATTTCCTATTATATGTTTCTTCCGGTCAGGAGAAGCAGTTCCCATGATAATATTAGAGCCTTTGAAACATGAGGGTTGCCTGACCCTGAAATTAATTCTGTGACTTTTGTTGTAAATTATACTTATTATTAGAAAAGACTGAAATCCTTCACACCCCGTTGTGCATGAGGGGACAGCAAGATGCCTTGGTAGGTGAAAGGCAAGAAGTTTTTGATGTGAAGGAAACCAAAGTGTGGATTTCTGCCCGAATTTACAAAGAGTCTGAAATAATAATTCCAAGTTGATGAAGACAAATTAAATAGCAACACTTGACAGTTTGTGGAAAGAATTAAGAAAGGGGGACTATAGAGAGTTTCACCTGCATCTTGGAAAATAAGTGATATGAACGATTAACCATGTGAGAGACATGAAGGGTCAGCAAATTAGGAAAAAATCATTTTCCTGGACGTGAATTCATGCTTGCAAAAGTTTTGGAAAATATGACCTGGTCCTTAAGGATTTCCTTATAAGCATGGAGTGTCCTAAAGCTGGTCTGTCTTTATGGGACGTATATTTAACATTGTATGTTTGCTTCTTGACCCAGATGGGCATAGCCCTTGCTTAAGTTGGAGCACATTTTAGCTTATAGTTGTGGGAGACATTGTGATGGGTATGAACCATGTCCCTTGGCAGAGCCTCATTTTGCTTTATGGAGCCCCATATCAGCACAGGCTCTCATTAATTTGCTTTACATTGTAAAACAAGCTCTCTTGACAACTTGTGGGCTTTTTAGTAAGGCCTGAGCAACATTGAGAAGTGATTATGGATTGAATGCAATATTATTATGAAAGATATTGCTTGTATACTCTCAGCAACAATGCAATATTTCACATTTCAGCCCAGGCTGCCAGTGGGTGCACACCATGCTATCTCTTTTTAGATAGTTATCTGCGGCCACTCCAGAATGATTGAGTTTGCTTACTTCTTAAAACTCATCTGTTTAAAAGACAGCCTGTGCTTATGGGAAAGGGTCCTCTGGCTTTCTGTGCTCCATCTAGCAAAGTGACTCAGCCTGATTATGGTTAAAAAGGCAATAGAGCTCTGAAAACCAGCTTTTTGCAGACCCAGAGGGTCAAAGCGGTAGCCTGGAAATGCATTGGGGTCACCATGCAGACAGGAGAGACCTTGAACAATTACATTTAATTTGACTTGCAATCAAACAGAAGTAGATGGCAGAGCAGGAAACGGTATCTTTAGGCATGACATGAAATAGTATTGCTGTCAACTCAAATAAGAAAATCTGACTTTTTTTCAAGCAACTACATATTTAAATAGCCTGTAGGGTCAAACAGCCTTTCCTTACAGCGCTTTGATAGCTGGCCTGATAAGGGCAGATACACTATAAATATCCTAAATCAATAACACCGTATCACTGCTGAAAGCAGACGTGTTCACATATCACAGCAGATGGGAAGAAAGCAAATAATATTTGTCTTGCCTTTCAAATTGATTTCCTGTTTTTAGTAAGCCAGAGTGTGTCCATATGTTAATCAGATTGCTAAGAAAGATTGCTCAGGGCAGCAGACTCCTGCTTGACCTGCTGGGAGAAAGGGAGCAAGGAAGGGAGGAGGAAATCCTCTGTGGCCCTAAAATATCTGCGGCAGAAGCAGTTTTTACAAATGTTATGCAAATGCCTGTGCTTCCCTGACTTTCTCTGGGAAGTGCTGAGCTCTTTTTTTATCTTCCTAGGCTCAGCAAGCTGCAGGATTGGACCTCTTCACCAAGGATTCCTTAATCCAGCTTTTCTTTCCTCTTGGAGAATATTTGCCGTGATGTAAATAGCATCCCAGTGTTTGGCAGAAAGACCCAATGTCCTTGAGAAATGCGATGGCTACAGCCCTTGTTCTCCACCTTCCCTTGCCCTTCTTCAGCATCTTGCATTTCTCTGCTCCTCCGCATTTGTGCTAATACGTGGTTATTTCAGCAACAACGTGCCCCACGACAGAGCACAAGGACCGTCCATAATGGCTTCCAAATGCACTCCCAGGTTGTACTATTTTTCTCTTCAGACAGGAGATTTTAATTAACTTTAATGCAAAATGGTTCAGAGTTTATTTGTGCACGCACAAACTCTGATGTTTATGGGCAATATACAATTGCATGGGGAGAAATGATGGCACACTTGATGCTCTACACATGTTTTCTGTGCAAGGCATTTATGTACATTCTACAAGCTGTTTGGTTTTATTCTGTTGTAAAAAGCACAGATTTATGAAATGTTTGGGTTGACAGTGTCATGAAAATCATTTCAGTAGACATTTAGTCAATACCCATGGTCTGCTAGAAAGCTCCCACGGCAGCTGCAGTCCTGTAGTTGTGTGTGTTTGTGCCAATGTGGCACACTTGTGTTGTCCTAAATATTAAAATCAAACATATCATGTTATCTATCAAATATACAATAAATACCAAAATTAATTGTTAATGGTCTAAATTTGTATACATTTGGTGTTTTCTGCTTGGCTGGCATGGGTTAATACAAGATGATCCTGACATACCCATAGAGTCCCTGTTACCACCTTCAGTATTTTGAGATGCGGATCCAACAGCCAAAGCACTAGTCCTGATTTAGGAAACTTCTTTCAAAAACCTACCTTCATGTTTGATTCTTAGCAAGTTGCTAGACCATACCTTTTTTCCCCATCTGTTGATGGAGAGCGGTACTTCTTGCCTTGTAGCTTTGAAAAATAGACTAAAAATTGGGATGTGGTCAGATTCCACAAAGATACCTAAAAGAGAACTGGGTGTGCCAAGGATTAGATTGATTCACATCCTAATTTATGTTACCTGCTGTTTGGGAGCACTAAGGGGAAGGAATGAGACGAGAATGAAGCCGTTAACTTCTTTCCTGTGTTCAGCGTGCACTGGCTGTGTTCAGGAAGCATCTTGGAAGTCCAAACGCAGGGAGGACCAGAGCAGATCAGTCCTTATATTTCTGAAGTTAAAAGACAAAACCAGAAGACCTCCCCTTCCTGTAGTGGCTTTTATTATTAGAAAAGTAATTTTTTTCTTTTTTTTTTGAGAGGAAGGATGATTTTATGGAGCTGGAAGCCAGATGATCTCACTTGTAATCCTGATGTTGACACAGATTTTCCTGTGTGGCCTTGGAAAAATCTCTTGCTGCATTCCGATTTGCAACCAGTAAAATGCAACAATCATTTTTGTTATCTCTGAGGAGCGCTCCGCAGTTAATAATACATGGCTACTATTAATAGATGGATTTTGACACATGCATAAGTACTGAAGATAGCAGTTTTGTATCCAGTGTTTTTTTGTTGTTGTTTTATAAGCATTTAAATAAGTTAGGTCTTAACTCCTTGGCAGCTTAGGTACTGTATTTCTATCACCATCAGGATGTACCTTAATTGCTTTCAAAGTTCTGTTGCGGACTAATGTGCTGGCATAATAGATCTGTGCTACTTTCAGTATTTCTGCTCCCTACACACTGCAGTCTATGCCAGTTCAGCTGATCCACAGTAACTTGTGGGTATCCTGCAGATACTTGGCCTCACCGCTGCTTTAGGTTGGCCATGGCATTCTCTGGAGTACTTGGGTGGTAACATTCCCCAAAAGACAATTTTTTAGTTTTTTAAAGCCTGCCATTTGCCTTTGTCACATAAGGGAAATGATGTTCATAGTGGGTCCGAAGACCAGTGAAAGTCTCAGCTCTGAAACCTCTTTATTGTAACTCTTCAGTGTTGAACTAACAGGTAGAGCCTTGGCAAAGGTCAGAATATTTCACAGCGGTCACTGCAAAAACAGTAGGAGAGAAGCCAGAGATGAAGTGACATGGCAAAGGTTATGGAGCAGTTTAGTACTTGAATCGGGAGCAGGTTACAGACCTCCCAACACCAGCTTGGTGCTTCAACCTCCGAGTTATGCCAGTTGCCAAATATCCAAAGTCTGTATCCAGATGCTTACTGTGTGTATAGCTGGGCTATAGGGGACATTTCCCTTTTTCTTTTTCCAAATAATCACCAGTTAAAAATCAGTGCCAGCATTTTTTTTTGGTCCTTTCATTTGCTTGGAATCTTCTTAACTGCACATCTGATTCTTGGTAGAGACAGGTATTGTAATTTCTATGTTGTTATCTGATCTATTTTCTAGTGTGTGTAGCTGGTTTTGAAAGCAAATAAAAAGTAATCCAGTTAGACTTTATTTAAATCCATTCAGTAGGAACAATTATCTCAAGTGCTGCAGCTTCTGACATTCATCACTCTAGAAAAGGACACAAAGACATGTATCAAAATATGACCATTTAACTCGAGTGGTGCTTTGAGGACATGAGAATAGAATCACACTCTCGCATTAAATAATAATATGTAGTTCAAATGTGATTAAACAGTCCTTGCTTATGGTTAATGTTTGTGTTTAATGAAGGGTGTCTAATAAAGGCACTCTAAAAAAGTTACCAAATATTATAAAGAATTGCTTTGCTGTTTACATCCGCAAATATTTTAGGTAGAGGGAGAAAATCGTCAAGTGTTGGCTGTCACTCTTGGGTGAATGTAACAGATTCAATTATGTAATGTGACAATGAATTTGTTCTGCTTTGCCTTGGGTTAGAATTTAAGCTTTTCCCCCTTCAGATTTATTCAGATTGTTAAGTGGCTGCTGAGAAGCTGGAACCTCGTCAAACAAACTTGGCTTTAAATTTTAAATTATTTTTAATCAATATGTGAAGAGGCCAAGCTCTGCCATATGTTACTCACCATCCATTAGTTGGTAGCTGGTCATTAAACTCTCACTAAGGTTTCCTAACTGTGACTATTGTGGTGATTTTTTTCTCCCTCTCTCTTTGTAGAGTATGGGCAAAGGGGAGCATTCGTGGCAGATTGCCTTGAGGACAATAAAAACTCTCATGTAGTATGGTTGTTTGTTCAGACACAAACAATAGAGACATTTTGCTATTACCATTTGCCAGCTATCAAGGGGTTTCGAGCCCCCTCCCCCTTGGTGCCTACAACTCAAAACAGATGCAAAATCTTTCTTTTCAGCCCCCTTGAAATGACCTGTGGTGGTGCAGTGTCATTTAGAGGAGAAATTATTGGAGTGAGAGTGGCTGGTAACAATAGGGGCCTTGTGCCAGGCACATGACGGAGCAGCGAGGGGGCTGTTGGTGACTTTATTGGGGAGGAGGACGGCAATCTGGCAGGTGCTGCCATTGTTAAAGGTCTCCGCTCCTAGACAGTGGTCGCAGATGAGTTCATGTCAATTTTGTTCCAGCTCTTTAGGCCGGGTTCAGTGATGTGACACTGGTCAAGTAGCCGATCCAGCTTTTCTGATCTTCTCAACATGAGCCCTTCTGTAACATAACCCTTTATTGCTGGGATATGTCAACATGCTTCTCGGCCATATGGCTTCAAGCTAGAGTAACTTTTGTGCTCTCTGAAAGGGACATAATAACTCAATGTTTGCTCTGCTAATACAGCCCCCTACTCACTACTGATCCTGGCATTATTCTGTAGAGATGTCATCCAGAAAACCAATTACAGTGTATTGATACAAAATAGATCCATTGGTTTAATGCTGAGTTTGACAACAACAAGAGATTGTTGCTTATGACCTGAAAGCTCCCGCTGATTATATTTAGAAATGTGCACTTTCAGTGTTTTCCTTTTTATACACGTTACAATGCTGTGTTCTGGTGGTGGGATGGCAGACCAGGAAACCAGGGTGAAGAAGTTTACATTTTTTTACACGAGAAAGAATAACATGAGTGATGTTAAGTAGAAAAGGTTAAACGCATTGAAGTAAATGTTTTAATGCATTAATTTTGCTCATGCTGTCCCTTTTCTCAAAGCGCCAGGCCACACTATAATAGCTACATCTGCTTCTGTTGTGCATATTGTTTGGTTCTAGGGTTGGGTTTTTTATTGGCTCAGAGAATAAAAATTAGTCTTTCTGTGAGGAAACAAAGAATTTGTTTTTGTAAATTGCCATTTTCTCCCCCACCCCGCCCTGAATAAATCATGAAAAACCTGGCAGATCGAACAGACCAGCCATATGGAAACTGGCAAATTTTAGTCTGCTAAGGATAATTAAACAGAGATGTTATGTAGTCTAATGAAATACACATTCGTGGTACAGGGGAGAAACAGAGAGATGCAGAATGAGATTCCTCATTGCAAGGGTGGTGAGGCCCTGGCACAGATTGGCCAGAGAAGCTGTGGATGCCCCATCACAGTATCACAGTATGTTTGGGATTGGAAGGGACCTCGAAAGATCATCCAGTCCAATCCCCCATCCCTGGAAGTGTCCAAGGCCAGGCTGGATGGGGATTTGAGCAACCTGGTCTAATTTCACCTAAGGTGTTAACAAACACCACAGACCAGTGCTGACACGTTAACAGAGCAAGGACTTGGTCATGATATGTGGAGGAGCTCTGACCATACAAACCCATCTGCACTGCAGATAAATGTTATTGATCTTATTAGATAAGTTTGACTACCTTTTGTTAATATATAACATCAAAGATAAACCAATGTGCAAGCAAAGGTCTTGAAAATTTGGCACTGAAATGGACCTATAAATGTCTTAAAAAAACCCCAAAGTAGTATATTTGAACTACTGTAATTGAACCAGATATAAAACCAAACCTTAAAAATAATCAAGATAGATATCTTTGCAGGGAAAAAGAACTATGTAACTCTTGCTAGGGACAATGGTGAATCAAGTATTGCAGCACTTTTGAGATATGTGTCCTTACAAAATGACACTGCCAAAAGCCTTTCAAATGTCATTTATTTTGTTGAAACCCTGAGAATTTATAATATTTTTTTGTGTATTTTAAAACTGATGAAGTCTTAACTTAGGATAAACAGGTAGCACAGAAAGGATGTATTTTCTAGAGTAAAAAAGTGGAGTTGATGAGCTAGGAATATAATAGGAAAAGGCATTAGGGTTTATAGGAATGTTTAATATCAGGGTAATGGGAAATGAGTCAAGTATGCAACCAATCTAGCCAAACCCTTCACAAACAAACAAGCACTTCTGACCTCATTCCTCAAAAATAACAAGCAGAAAACAAACTGAAAAGAAATCTAAAGGGAGGTAGATTGTGGGGGGATGTGATCTGTTAAAAGAACATCACTAAACCTTCCAAATTGCACTGTCCCAGGGAAAAAATGAAGGAGAACAAGGACACACACACACATTCAGTTTGTGAAATTGAGCCAAGTACTCTGCAGTATCCAGCTGTGTGACAGGAGCTTGTGTGGCCAAAAGATCCTCTCCCTCCAAAGAGATGCCTCTTGCAGCTTGACAGAGCTGTGGAATATGCATTTGTGTTGCTATACACACAAATCCAGTCTTAACTATAAAACGTCAGACCCAAACTTTCCGGCTTTAGGAAATGCCAGGCTTGAGTTCAGTTGTCTGTCAAACACCAATTGTCTCCATTTGTGTAGAGGTAATATGATGTAGTCTTTAATAGCATGATCTTGCATGGTGTTTCTACAGGGCTGTTGACAAGACAAGGCCTGCTCAGGAATGAGCTTGGACTAAGCACTGAAGGCTCAGGATCGCATCCTGACCAGCTGGAAGGTGAGGAATAAGTGAGGGGGCTAGAGGCTCACCAAGGGGGTAGATGATTTTCAGATCCATTCATACAGAGGGTTCAGTTAATTCTGACTTTTCAGTCTTTCTGAATTCTGAGAACCTGATCTTGGGATCTTTTTAACACCTCCGTATTTTGAAGGTTTCCATAAGGTAGTTTGTAAACTCCTCCATTGAAAAGAGTGCATAATTAAAACTTCCACCTGCTGTCCTCTGAGGGAGCCACAGATTCACCAACATGGCTTGAAATTTTAAATGCAGCATATAGACTATTCAAGCTGCAGAGATTCTGGTCACAACAGCAAATTGTAGCACATGCACACACACACGGAACAGGTTTGGAGGTATTTATTTACCAACAACCTGGAGCCTCCAAGCTTGGCTGTGGTGGGAACTGCATTACAGTTGTTGGGCTAATTTCCTGGTTATCCATCTTGCAACTTCTCTTTTGGGCCATATTCTCCAATCTGTTCCAGTTCTGTCAGTTCTCAACTCCTACGTATCGCCCTAGATATATTTTAATGAAGTCTCCTTGATCTGAGTCCTATGCCCATATGATAACTCAGTCTTCACATCTCTGCTTATACTCTCAGTTTGTATTTGTGTCTGGCATGTTAGTACCCCAAAAATTCATGCAGACAGTTGCAGGTGCTATGTTTGAGCTGAGGGCCAAATCTGGCTTAGTTTACTCTCCAGCTTCCATTGCCAGTCACACCCACCTTCTCCAAGCAGTTGTCTTCTGTCTTGGGATCCTCTAAATGTTTTCAGTACTGTCTGTAAGCTTCAGAATAAACACAAATAACAGCTTTAACTGAAAAAGGGTAGATTTAGATTTGGTATAAAGGAGAAATTCTTCCCCATGAGAGTGGTGACGCAGTGGAACAGGCTGACCAGGGAAATTGTGGATGCCCCGTCCCTGGAAATGTTCAAGACCGGTTGGACGAGGCTCTGAGCAACAGGGTCTGGGCAAAGATTGGAACTATGCGATCTTTAAGGTCCCTTCCAACACAAACCATTCTATGATATACATAACAATAATAATAAACCATAATAAACTAAGCCTCCTAATAGTGTTACCAGACCTGTCTGAAAGCATAGGTTTGGAAAATGATTGCCAATAATTACATTCCCAGATTTTTCCTAAAAATACAGATTACATTCATTAGATGGGCTCACCTGTTATTTCCTCTTTGTCATTCAGTAGACTTGGTTACTGTGGGGAAATAATGTAGTATATATGGACTACATCGCTTGTGCACCTATGAAATTACTTCTCTCCATTTTTGTAGTACAAAAATCTTGCTCTTGTAATGACTGATTTACAGTCATATCACGGTTGGTTTTTTTTTGTGTTTGACTCTACATTTTATTGAAAAAGTAACACCACTTAAATGACACGATAGATGTAGAGGAGTTCAGTTTACTGCAGAATTGAGCATCTGCCCTCAGATATCCCAGCAGGAGGGTTCAGCACAGATGCAGAACTGCAGCTACTCTCAAGTGTGTGAAGTCCTCTCAAGAGGGGTCGTTCACATACAGATAATTTACGTAGAAATCTTAATTGATTATCTATTCTTACATACACTACCCTGATTAATTTTTTTCCCCTCTTTTTTTTTCCTCAGCTACCTTTCTGGGACTGAAGCCAGAAGCTATGCACATGGCAGTATGTATTTTGTTCAACTTTGTGTTTGTAAATACTGCACATATGTGTTTTGGTAGAGTTCATTCAGAACACTCAAATTTACTTATTTTGAGTTCTCATGCAATAGAATAAACAAAAATGAGAAATTAAATGAAAATCTTTAATCTTTCTCATAAAAAATACCTAACCTGGAAATAGGCACAAGAAGCCTAAAACTCATTACAGTATAACTTATCTTTAGGATAAGGAAATGTGATCAAAACCAAATGTGTAAGGATTCCGCACAGGATGGTGTAAGATACTGGGGACATATTCAAAGGGGGCTTTGTAAAGCAACAAACAACAGACTTCTCATCTGATCTGCAGGGATTAATACTGAAGAGGATAAAATTATGTCTACTGTTTTGCAATCAAACTTTATTTTGCATATACCACCCCAGAACAGAAAGTATAATTAGACATTTTTGAGCTGGAAATGATAAGCACCAGCAGAGTTTCTTGTGTTAAAGCGGAACTGCAGTATTCCTCGTTCACAACTGATAAAATTGCTGATATGTGATTAGATCAGTAGGACAAGTAACTATCAGGAGTTAGAGCTGAAAACAGCCCCCAGGGATCTGCTGTCACAGAAGAGCAACAACTGATATGTTGCTGAAGAGGGAATCTCAGGTAATTCACTTGCCACATATTGCTTGCAACAGGTTTATTCAAAAGGAGAATTAGAAATACAGAAGAAGAATCACAAAAGCAATATATTGGAAAGAGGAAATCAACACTGAAGAGTAATCTTGGAGGAATGTAAGGATGTGAGCATGTGAAGGGGAGAATTATGTGGATATTATTTATTGTGCTTTCCAAAACTTTCCTAACAAAGAGAGGAGATGCTGAAATGCAGTGTTGTCCCAGGATTGTGGCACCTGATCCCAGGAAAAAATTCAGGACATTGAGCTTGTGGAAAGCTGGAATCCTCACACTGAACAGAGGCAAAGTGCTGCCAACCAGGCAGAAGTGTCACTTCTTCTGCTTAGTCACAGCAATGTGATTAATTTGTGAGGTCTTCAACGCTTGCTGATATGAGAGGTTAACACATCCTGGACATTTCTTGGTCGTTTTATGATGTCAGTGTAGGTTCTCTGTCTCCTATTGACAATGGAGGGGGTTTAACTGGTTCCCTGTCTGTGAAATCCCATGGTCATGGTGGATTTTTCCCTGCAGTTGCATCTTGATTTTCTGAGGAAGAAAAGTGAATATATGAAACCGAGGGGGCAGAAAGCAAGCAGGCTACAGCCAAAGCTCAAGGACAAGTATACAACGGGTAAATTAAAACTAGTGTTGGGATGTAAGGCAGGTATTTTAAATTATTTGAGTTGTAAAAACCAAAATTATAAGGAAATACTAACAATGCAACTGATCAACTGTTTTTAAAGATTGTTTTTGTAGCTGAAGGGGAAGAACAGTGGCTCTTTGATTACGGCAGTCCTGGGAATGCTCTGTTCCTCTTCTGCGTGGTACCAAGTACATTTGAAGAGATGATAACAGCATGGAGCGTATCATAGCTTTATGATCACTCATCAGCTTCGGGGAGCCTGTGAAATGAAAGGCCCCCAGACTGGCCAAGGTTGAAAGGTTGAGGCTATAACCAGACTTTTTGTTCCCGAGACGGCCAGGGCCATTACTGAGCAACAGACAACTGTGAATAGATGACGGGCATCTTTGCTTTGTCGCTGCTCCCTGGTTTAAGGATACTCTTGTCCTCCTTCTGCCCCTTCTACATTTGACAAGTTTGCTTTCAGCAGATATGACAGGCACTGGTGGGGGTCACTGGCCCAATTCCACATTTCCACACTTGGCTTACTCCAAGTTCACTGGCCTGAACTAATGCCTCCAATGGAGGTCGTACTACTGAACATTATGAGTTTTTTATATATTAAACATGCGTTAGTGGTTTTACCCTGCTTATCTGACAGCTGTAGAAAACTAAAGAAAATTCAGTTTGAACTTTAAAAAGCAGGGCTTAATTTATGTCCCCTACTTTTGTTCCTCACTTTCTTTTTCATTTGCCAATTGCAAAGCTCAGGGGAGATAATAAAATGGAGGAGCTGCTACTTTATACTTCCACGTGTTTCCTAGTGCCTGTGCCTGACGGGGTGAGCTAAATCTAAAACTAGGAAAAGAGTTTTCAGATGGAAATTTGATTAAACAATGCAATCATCTGTCTCACAATCTGTTTTTTTATAAGGAAAGTATTTTTTTTTTCCAGGGGGAATTTTCTTTCAGAGGGTTTTGTATGAAAAGGCAGACGTCATGAATACTGATGGGAAGGGCTCAGTGTTTTGTTATTTCTGTATAACAAAGACAAAATGCTTTAATAAAATCAGAAAACACAGATGTTACTTTGAGTATATTTTGCGTCTTCTACTTTTTCTTTTTTATTTAAAGTTGGGAACAATCCCTCCCTCAGACCGACAATAGCAGCTCATGACAGACGAAATTAGCAGCTGGAAACTTAGCCAAAAGTTTGGGCATTTAGTTTGTTGTTATTGTTTGGGATTTTCTTAGATGGTAAGAGGCACGCTTGAAGGAAGGGGCATGGATGAATTGAAAGCCCTTGTTTCTCTCAGTATAGTTTAACTGGTTTTTAGTTTTTATAAACAGTTTAAAATGGGAAAATGCACAACCCTTTGTTTAGAAATGAACCTATTGTGTTTTCCCCCCTTTTTGCGTGTGAGGACTTAAGAGGGAAGTTCATGTGGCTTGATAATATATATTTTTATACTCATTTAAAGAGTCTGCATTTTTATTAAAAAAATCAGCTTCTGTATGTCAATGAGAAAGCAACACCTATCCATTTTTCATAAGTAATCTCTGTTTCTAGTGAGAACACAAGAGATACCTTGTCACCCAGACTCATGACTTAATAATGAGCAAAGTAAATTAATTTCATTGCTCTTTTCTCAGTGATTTCAAGGTGCAGGATAATCTAGTTGATGAAATCTTTCTTTTTTAAGATACCTTAGATACCTCATCACCCAGACTCATGACTGAATAATGAGCAAAGTAAATTAATTTCATTACTCTTTGCTCAGTGATTTCAAGGTGTCAAAGTTGTCTTATAGTCTGTGAGTTTTACAGTGGTGAACATGGCTCCTAGAACCTTTTCAGGGTCCAGAAGAAATCTTTGGCATGGCAGTATCTCTTTTACCTTCCATGCTCACTGCTTTATTCCCTGCCCGTAAAGCTGGACACCAGCAGGGTCACCCTTGGAGCACCTGGAGGGACCATGGTTGGTGATTCACCTCCAAGGCTACTTGTTTGCATGAGCTCCACTTACCCAGGGCTGGGAAACCGCATCTGAGTCTACACGAAATGATTCTGAACACAGTGGAGGACCAAATTTGCAGAACGTACCTTTCAATGCGGTTTAGTCTTGGGGAGAAACGTTATATGGTGCTTTTTCATGTGCTTTTGACACAGGTCTCTGCATTGATGGGGCTGTACTTACACTAAAGGTTGCTTCAGAGTGGTCTCTATATACTTCACCATTGAGGCAGGTTTTACACTGAGAAACAACAAAACGAGGTGTTTTCTGTTCAAGAAACAATGGATTTAGAGGCAGGTTTTGCCACAGGAATATTCTCTCTCCTTTGTTCAAGCTACCTGGGAGGTTTCTAATGAAATGCAAGTTCTCAGGATTGGTGAGGGATAAGTCATTGCCTGCCCAGAATATTCGTAAATGAAGCTTTTTCTTACCCCATCTTTGGTTCTTTCAGGCTCTAAGCTCTTCAGAGAACATAGCTCTGGATTCCTATCACATTTAAGAAATTGAGCGAAATACTGGGAAAATCCACCTGCCAACACTGAGAGATACGCCCACCCTATGACCAAAACAAGGTATTAGGATTTGGGAGATTTGGCTTCTATTTTTTGAACCGTGTGTTGTGTGCGTTAAAATATTATTTAAGTATATGGCAATGAAAGGGAACACCTTGTCGTGATTACAGCTTTACTGCAGGGCAGTAATAACAACAGCTGAATGCATATAAGCAAAAAAATTGGAATACGAAATAGTAATGTCATGAGAAGGGATCACAGAGTAGAAGGGGAAACACCGCTCTCCTCATTCCATTTAAAAGGTAAAACAATGTCATATTCTAATGCCTAGCATGTAATCAGCCCTTCTTAAAGGAGGCATGTTAACTGAGATAGATATAAATCAGCAAAAAGAACTGGATCTGATTTCAATTAATGATCCCTGAAATTGTGCATGATCTCTAGTGTTCCAGCTGCTGGAATAACAAGGAATTACTTGCAGTGGTAGAAAATATTGTATGTGCTGGGTCTACCTGAACATACTATACCTAGTAAAGAACAGCTTCAATAAGGAAAAATACTTTCTAATCCTGGTACTAGTGACATTTCCTTATTTCGGTATAATTTCATTTGTGGACTTCATGGAAACTTGTTTCTAAACTAATCAGGTAGTGTCGCTTCACATGTAAATATTATTATTGCCTACCTGTATAAGTGTTTCTGGTGCAGGATAATCTACTTGATGAAATCTTTCTATTTTAAGGCATTAATCCAACTCATGATATGCAATAGAGTAGCGTTAGACACCCCAAATTTAACTGTGAATATGAGGGGACTAGTGAGCTGCTGTGTGGTCCATATCCATAACTAGAAAATGGAATTTTCAAGGAATGGCCTTTTTTCCTTGGACGCTGGGGGGATTTGGATTATGCTTGTTCACAGAATAGCAGAATTCAGGGGTGGTAGAGGGAGAGCAGGCGCCTTTGGTGGAAATACAAGGTAAGGAAAACATTATTTTGCATTGGGAAACATCTTGTATGCAGAAAGTACAGTACTAGGTACTGTGAGAAACTCAGTACTTGAGGTTTCTGGCTTTTCACACAGCTTGTTTATAATAAAGACCATTCCCTATCACTTCCATGTGGAAGCATTACTTCACACTTGCAACTGCGCAAGAGCAAATGGAGCAGAAGAGCCTAATTAAAGTTACAGGGATTTCTTTATAATGGAGCAAATGTTAGTTTAATGATACAGTTACAAGTCACAAAGAAATCGAAGCAGACGCCCCAAGTTTTACACATTTTTGGCAAAGTAAATGGGAAACTATGTGCTAAAGTGAGGTCAACAGATGGAGGAAGAGAGGTACAGGAGGGGAAGAAAGCTGCACACCCATGTACCAAACCAAAAAAAGCCCCAAAACCTCCAGTCAAACAAACAAAAAGAACTAAAGAGACAAACCTTGGAATAAACAGATTTTTTAAACAAAGTTTGCCAAATAAGCAAACTACTTTTTTTCCTGAGGGCAGATGCAAAGTGCCTTTTCAGTTCATTTTGGATACGAATAAGTGAACACATGCTGTGCTTTAATAAATCTTGGCGCAACCACAATAGGGAAGCTCGGACCTTGATGAACAATTCTGTGTTGAGGTTTGGTGATACCAAGCTTCTTTGCATTCTTCCCTCTCCTTTTCTACTTTAAGAAAACAAATCGGTGATATGCAGAAGTCCATTTCCTCCTTCCTACACAAGGACATGACCAGGGCAGGTGAATGATCTGATAACATCTGGAGAGTACCTGATATTTTGAAATCTACCATTTTGAGTGTGGGGCTGGGAGTCAGAACTCAACAGACCAAAATCCAAACCCTCTCATGGCAAAGTGCTTAGTTTAGTTTATATTTTCAAAATTCTTACCTAACCCTTATTAAATTCCTTCTCCTGAATTCAGCTTCTAAATTTCCTTTTTAAATTCCTTCTTCAGCTGCAAAGTGACCTGGTTTTCATAAAACCAAGGCATTGATGCAAAGCTCTGTGAATCTTTGTGTTCCCTTTTATGAAATGGGATAATACAGTCACTGGTGCTTTATTCCACTCCTCCTATTTTGGGTCGTTATTTTATTTGCTTTGACAAGGCAAAGTGATGTTTCATAATAAGTTTGCATAACCATGTAGTTCTGTCTCTGGATTTGCTATCATCTCTTCTCAACCTTTCAGCATTGTGCTGTTTTTTTATTTTTTTAATTTATTTTTTTAAGTCGGGGATCCAGACTGAAATCTTAGCTCCATCAAAACCAGTGGAACCGATCCCAGTTTTTAAGAGAATCAGGATTTTATCTCATTTTTACTTGTTTAGCATTCTTGGATAATTCGTAGTAATAGTAGTTAACATGCATCATGCTCTGATCCCTGCCAGGCATTCCGAATAAAGTCTTAATACATCTGGTAAACCTGAAGTATGCTTATTATCAGGTTGTTATAACTGTATCTAACAAGGACAGAGGGCACAGGGGAGTGTTTTCCTGGCTGCAGATGTGTTGACATTGGTGAGCCTTACAACACATCACACATTTACACAGAGCCCTGAAATTTAGTCAAATACGCAGCTGGCAAATTCCTGCCAGTCCATTTTTCTGGGCTGCCATAACCTCTTTGGAGAACAATTTTAACACACAGAATAGGTTTAACGTATAAATTTCGTTATGTTTCCAACAGCTGGATTTTGTACAAACCCTGCGATACATGAATCAAAGCCATCGGGATCACAGACGGTGCAAACAGGGAATGTCTGACACACGAATCTCCCAGGTGCACGACTGTACGTTCCAGAAAAGACTCGCAAAGTTATGGCTATTCTATATGTACTTTGCATCTTACTGAAGCTGACCTTGTAGATAATACTGTAAGAGGAGGTTTTTTTTGGTTGAAAACAAGATTTTTTTCTGAGCTAAATATTCTGCTTTGCTGTATGGAGATGACTTTTTCTTAATGCTCTTTTTGTATGAAAATATAGTTTACTTTGTTCAAATATCTATGGAAAACGTTCAGGCACCTCTTCTTTGGGAGAGCAGGATAACTTGTTGGAGATGAATGCTTTGATCTAGAAGTACTTATATATATATATAAAGTATCAGCTACTGCAGGCACTGTGGCACAGACAGAATTTAGTACAAAATGGAACGTATTTTTCCAACCCCAGAATCCTTGGAAAGCTCCGTGAAATGTATATCTCTGGAAACTATTTGGTTAATATACACTGTAAAGTTACCAATGTGAACCTGTGTCATGGAAAGACTCATCTTCTCATTTAGTGCCGGATAGTCAACCTCCTTAATTTTGGTACTGGAGATAAAATTGCTCTTAAACCTTTGTCTCCGCATGGTACACACAACACCTAACCATATATGTGATGTCAGGCTGAAAATAAGCATTTTCTTCATTCGGGATAATACTAGGACCTTTCTGAAAACTGAGAGGAAAAATTACCTCTCGCTTTCTCCCTATTTTAAAGCTGACAATGTATGTTTTGTAGCTCTTTGTGTGTGAAGTGATTATTAGGTTGTGATGGAGAAAGAGGGAAGATACGAAATAATCCGAAGGCTGTTTAGGACTAGAAACAAAGTCAGAAATAATTTGAGATGCCTGAATTATTTCAATTTCTTTTTAGTTGGAAAAGGTTAATAATAGTAAATTGCTTTTTGCAAGCAGAAAAATACCTCTAGTACTGTCTCAAGCACTCACATCAGACCACGTGTTTCCGAAGTGGCTTTTGCCCCTCATAAATTCCCACTGTGATTAGTCACAAACAAGATAATTACTCATTCTAAGCCAAAAATAGAGGATTTCACTGGGACTTAAAATATTTATGTTTACTTTAATTAATAGATTGAGTCAACAGAAATGAAATACTTCCTTATCTGACTGTGATCTATTCATGTTGGGTGAAAAAACAAGTGTACCTGCCTACCTGGACTACTTGTAACCTGTAATTCATTTTCTATATTTGGACATTATCTGTTTAATGCAGGTAACGGCTTGTTTGGTTTTCATTGGAAAACCTGAATTTGGGAAGGAAAAATTCTGGTACATTTTTGGACTCATGTCTGGAAACCTTCAACCTGGGATGGTGTAAGTCATGTCTAACAGGTTGGTCCTTGACATAAATCACCATTTGCTGTTTTATGTGTGTATTCAGTCTCTGGAAAAGTCCGGACCTCATGAATAGTGAAGGGAAATGTTCTTAATTTTACTTTTAGGATATTACCTTTTTAGAGAAGATGATGCCTTTTGCCATCTATTGATTTTCCGTGACTCAGAACCTCTTCCTTCACCTTCCAGTCATGATGCTTATTTCAACCTGCAAACTGAGGCACTTGCAATTCTGTATCCTGCCAGCAAAGAACAATATTGTTCTTTTGTTCTCATTTGTCTGCAGTTGAGCTGGACACAAATGGACGCAGCTTCAGCGATGGATTTAAAAAGCATTCAGGCTGTGGCCGTGCTATTTGTAAGTTATGTTTTTATTTACGTGCTCCTGATAGTTACGTCTCGGAACACTTGTATGTCATGCCAGAAACTCTGGTACCCGGTAGCTATTCTGTCTTTCCACCAATAGTTTGCAAACTTCTGCCAAGTTGTTTCTCTTTTGTTAAGAAAGAGATAAAAATAAAACGGGCTGGACCTTGATCAAGAAATGATTTTAGATACGTTTTGGCAGCAGCAGTAGACCCTCAGCAACATTTTCCATTGTACAGTCGCTCTTTTTTCTTAACTGGACAGTATGATAAATTGGTTATTTCAGGTCAGGCAGCTTACAGTGCAGAACAAAAACAATGACACCATGGAAAATAAAAAGGGTGTCCAGAGTATTGAGTTTAAATTTAAGTCTGTCTCTCGGGAAGCAGATTATAGCAACAAAGATGGAAAGACACCTCAGAGGAATATGGCTGGAGTCTAATGAACAGACATATATCTTTTAAATTAATCACTAAAAGTGGCTTAAATCCTTTCTTCTGGAAAATAGATGAACTAACCTGATTTTTCTTCAGCTTGCCCCCTTCATATAGTAATAATTCTACTGTGTTTCCTTAACTAGTTCTTTTTTCTTTCAAACTCACCAAGTCCATTTTCTATTTTTAAGAGGTTAACTTGACAGCAGTAAAAAATTAGTTGTCTCTACCTATATATCTTGGTCTCAAAATAGTAGGTCTTCTGGTCTTCACCATGCCTATACAACTCTGTGCCAATATTATGAAATATTTCAGAAATGCTTGTTGGGCATTTACCAGTATTTTCAGAAATATCTAAACAAGTTAGGTGCTTAGATCCCATTGAATATAATAGGATTTAGAACTCAGGACTCTCTTGATAACTTCAGATATTCAAACATCTATAAACGTAGACTTGGTAGTTTTTAACGCAATAAAATTAATGAGTGCCAAGTACCCAGGATTGTAAAGTCTTTGTAAATGTGATTCTGGGCTCTTTGGTCTCTCTTGAAACTGAGAATGGGCTGTTTAATCATCATCATATATAAAAATATGCAAATAATTGGAATGTACTGAATCAAAGTATGTAAATTAGGTTATTGAGACCTATCAAACCAGCTTAATTATGTTCTTTATTGCACTTCTCTGCACATTTTCCAGTAAGACAAGACTTTTATGGTGGTGAAATGTATAAAAGGTGCATATAAAATTCAAATGTTAGTGCATGACAGCCCTGTGGTGGTTATTCAATCCCTGCTCCATGCTCTGATAAAATAACTTCTTCCTGCCAGGGTAAGAATCAAATAAATCTTTGTCCTTTTTTTCCAACACTTTATCCTTTGGCAAACTCATGTCTAATTTACTGTTCATACAGAGATTTGCTTTTTTTGTTCTAATTGAATAAGAGAGTTTTAGACAATTTCCCGGAGTTATGAGTTAGAGTGACCATCTGTGGGGCTAAAAGAGTCATTAACTTTCCATGGTCATTTCCACCCATTGTCCTCCTTTGACATGACCCATAAGGATTCCAGTGAGCAACCAAATGTAACGATGGGTTAGTTTTTTGTGTCAGGCCAGCACCTGTCCATTAGGAAGAAAACAGAGGCTTTCGACTTCTTTTTCAAGTAGATCAGTGGAGGACTGTCAGTTGGGAACAACATTTGGTCACCAACAATCTGGTACAGGCTGCTTCAAATCCATGACCTCAAACTGGGAGATGGTGTCACCTCATCAACCCGCTTCTTCAGGGAAAAGGGTTTAGGTTACAACATATTTTTTTTCCATCGAAACATGAAATATTATATATATAGTAGCACTTGTATAATTTTAAGCTTAGCTATAGTTTTAATGGTCTTTTCCTATAGAATTCTCACCTACACATAACTGAGCTTTTTTTTATTGAGTGCATATATCTGGTGTGGAATTAGGGTGTCATCGAGCATAATATGGATCAAAATTAATATTTCACTACAGAGTGAACTATTATATATTATTATATATACAGACTTCATAATTAACTGGCAAATTCAAAGAGCAAGAGAACTTATTGTGTTTTACACTTGTGTTTCTAATTAGTAAGTAATTTATTTGTCTGCTCATGGGTCAGACAAATGGTTTGCATTCAGTACCTGTATTGCTGATCTTTCCTCAGGAGCTGGTGTGTCGCTTCTGAATTTCAAGCTTTATTAATGAGTTGTTCTTACTAATTAATCCTTCTGTATATTTTACTTGATTGTTCTCATCTTTACTTTTGTCCAAAAATGTTGTTCATTGTGCTGTGTTTATAGGAGCTATATTCTACCCCTTCAACATCTGCATTTCAGGAACAGGATTTCCTGTTCTTTCTGGTGTGTAATTTCCAAAGTGGGTTTGAAATAAGGAAAATACAATTGTCTTTATTTTTGTTTTCCTGCAGCACCTACATGATTACAAGTGTTCTATGGACATGATACAAAGCCTTTTTCCCTACCTGAATGAATTTTTGGGATTTTTAAGAGTGATTTAGCAAGTGGAATAAAAAAATAGTAGGGTAAACATGGAGATGAAATATTCTGTAGCAATTATTTCCTTTGATTACTCAGTTGGGATGCACATACAGCTACAACAGAAAGATTTTCTTCCAGCAATAATTGTTATTACTCACCAACTCTTATAAATATTGTGGAAATAGTGATTGAAATAAGGAAAAGGTGGTGGATTTTTTGAGCAATAGAAAAAAGTAGAAAGAAAATATAACCCTGAATTATCAAATTGTTTTTGTATGTCCTTTTATTGAAGCTGCATGACTAATTTAATGAACTTTTTACACTCTGAGACTTTCAGAAAGTCAGACCTCTGTTAAAGAGTCTTGGCGAAGATGTGATTCCTTGTAGTAAGGTTGAGAGAGGAATAAGGTACTATAGTTCATTCTTATCACTTCCTGCACACAGGAAAAAAGAGGAGTTACAAGTGAAGCTGAACAGTTTTCTATCAATTTGCAATTGTTCTGGATTTCTGGAGGTCCCTTGTGATAGGCTGTTTCTCTCCCATGTTAAACTAACATGAAAATGATGCTTTTTGAATGATCAGCTGCTGTGATTTTGTAACAAGTGCTTTGAAAGCTTTTCTGGCTGAGGTTGGAAGAAATCCAACTTAGAAATTCAGGAGAAATGAGACAGAGATTTCATTCGTCTTTTTTTGGGTTTGGAACCGAAAGCAAATGCCCATATTTTAACACTTTTCTCCCTTGTTCCAGTTGTAACTTGTGGTAATTTGTTTCTGAACTGGCTGATTTACTGCAGTGCAAAACATTTGACCCTTAATGCCAGCGTAAGATGGACAGTGGAAAGCTTGTGAATTTTCCAGTGTCTTCAGCCTTTTGTTTTAAGGCATCAAGTTCCTCTCCCTTTTATTTTATTAATGCTTGCTTTCTTTTGGCAAACAGCTTTGCATTTCCTTCTCTTTTGTAGAAGCTGTGGCCACATAAGTTATCATCAGCTATAAAAAGGCAAAAGCAGGAAAGCTCGTCCTTGACATACCCAGTGGAATAAAGAGAAAAAAAAAAAAAGGCAAACCATTTCCTATTACTTTGTTCTGTTGGTAATTGCTGTGGGAGGTTGCCAGAAGGAACAGTGTCTGTCTTCAGACCAGGATGGTAAACTGTGGTGTCCTGCCACGCTACAGAAAATACAGGTTTTGTTTCCTGCACAGTGAGACTGAACAGAATGTGACTTGTAACAGGTAACCTTGTGAGCAGGGTTAACTGCAGAAGGGGATGCGAGGTCGGTGTCAAAAGTGGGTGAAAGCACCTGGATGAAGAGGAGCCCACTCTGTTCCAAAGAAGCTCCGTGGCTTGTAGTGCTATTTCACAATTGAAAGATTCGCAATTTAAAGCTTTTGGTCTGGAGTAGTCGTCTAATATTTTGCCACTGTAAATGGTGAGGAAGTGACAGAATCACTGTCAGAGGATCAGTGATAACTTAAGTACAAAAATTGATGGATACTTTAGATGTTTATTGTTGGAAAATGTGAATAATTCTTAAAAATCATAGAATCATTTCAGTTGGAAGAGACCCTCAAAACCACCAACTCAAAACATAACCTAACTCTAGCACTAAACCATGTCCCTAAGAACCTCATCTATGTGTCTTTTAAACCCCTCCAGGGATGGTGACTCCACCACTCTAAAAGCAAAACAAAACACAAACACGAGAGTTGCTGCAGTTATTTGACCGTTCCACCTGCCGTGACTTATCTGTATATTGTGGAAATGCACAGCATGATTTTCCAGATTCCCCTACTAAAAGTAGGTTGCAAAAGATCTACTTGGGTCCCCAGTAAAGGAAGGTGAAGATCACTCCGAGATCTCCAGGACTCTCGGGGCAGAACAGTTCCCCACAGCCCACCCATCCTCTTCTTCAACGCTTTGGCTGCAAACTTGTAGTCCTTTCTTGTTTGCCATGACTGTGACTCACAGCATTAAAGAATCATAGAATTATAGAACATTTCTGCCCTTGATCATCTACAGACAGTACAAAACTGTTAGGTCTGAGCTTTTTGGCTAATGTCTGCAGCAGTTAAAACTTGGTCAGGCATATTTAATTCTCCCCCCTTTTTCCTAGTCTGTGAAACAAAGAGAACTGACATTTAGCTACGAATAAAATGCTTTGTTAATTATGCACAGCAATACTTTGTTACAATTTTTGGTGTAGCATTGCAGTACTTCAGAACGTAGGGGCAGGATTTCTTTGTGCTGACTGCAATTGAAATTAGAGCAAAAAGATGGTCCCTGCTCTAAAGAGTCTCCGGGCTGGCCAATGGATGACTACAAGCTGTTGCAGAACCAGACACTAATTTATTTTAAGATGAATTTATGAAATTTCCACCTATTTACTCCCTTCTGGGGATCTCACAGCTAATTGCCTGTTAGTTTTGTATTTGAGCATTTGAAGGCTTTATGAATGATTCTTTTGCAGGGTTCATGACATCCCTTCAGAATATCTGTGACGTTGTTCAGAAGGGATTTCTGCTGCTTAATTTTAATCTGAATGCCCTCTCCTACTTCTCCAAGGCATTGGCCTGTTTATCCTTGAGTGCAACCTAGCTTTTAAATGTGTTTTAGAACAAGAGATGCTTTCAAGCGTTAGGAAGAAAACGTTCTTCCCATCGATCATTAAATTAATTTTATCTTTATGGAGGATTCTTTTGAATAAGGGTGCTAAAATATGTGAGGGGTCTCACGGCCACTGCTTTCCTTAAATTACATTTGAACCTTAAGGCTTAGCCGGGAAATCTATTTCATCCAAAAATTCCCATGCTTGGTGAAATTTTCTGAACTACAGATTTGTAATACACGTCAAATCAAAACAATCTGTACAAATGTTACTACTGGAAGTTAAGAATAACTAATATTCATACCGAGATGGACACTTGGGTGACCCGCCTCACAAGAGTGGCCACAGGGGCAAGGGTTGCAAATCTCTGCCATAGTCACCAGCTCTGCGAACTGTCCAGCCTGAGGAACAGGAAAACTGGCTGATTGTGACCGATTCTGCTTTCAGCTCAGCTGGAACATCGACAGATCTCAGGGACAACAGGATCATGCCACGTACACCAAGAAAGCACAAAGCAAAAGAAGTTTACCTTAATGCTCGGGTGATAATATTAGTAAACTCATGTGGGTTAAAGCGCGAGGGACTGGGGAGAGGAGATAGCGATCTTCTCTCCTGCCCGGTTTATACAAGCACTTCCTTTTGTGCTTCCCCACCTTCTTGGCTGGTGGACTCAAGGCACTTTGAGTCTTCTTTCATCACTGCTAAGGAGGAAATTGCTTTCTATTCTTCCATTGCTTACATTGCATTTACTCTTGGGATAAAGAGTATCCAGCTAATATCCCATGGTTAATTAGCACTGTGTTGTTAAGGAGAAATTTGAACTTGTTGGGCTACATTTTTTCCCTTCGAAGGCAGAAGAACCAACCTGGGGACTCACTGCATTAAGAAGTGTTGTCTTATGGATGCTCTGTTGGATTCCAGGACCTGAGCAGCAGCAAACTCCAGAGCCCCAGGTCCTTTTCCATGTGCCCAACAATGGAGACCAAGATGTCTGCAATGAATGGTGTAACTTTCTCTACTGTTTTGGAAGGTTAATGTCATTGTCATATGCCATCCATCCCTAAAAGAAAGCTATGCTTGCTGGTTTTATGTATGCTGCTTGTCTTGTGGCTTCTCACCAGCACAGAGAAAGCTGAAGCGTTGGTCATATTCAAGTGTTGTTAGAGGGGTATGGGACAGAGGGACAGGGACGGATGGTGTTGGGATGAAACAGTGGTCCCCCTACACACTCATCAGTAGTGAGTGATAGGATGAGAGGAAATGACCTCAAGTTGTTGGATGTTTAAATTGGATATTAGGAAACATTTATGCATGGAAAGGCTTGTGGGACATTGGAATAGGCTGCCCATGGCAGTGGTGGAGTCACCATCCCTGGAGGAGTTGAACAGATGCAGAGATAAGGTTCTTAGGGACATGGTTTAGTGCCAAAGTTAGGTTATTGTTGGACTTGATGATCTTGAAGGTCTCTTCCAATAAAATGATTCTGTGATTCTGTGTTCTCCGGTGGCAGTAACAGCTGGGTTGGCTCGTTGGGGCTGTGCTATGGTAGAGCCATAGCCACTTTGGTATTTCCTACACCATATTACATCTAATACTTGTAACAGTAGTATCAGCAGTGTTAGGATTAACCTGTTCATCATATTAATAATTATGAGAGCTAACTAATTAAAATACTACCAATCCAGAAAACTGAGTACTTTCAATATTGTGCTGCTTTCAGTTAGTTGATACAGTGCTTGAAATTTTCAAATATTTTGAGGCTCCTGCTGGGTGTTTAAAGTAAATGAGTACTTGAATAACGGGTTTTCTATTAGCTTTAGAAATAACGAAGTTGATATCTAGGCTGCCTTTCTCTTGACATGCAGCTGTCAATCAGTAAGTATTTGTGAAACTCTTTTGGGTGCCTGCTGTTAGAACTCGACATGTGTGAAATGAACTGGGGAAAACAGGATTCTTACTGCAGGTGTTCATTTTGGTTATGCAATGATCACATTTTTAAGGGGAGCAAAGAAACAAGGAAGTAGTTTTCATTTTTCTTTTCCCTTCTATCCTTACAGATGGTGTTCTGGTTAAAAGAGCTTAAGATGTCTCTATTACAGTTCAGAAAGGAGGAAAAAGATCTAGAGGTTTGAATGAGTGTATTGGGTCTGAGTTTAAATTTGAGCTTAACTTTAAGGAGGGCGTCAGTCACAACCATATCAGTAGGTTTACTTTTGTGCCTGTACATAAGCACAGCTCAGTTTGAACACTGAGCCTGAGATCTTGCATACTAGAAAAGGAACAGGAATTTCCTGGCTGAGGTCCTGCAAATTCAACCTAAAATCCTGCCCTGTTTCTTTTTAATAACCCATACAATTACAGATTTTTCAGTCCAGTATATATTTATCTTATTTTGCTGGCCATGTTTCGCTAATGTCAAGTCCAAGGCTGAATTCCTAAAGAAATAAAGTTCTCTTTCCAATGTGTATTGCTGTTAATTTAAGCTCTCTGATCTGTGGGTGTTTTAGTACTGCAAGTATGGCATCCCCGTGGGTCTACAGTGGCTACACTGAGCTGGATCAAGTCTCTTCTTTATTTTTTTCCCTTTTACAATGGGTGAGATGTGTTTAATTTATTGTAGGAAACTCTTAAAGATGCAAGATCCTTTTTAGAGGCTTCTACAATAGCCGTGAAGCACTTATTTAATCCCATTGAATGGAGGCTAGATTTACTAGCTGGGCTAGACATGATTTTTGTTCAGGAGTCATCTTGGAGTACATCGAAGTTTAGAGATCTTTGCAGAAAACCTAAGGAGAAACAATAGGAGTAAATTTTAAAAGGAACTTTGTCAAGGAGTTTTAGATGTTGAACAGATAGAAAAACCATGGTGGCTTGACTGAAACGAGTGTTGGGTTAGCAGAATCGCTACTGATCCAGTGAGACATGCTAATGAGGCACTTTAGATGCAAGTTTGATGGAAAAAAGGGCAATTTCATACCAAAGTGCAGCAAGGTTACCGAATCAAAGAAGGTACACTTCAGTTCTGCAAAAGGGGACAATGCTCCATTGTCAGATCCTTTTTCTTTTGACTTTAAACATGTTTTAACTACACTATTTACTAAATTGTACAATGTGGCTTGCCCACTGATTGAGGATTTATGACCAGAAACAAACCTGTTAGGGAAAAAAGAAAAACTGAGTGCGATCCATACTGTAGCTGCATAAAATAGTCTGAATGAACTTAACCTGAGCACCGTGGGGGGCGCACAATATGGTTTTCAAGCCCAGGGGCCTAGGATCTGAGTTCAAATAGAATTTCGTCTTTCAATAACAATTTAAAAAAAGAAAAAGGTGGGGGGAGAGCATTTGGAGACATCTGTGGCCTCTCAACCTGCATTAATATAGATGTCTCAGTTTTGTCTTGAAAAGCATCCTTCAGAATCAGGCCTTGTCAACCCATCCAGCATGCGAAATTCCTCGGATTGCATCATGCTTGCCTTTCACAAACATCTTGTTTTCCTTTCAGTCATCACAGCTCTTTCGGTAAAAATAAAGACTGACAACATCAGCGCTTGCTCTCGCCGCCATGAAAAATCAGCACACAAATCCTTCACTTCCATGAAGGAGAATTCAGGCTCCTTTCTGAGATTTATTGAGCAGCTTTTGGGTGAGCTTGCTACACACAGGCACAATGAAATGGCCTAATTTTTGTCATGCTAGTTGCTAAAATAATGGGCAAAATTCAGTGCAGCAAAGAAGAGACTTTTCCTCGTCTAGTTGAATAGAATGGCACTGTGTAAATTATAAAACACGTTACTCTGTCTTGGGAGCTCCAGCTCTAACAGTTCTAAGAAGTGTAAATTATTGGCATTTTAAAAAACATTTTGGAAAACTGGAATCTTCCTGGGGCAATATATTTATTATTTCACGTCTTGTGACAGGTTGCTCAGCTTGGTTCTGATTTTAAGCTTCAACTTCCACAGGTTCCCACAATCAGAGGCAGAAACTGCAGAACCAGGATAAAAGCAAAAAGGTCACCAGGATGGAGAATGTGACCATTTCCTTTCTCAGACCTCGAAACAGAATTTATAGGAGGCTTCAAAAATGGTTTTAATTGTTCTCTGCATTTCTCTGTATTTTATTGCTAGGCTTTTAGTTCATCTCTTGGTCTAAAAAGACTATGCCAATAGAAAGATTATTTTCATACTTCTCAAGATGAGAAGTGTGACTGGTATCTCACTAAGATGATATTGTCTTATGTATCTTACATAGCAAGGCCTTTTGGCAAGATTTTGGCAAAGCACCTACATGAAGTGGGAAAGTTTTATTGGTCAATTACAATGAAAAATTCCATTTAAAATAGAAGTTTAGATTCAGTGTCAGCTGTGGATCTACATTGTCATGAACTGCTTGGCTCTGGCTTTGACCCTGCATAGCAAACTCAAGCTGGATTTTCACAGCGTGTTTGTATTTGGGACTGCTAATAGTGTATCCCTAATATGTATTTCGAGATTGTGTCTGGATGCATGCAGATTTGTTTGGTCTTTCACTGCACGATTTTGTCCTTTTTAAGTATAACACAGGATGCGTATCATATGCGACCAGAATAAGAAGTTTTTGATTTTATGTATATACTTGAGCATGGAGAATGCAAAAGTTAAGGTAATAATAATAATAATGAAGCTTGAAAACTAGGTGGCAGTAATACCCAGCTGTACAGCCCTCCTGTGAGTGATGATGGGATGACTCATAGTTTTCTTAGGAATTCTGAGGGTGCTGCAGTCCCATACTGAATGGCTCAGCTATTAACAAACAGAAAAAGTACAGAACCAAGTGCTCATGTGGGTCCATTCGCTTAAAAACACAGAGTCATTTACAGCAAATCCTCTTCTAAAAAGGAATAATAATAAGAACTCAAGTGAATATCATAGGAGAGCTAATTAATGCAACTAAGCTTGTTTAAATATATAGGTTAAAAGTAATTTCCTTCCCATTGCGCTGAGTGGCAGAAGAGGAGGAGCTGTGATTACTTCTGGAACTCTTGTTTCTTGTGGTTGTGGCCAGGAGCCAGCAAGTATTCTAAAGCCCATAAGCAGATTGCTATTCACATTGATGGTTATATATAGTCTATGGGGTGGGTGTTCCACTCATGCCAGAATAAGCTGAAAGTAACATGGCTAAAATCAGCAGAATCACTCTGCAGAAGGACTGTTATTGGCTCTGATCTCAGGAGTCCATGATGAACATCCTCGTTTATTTAGAGGCATGTGCTGAGGCTACGGTCCTAGAAGAATTAGACAACGCTGAGATTTATTGGCTGACTTCATTGTTTAAAAGCAATATGCTCTCCTTAGATTCGTACAATTTAATTGCATGTGCAAAGAAGAATGCGATGTCCTTTTCTGGTTAGCTGAACCGCTTGTGTGGCAGGACTGTGCAGAAAGGTTTGGGGAATCCTGCCTCTTGGATGTGGTTCTCTGTCTGACAGGGCTGGAAATATGTAGCATTTGATTTGTTCCCATAATTTTTGTTTCAAACTGAGTCACCTAAGGAGTTTCAGAACTGTTTGAGCTGCCACAAACTCATCTTAGTTCAGCAGATACTGGGTTGAATTTATGTAGCCGTGCATCTGACAAAGATCTTTTGATATGTGCTTCTTATCTAACAAATAGTTCCATACTTTGCAAGACCTTGCTGTACAGGTTTAAACTCAGGATAAGTCAGTGGCATTCCTGTCCGTGACATAATTCAAGTTGATGTGCTTCCCCTTGCTCTTCATGAGAAATCTTAAATGTATTATAACCCTTCTTCTGGGCCATTTTGTTGGTCTGACTGGGATATAACAATGGGCTTAATGTCAACACATGCTGGGTGGCCTATTTCACAAGCCCATTTCTGTTATTACTCCCACCTTTCTGAAACACATGCAAGTAGGATCTGACGAGGTCACAACCACCAGTTACTGAAAAAAGGTCCCTTTCAGAAGTTATTCAGCTTATTCACAAAATACCTTTGCCCAGACCTAGCAATAATAGAAAGGCAATTCTTCTTAGCTGTAGGATTACTTGATAGGTGGTGGGTAGCAGTCGCTGGTTTACTTGCTTACTAGTAGACAACAATGAATAGTAAAGTTTTTCCTTAAAATGAATACTTCAGTTTACTTTCTAAACAACTTTTGTTTTCCAAAGCCTCCATTTTCATTCTTCCTGACCCATTCTTTGTTTGCATACTAGTGAAGCCTATCAAACTAGATTTGCTAGTGCTTTATGAAAAATATGATAAGATTATTGTATTTGTATGTTTTTTTGCATATGTTCAGGTGTTTGTTATATTAGGAAAAAAGTGTGGAGCCTTTTGTATCTGATCCAAACCAGGTCAAACCTTTCCCAGACTAGATGTCCTGCAGAGATGGGAGGAGTTTGCACCCACTCCTCAGGACATGGGGAATGGGGTGTGTTTTGGGGTAATTAACTAATTCTGGGAGTCATGTAAATAAGCACAGCTGAGGCCCAGCATGAATTTCTGTTTGGAATACAGGCTCTCTTAAGGGATTATCCTCACTGTTATAGGTACGTAGCCAATTATGTGCGGCTACGACTGGCTTATAAGCACCAAAACCATACTCCTGAATTTTTGTCTGTATACTTTCTAGGCTTAGAGTGCTCTTGACGATAGACCGTAGGCTTGTTCTTGCTCTCCAGAAAGCTTTAACGAGAAACTTTGCAATCATGCTGGTAGCACAGGGTCAAATTTAATGCACATATTTGTGGACTTTTGCCCCAGCAATATTGCTGCCTTCTTTTGATGAACAGAGCTAAGGGCTTGTTGGATATGTTCCAATTAAAAAAAAAAATCTATTGAATTATATTGTCAAGAGTTCCTGTTGCTTGTAAGAATGCAATTTAAAACAAACAAACTGAGCTGTGATAGATATAGTTATCAGCAATACAGAAAAGATCTTAGCAATTACTTTTATAACATCAGAGGTCTGCAGAAGGTAATTAACATGTATTGCTGTAAGACTGTAGCATGCTTTACACTTTACAATCACATCATAAATAGTCGGAGATCTGTGATCTCTTTCATGTCTGTGACTGTGCTTTTGCTTTTACTTAAGAGTGTTAACCAGATGACACTTCTGTCCCCTAATTTATTCTCAAATGCCAAGACTCCTGTTGGTGGAAACCCTGTCTAAGGAAGGAAAAACCAAGCAAATATTATCTCTGGGTGAGTTTACTGGATTGTATTCTCTTCCAAACCCCATGCAATGATGCCTTGCAGAGGGGCATTGCAGAATGTTGCAGAACAAAAGGCAAGTGAAGAGAGAATTCTTTATCCTTTCTGGGAACAGGCAGCAGCACCTTTCAGATTTACAGGAAACCAAAAGTAAATCATTAACTTCAAAAACTTGGAAGTGAAAATGCTATTTGGATCTATGTGTGCTGAGGGACAAGAGTCCGTGTAAGTGTGTAGGAAAGAATATATTTTCCCAGTTACCCTGCATAAATTAGTAAAGGAAGGTATCTCTGTTTCAGGTACTTGTACATGGCTTTAAAGAAAATGAACATAATTGCCCTAAAATGCAACACCTATCTTCACTTCATGAATCTTCTGATGAGTTCAGAAAAATAACTTGCATGTCTAGAGGTCAAAGATTATTTTGCCTTTTATCACAGTAGGATCGTGACTGAATGCCAGCATTACATTTCCACAGCAGTCACTTGTGCATTACATCAAAAAGATAAGCAGAAGATTTACAGCAGAAGAAATATAACTAAGGTAATAAACTGGTCAATACTGGGAATGGTATACACTGATTGCGATGAATGCCTTAAACATTCCAAGCAGGAATGTGGCAATTCCTATTTCTATTTACAGAAACATTAATCTACAAACTTTCAAACCCTTGTGTGCACGCAGAAAATATAAGCACATATTTACCATGATGAACCTACATGTAGATACGGTTTTAAGAGGGTTGCATTTACAGGATTGGAAGCCTTAGTCTAAATGTACGCTGATTTTACCATTGCCTTTCTGGGAGTCTTTCTCCACGAAACGTTTCTCTGAGCTGTTCTTCTAAAGCAGTGTAATATTATTAATCGTGCACATGTATGTTTTTATACAATTGTGATAGTCTTTCATAATAAATGACCTAAAAGGCTTGAATACATGAGACTACCTGAAACAGAAATTCAGTTTTTCATGGGACAGCCACCATATGACACAATGAGGTGTCAGACGTGGGGAACCCCTTGGAAGCGCCATTGCAGACCTATTTCCCTATCAAAAATCTGGGCAGGATCCTTAGGTTAACGTCCCCATCTCCTGTGCAAAAGCATCAGATCTCGGTGACAATGTGTGGCCAGGACACGGGATTGTTGTTTGGGCTGAAAGGGCCACAGTTTTCGTAAATAATAAAAGAGCAGCGGCAGCGAAGGCTGAACAATGTCCGTGGTGTAACATTCTTTTTGTGTGCGCCGAACAACTGCTGTCATCAACATTTCTTCTCTTCCAAGTGCTAAACACAGGGCCAGCATTAATGCACATCTAAAGTTATACAGATCCAAATAAGCCCTGTGTAACACGTTTTCCCTTTTGACTAGATTTATCTATACATGCCTAAAGCATCTTTACACCACTGTAACTGTGGTATAAACACAACATACTGAGATGCACTGTATTATGCCTATCTCTTTAACTTTACTAGCATTCTTTTGTACATAAACACTACAATCTCATCCTGAAAACCTTTCTCACTCCCCCTGGAATCTGGATTTTCAGGCTAGAGAGTTGCCTTAAAAAGAAAAGCAGCTACAGATAATAGCAAGGAAGTTTTCCTTAAGAAAACTGTATAGGAAGCGTCGTCTTTTTTTCCCCTTTCATTCAGAACATTTACAGATTTTTCTTTCAGTTGGATAATGGAATTAGAAGTCTCATTTAGCTTATACGTGCTAGGTAAAAGGCTGACACTTGCAAGAGCTTTAATGGATTTTAAAGGCTCTAAAGACTCTCACCATGATATTTCAGTTAGTATATAATGTTTTATGAAGTTTTCCAATAGAAGAATTACTATATAAGATCTTTACTGGCTTCTTGAATGGTGTGGACAATGAAGTGTATTACAGCTTTATTCTATATTTCCCAGTGAACTTGATAACCATTGTAATCTATTAATTTTGTCTATGGAAGAGAATACAGGGCTCTGCCTTTCACTGATTTAGTTTTCAGCTACCATTGTTACACCGACATCTGTTGAGACCACTCATGTATAATTTGTAATCACGTCTTGTATCTCTCATGCTGATTTTCTTATTCTGATACCTGAACACTGTCTTTGGGGACCGGTGGGTGAATTGTGGGGCTCTGTGCTGTGCAGAGCAGGAAAAACGTGGAAAACAGTATTAGAAACTTCATTATTCAGCCTCATCCAAGTAGCCCAATTCTGGTCTGGCTTAATCGCTCTTAAAAATAACCTCACCTTGTTATTTCCAGCCGGCTCACATGGGTCCCTGCTCACCATCCTCCCACCCAGGACAGCAAGGGGCAGTTTGCAGCCTCTTTCCTGATATCGTCTGATGTGACAAGTACAGAACAGAAGTGAGAATAGTTCATGATGGAAGAATAAGGGGGAAACTGTGAGAAATAAGAAAAGCAGCTTTTTTTTTACATGTGTTTGCTGGCTCTTTTTTACCCTATGTCCAAGCCAAACTTAATTTAGCGTTTTCAAATGTTTTTGTAGCGACTCTTTTTCTTCACTTACCTGACCAGAGGTGGCAAGTGACAACAACCTCTTCTGAAAGCACAGTGGCCTGAGATTTCCATTTCGACCTCTTCTTTTGATGTTTGACAGTTCGAGTGCTGATGCAAACCGGTGAAGCATCTGCTCACACTCTGTTTTGCTGTTGTCCTGCACTTTACGTCCGGCTTTCAAGGAAAATACGAGCTCTCCTTCTTTGCTGGCAGCGCTTTAACTGCTCACTGCGCTTTTTTCCTGGTACACAACTTACGTGCGTATGTGAACGACTGATCTTAGTTTTCGCTGTTGTGTTGCCTTATTTCTAAGGCTACCGGAGCTTTACAAATTATTGGTCTAATTTTACGGAATACTCTGATAGAACTTGATTGGATCGGTAATGTTTTTTGTATTATTATTTTTGTCTAAAACCCCTCAACTATAAAATCAGAAGCATTCTGTGTTAGACTACATATTGGCTGAATCCTTGTGACAAGCTAATACATTTTTGCTGAAAATACACACAGACAAAAAGTCTTTCTGAAACACAGGGTATTATGTGTTTTTTTAGAAATGGGTATGGACACAATCAAAATCTCCCTCCTCTTCTAATTTCTTGCATCAGGAAGAAATTCCTCTCTCCCTCATAATCCAAACACATTCATATCACCGCTCCCATGCACTCCGAGCATTTTCCTGCTGTATATTTTTATTTAGTGTGATATGAGTCATTGCGGCCGATTCTGTGAGTGTTGCTTCTGTGTCAAACAGATCGACATCTGTTGGTATTTTTTTAGGAGTGGATGACTTTGGGAAAGGGCTCAACACTTAGAATACGATGCCCTGTGCAAGTGAGCAGGTGGAAAAGGAGCCGGTGTGGATTTCCCTACAACCCGTTGCCTTGGGGTGCGAGGAGGGTGGGGATGAAGTAGCCACTGAGCAAAGTCATTGCAAAGCCTGATTTCTGCAGAGCATTTCCCCTTCGGTGGCAATTTCCAAATGGAAAATATTTCCTGCACAGAGATACTGCAGAGCTACAGAACATTGCTCTTGAAAGCCGTCGTGAAATAAATATATACGAGGTTATAAAAATGGGTTTTGTATAAACTGCCCTCTTCTAGCAAACATTTCGCTTCCTATAATTGTGCGCGCTTTTGTTTGAACTTATCAAATATGTGATTGTTCTCCTTCTCCTTCAGGGAGATAAGAAATCCAGCCTCCGGATATGCAGAGTGATGTTGCTGTAATCACTCTTCAAAGGGAGATCCACAATAAACAAATGTTGTTAGCCTGTCGCCTCTGCAGCTCCTCTTGGTGAGCTGCACAACTTCCAGAAGAAGGCTGCAACTAAGAGAAGAGAAATCTACCTTAAGAACAAGTAGATAGTTTTCCTTTCTTCAGTCCCAGGAAAGATGAAAACTTACAGACCTGCATAAAAACACCTCAAAACTATTCTTATAAATCTCTTTTTCTAAGTAGAATAGGTTGTCTCTTTGAAGTTTGCCAGTGTTGCTATAAACCAGCAAGACTGGGAAACAAAATGATACCTGAAGGAAAAGCACTTGGACCAGATAACGCCGTGTGACAGCACCAGAGTTCCAATGCACGAGGCACATAAGAATTTTATTGTTGCAATTACACTTGTCAAGCACTTCTGGATGCGCTTAATCTTAAAGCCACCATTGGTTTCAGTGTTTTCAATTTGGGCTTCAGATTTTGCGCTATCTGCTTACCTCCAGTTCCGCTCTGTACATTTTAACCTGTTTTATGTTTCCAGAACTGCAACAAGCAACTGCTGCTTAGGGTGTTTGTGCTCTATTTGAAGCAAAGAGGTGGAAGTGACACTTAAGGATTTACTTTTGCAAAACAGAAAGCAAGTGTGGAAGTGCAGCCATTCAAAAGTATTTTATAGATTAATTATTTTGCACTTTGATTTTAGTATTTATGATGTACTCTTGGTTACAAATCTTACCTGTGGCTAAAACCTGTTGGCTAATATTCACAGTCTCATATTCTAAGTGACTGTCATTGCACCTTCACTCAGATCAAACTGACCCATTCAAAAATGTAAATCCAAGTTGATTTTTCTTGCTTTGAAAACAAAGGCTCAATTATCAGAATTGTCTATTATCTGAGCATTTTTTTGGTAGAATGTACATGGATTCACATCCCTCAGCATAGCGCATCCTTTGTTTGATTTGCTTTCAATATTTTTATGTAGGTGATTTTTTCTTTTCTGTGCTAACAAAAGTAGTTTCATATTTCATCCCTTCTTTTCCAAAGAATAAAATGTTTGTCTTTACAAAGTTTTCACTGAATGATAATCTGTAGCATATTAACTATTAATTCATTTGAAGGATATTTGGTGACTACAATAGTGAAATACAAGCCCTTTCTCAGTGGAATCTGGATTTCCTCTCTTTACGGCCGTTCTGTTACCTAAAGATCAACAAGTAGGAATTTTGTAAACACTTTCAAAATTAGGTCAACATCTGAGCACCCTCACCAAATTCACTTTCAAAGTGTCTTGCTTATCCAAATTCTGCCCGAGACAGGGGGAAATGTAGGGACTCAGCAATTTTAAAAGCAAACTATTGCTTTTCAAGTGCTTAAAAATGGATTGAAGAGGCTAAATCTAAACACCCAGACTGAGAATGGTGGGGTTTAATTCCTTTGAACCAAAATGGAATTTCATTCTCCCTGATGAAATGAGGCTGTGGGAATTACAGCTGCTATTATGCCACAAGTGTATGGGTGTTGGGATCTTTTATATCTCTTCTTCAAACACTGAAGTTTTGTAATATTTGGTAGCTTGCTGAAACTCTCCTGGACTCTGAAAGTCCATAAAAATTCCACTATTGATGTTTCTCTTTCCAGTGGTACCTCTAGACACAGAAGACCTTCAAAGAGCTGCATTCTTCACTGGAGTCCACTTGCATGAAGAAGCATACAGGTACAAATATCTATTCTCAAAGAAATTCCATTGCACATATATAACCACAGCTGGCAAATTTAAAGTTTTCCTGAGAATCCCTTTGTTTTCAAATAGCTCATGTCTACTTTTGCAAAATTAGCTTGCATGGACTTTTTATTCGACATGGTCTTATCTTCCTTGTACTATAACAGTCACACAAAGCAAACTGAGAAGGTAATTGTCTTCATTATAGTAGGACAATTTTTTCAAAGCTTGAATTTTACGTATCTTTTATGATCGGGTTTGCAGTGTCTTGTTTGGCTAAGTATTGACTGATACTGCAAGGAAAAAAACAGGAATATATATTAATGTGTTTAGTTACCATTTTGAATAAAATTTAAAGCATCTGGGAATAATTAACTGGAGTGAAAATGAAACTGACCTGTCATTCTTAAGAAACAATCGGTAAAATGAATACAACTAAACTCTGAAATGGTTCGAGCTCCCAGTGACACAGGTTCAGTTCCAGGAATCCAACACACAAGTATTTATAATGCTGTTCCATGCTCATGCTAATATTCTTCTGCTGTTCTTGAAGTGGGAGAGCTCTCAGGAACAATCCATGCTCAAACGAAGTTTTGGATGCTTCCAGCCATATAAGAGTGGAGAGAGTTACAGATGTATATATTAAACAAAAGCACAGTCAGAAATAGTTGTGCGTAGCAGCTCAAAATCCGTGATCTAGTAGTAGTATCTGGCTAGATCTGATGTGGACACATTCCCGTGTGTATTGGTTATGTGCCAAAATGTCCTGTGAATTCTGCCATCTCCACAGCCATTTAACTAAGGGCATGTATTGATGTAAACCTTAGAGAAGCAGGGTTTAGTTTATATAAGGCTTAACTAAGAGCTGCAATAGGAAGGATGAACAGCACATTGTTACGCGCAGAAACCGCAACCACCAGAGAAGACTTTTGGTTTTATTTACTGACCCAAACCACGGGAATTCTTTCATGACTTTCTTTCTGTTCATGCAGGTATCATATCAGGATGGGTGAGCTATCTCCAGCCAAGCAAATTAAGCTGCAGAGAAACAAACAAAAATGCAAGTTAACAGGTTTCTGATTTTTGCCTGTAAAATTAACCTTCAGACCCAAGGTTGTGATCCATGTAAATTAAGTGTAACCCCTCGGTATCAGAAGATAACTCCACTTGGGCCACTTAAGGACAAAACCAGGGGTAATAAATGTGCTAAGTGTCCATGCCACACCACCAGATCAAAGTACCTATTGTGTGAGAAATAAATTAATAATAGTAATTTAACAAGCTTCTCTGTCCTCCATTACTTGAAATCACAAGGAACAAAGATTCGAGTGTAATGATTTCTCTCTTTCCTTATACAGTGCTAGCTTGGAGCTGCATTTTGCCACTCAAGTTTATTGCTTTCTCGGACTTAACATTGGTTTCTTCTGAGTGAAGCAAAGACTGTACTGACCTAAATGTCACTTGAATTAATGTATTCTTGTTTCTGTCTTTATTTCTCTCTTGGAGCCACTTCTAGCTTAAATCACCTTGTATTTCAGGGCTTGAAGACAAGGTCACAGTCATGCAAAGAATTAGAAGCATGGGATGTTTCAAGTTTGCTTTCAGTGTTTTAAGAGAAAGAAGTTTGAGCGCAGTTATTCCTGAGCTAATGAAATAAAATAACAGTATAAATACTAATAGCCATTATTTTTACATAAAACCACTTGCTTAGTGCTGTATTCTTCAGCAAAATTGAGGGGGAGTGACCAGCCAGGCCATATAAAGGACAATGTGTAAATCATTGGAGGTGGAGAACTCCTCAGCTACAAGTAATTTTGCTGCCGATTTTCATCTTACTTTTCTGATGAGCGTTCGTTTCCCTTTGCAGTGACCACAGCTGTCCCCAGTCCAATTGCGTGGCCTTGTAGCTGCCACACATCACGCTTGGTCTGCCAGCTGCTCATGAGTGGTATATTGCAATAACCCACCGTGCAATTTTGCTGGTTAGAATCATGGCTTTGCTGCACTGGCTCTGGACTGTCAGTAGAAAAGCAAAATATTATTAGTATCCAGAAATACTCTTCAGGGAGAATAAGCACCGTATTAAAACTAAATTTCTATGCGAATAATGAAGCTATTGGATTCTGCTGGTGACATGGTCATGGCAACTTTTCTGGAAAACAAAGGCTAGAGGGACTATTCCTGCATAAGTGCAGTTTTTCTAAGAAGTGAACTCTGATATTTTGTAGCATTTTTTAATTCTGGTAGTATGCTGTGTGCTCTCTGCTTTGTTGAATTACATTGCTGCTACTCGCCTTATTCTTGTAGCAGAGCAGTGTCGAGGTTTTCTGATGTTGCGGGGCAATATTTGTCTGAGAAAAGGAAAATATAAAGTCCAGGCTTTTCAAGAGTGGCCAATTTCATTAGTCCACAAAGAAGTCTTGAAGTTTTGGGATTTTATCTTAATATTTTATTTATAAAAATTGGGAAATTGTATGAAAGGCTACCAAATCGCAAAAACTGATTCAATCATTTGTATATGGCAATAGAAAATGATTTGCATAAGTTGTTTTGAATGGAGAATGCTGTAATGCTGATAATTCTGGATACATCAGGAGAATTGGCTAGATCTGCACCCATTTTTAACTTGATATGTGCCTCAGATTAAGGTCAGAAGGAAGCTGGAGGAAATTGCTCCCTTTAAATGTCCTGTTCCTGAAGGATCTGGGTGGGTCCAACATCTAACGGTCTAAGCTATAAAGGAAAACTCTGTTATGTAATTTGCAGAAAATCCTGAGCTTTGTCTAAAAGCTGTGGCTCATCAGGCTTATAAGGGCAGTATGCAGGGAAGTTTGATGTCGCAATGCACATTACATCAGTGCAGATACAGTACATTTGGTACTGCTGTTGCTTGAAATTGCTGACTTGTAATTTTTCTTCTGGATTAACTGAGTCAGCAAGCTCAGCGTATTTGGAGTTGGTTTATTTCCACAGCAATCCTGCTTTCAAGTGGTCACAGTGAAAATGCATCACCACAACATTTCCTGCATTCCTTAGCGAAAGTCATTGTTGTTAATTTTACTTTTTACTCTGTGTACTGCTGCGACCCCTGGAAAAGGAGGAATCTTCTTTATTCATATTTGACAAGCACTCGAGACTAAATGTTAACAAACACCAGGGCAATGCTTGACTGCGCTACATAGGATAAACAAAAGTAGTGGCAGGGACCTCCATATCTGTTCTCTTGGGTGTGGGATTTTGTATGAGATCGACACAGAATCATAGAATCATTTTAGTTGGAAGAAACTCTCAAGATCATTGAGTCCAACCGTAACCTCAATCTAGCACTAAACCACATCCCTAAGAGCCTCATCTATATGTCTTTTAAACTCCTCCAGGGATGGTGACTCCACCACTGCCCTGGGCAGCCTGTTCCAATGCTTCACAACCCTTCTGTGAAGACATGTTTCCTAATATCCAATCTGAACCTTCCCTGGTGCAACTTGAGGCCGTTTCCCATCCTGCAATTGAGCAACACCTGGTCTTGCTTCATCTCCTTTCAGACTTGAGCTGTGTCATCAAGTGTCATTCATTAAAGCCAGAGAGGAGGGCCTGCATTTCACACTTACCTGGTCGTTTGTAATATAGAGGATGAGGAATAATGAGCTGAGGGCATGGAAGAAGACCAAAAGAACATTAGGGTTGCTGTCCTTGTCGAGGGACTCACAAATTCATACTGGTTGCATGCCCTGGCCACGTCATTAGGTTATCGGGTTAATTTTGGGCATAGAACTCAAAATGGAGAAATAACCACAGCTGGGAAAGTCTGTGTCTGCAGGAGAGTGGTTGCAAAAAAAAAAGAAATAAAAAAATAGAGATGTCTTGGAAGCTCTAGGAAAATGTAAAGGGATGATGTATAACGTTAAAATGGTTGCAGCAGGGAGGACAGGCCAGGCTTATGAAAGTCACTGCTATTAAAGACACAGACAAAGCACGGCAGCTATATGGGGGGAGAAGGGATCACACCAGCCATGGAGTGGAGGCAGAGGAGAGCAGAGAAACAACTAATTGCAGAGAAATGCAGTAGAGAGAACAGTCTGCCAAACTGCAGAGCTAATATACCACTGATCGCTGAGGCATTTTTAAGCAACTTTGCTGGTCTTTTTGTAAAGCATATGTGCAAGATAAATATGCAAATAAAACTTGTTTCGCTAGAATAAGGAAGCATTTAAGTTTGGTGTATGTCACAAAAATATTTGAGAATATTCAAGAGTAATTACAGCTTCAGAAATCATGAAGTTAGTAAGAACAACTGTAGATACCAACGTGAGGGAAAAAGACTGTATATTCACTTGGCAAAAGATAGGAACATATTTGTAAAGATGGTTTAAAAGCTTCTGGCATACAGCACAGTGTAGACTCAGAGCAAATATATTCCATACATCACTGGAGCCTAGCTTACAGGTTGGCAAATGTCCTGCAGGCTTAAGTCAGAGTTTTAAATTTGATCCTTTGCTTGCATATTACCTGTGATTACACAGTTTTTGTGTCAGTGCTTTCAAGCATTTCCTGGCTTGTGTGTTTTCAGCTTGTGTTCTGTCTGCTTTGGGTCTACACGCAGATCATCACGTCTTATAATTTTTAGTGAAAGCCCTGGAGATCTTCCTATTTAGCAAATAGGCTCACAGGCTCAGCGCCTGGTGAGTGGAAGATATTCAGACAGAAGAAATAAGCAGCCTTCAGATTTTATTGCCTTATATGAAATGAATCTGAAAAAAAAGCAAAGCATTACATATTCTTTATGTGTTATACGTAATTAGTGGAAATCAATAGTTGCAATGATGTTTGCCTTCACTTTCATAGCATCAGCGTTCTTGTTTGTTTCTCTGAAACAACTGGTGCTGGCCATCGTCCTTTGCAGAATGGTCGCCCAGACCTGTGACACAGGCTGCAGAGACAGAGGGAAGAAAAGGTGGGGAGAGCTTATGTACCTAAAATGTTTTATTGCCCATGTTTGGATCAAGCCACTTGTCATACCTAGAGAAAGAAAAGAAGATCTACCAAGAGGTACAGGAGGGACCGCCAGGTGATTTGCCATGTTCCAGTTCTCTTGGCCCCCAGGAGGCCAAGAAGTGAGAACAATAACACTCATTTTTCCTCGTTGTTATAATCTTCGGTGTTCCTATGCAAAATATTAGATAAGGCCTGAGTCACAGCAATGTGGGAAAAGAGCTATTGAAAATATTCTGTTTGTAGGAGCCAGATGGCGCCATGGATTAATGCACCAGCCTGTTACTGGGGAGGTTCTGGGGCAAACCCAGCTTGGTCAGTTAACAACTTGGCAATTAGTTTGCCTGTGGGAATTGAAGTGTATGTCAATGGCAGGATTCAGCTTTGTTCCAAGCCTCTCCTGGACATCAGCAAAGACCTGTAGCTGGAATTGTACCACTGCAAACGGGGCCACAGTCCTCGATGGACACAAGAACCTCCTTGCTCACCATGATGGTGGGTTCTAGAAATAAAGGTGCCTCAAAGAGCGGGAATCCTGCGCATGCATTAATATACACAAGTGGAGAAAAGCACAGCAGCTGGCACCACACCTGAGTTTAATCTCTGCTTATCAGCCATAAAAGTCTTCTATATTTTCTTTTTAGATCAGTTACATTAAAAAAAAGTAAGAAACCAACAACCCATAATTCCTCTGGCAACACCGAGATGTATTTCCGGTTTTTCAGGCTATTTCTGTGGTGGTGTTGTTAAAGGATACTCGCCTGGAATCATACAAACTTTCCACTGAACTATTAACAAAAAAAAAAGCAAAGCACAATAGAATAGACTGAAAAGCACATCTCTGTGCACAAATGTCAGCGCACTGTTGGGCATGGGGTTTGTATTCAGACAAAGTCTCGCTCTTTCTTTTTGTGGGAAAAAGAGTCTTACTTAAAAACAAATGGCTTATAAAACAATGCGAAGAGACCAGGGAAGACCACTTTATTGTGAAAAACTGAAAATTCGAAGAGCACCATGTGAGAACTATAATAGCAGTCAGCGATGGAGCAGCCACAGGACAATTTGGGGGGCAATCAGTGGGGCTGGAAACTGTTTAATGGGGGTTAAATATCCAGTTCAAGCAGACACGCTGAACTGTTCTGTGGAGGGTATAAAGCAAATTCAGCAACAACCAGCTTTCAAACTCTCCAACCCCCAGCCCTTCATCATCAACATTGGCCACAGCTGTTGGCAGAAAGACAAATGAATAACTGGCCTAGGAAATCAGTTATTGTCTGGCCTCTGGGAAGGTTGGAACACAGAGATGGCTGTCACCAGTCTGAGTTGTGTGGATATGTGAAAACTCGTCAGAATTGAAATGACAGATGGGTTTGGAGCTGCACGGGGTGTCCAGATCAGCCTGGGGACAGGCAGCTCGGCCCCTCCGCCATTCCGCGCCCCTTCCCGCCATTTCGTTTTTGCCCGTTCCCAACGCTGAGCAGCCAGTGAACAAGGGCTCTCCTCATCCATGTGCTGCCCTGACACAAATAACTGCTTTCAAGCTTCTAAAAAAAGAAAAAAGACAGAAAAATAATATAGCTTAGACAAAGTACCTCGGGAAGAAGCGCCCAAGACTCGTTCCAGTAAAGAAAAAAGGTTTGTATGTCCCTTTAGTGGCTGCTTGAGGGACAGTACTGAGGGGACAGACGTTCATTACAGGCCACATTCTTAAAGCTTTACTTCTTCTTCCTATTTTTTTCCTGACATTTGCTGTTTTATACTCTCTGGCAACCAGCAGAGCTCCACCGATGCTGACTTGCAGAGCCCATAGAGATACTAAGGAAATATTTTTCCTAGCAACAAGCGGCGCACGAAAACACGAAGAAACACTTCCCCAGCTCGTATTTCCCTTCAGTTTTTATGGTCATCTGGTGCTGAGATAAGAGCCGTGCGGTGAAACCTGCTGCTAGCTCCTGTGTTGCAAGGCAATCTGGAACGGAGGAACACGTAAAAACTTGGTGCCTGTCGTTAACGGGGCGCAGAGACCTGGTTGAAGCTGTGGTGACAAACAGACACGCTGCCCGCCATGCCACCTGCACTCAGTGCCACCGGGGACAGCTGTGGCTGTCCCAACCAAATGTGGCCACTGGAAGCAGGTGAGTCCCAGAGGAGACATGTGAAGCGTGGACACCATTTCCTTCGTGTCTTCTAAATCTGAGGGGGAAGCTGGCGATGGTGCTTCATCCCAACTTGGCAGCATTTTCTGCCTGTGAATGGGACAGAGCTGAAGTGTTAACGCTGTTTTAACCCAAGTGTAATTTTCTGGGATTGAATTATTAGCCATGTGGGGGCAATGACTGGTACTTGTGTCTGCTTGGGAAGTAACTCCCCCTTCTTTTCTGTCCTTGCTCAGCCATGCTGAAACGGCACTCGCAGATGCGAGGGCAGCGGCAGAAAGGCTTTGTCAACACCAGCAAATCACTGTTTCTGCATCCACAAGGTCAGCTGCTGAAGGCAACATGTCCGAGCCCACGGCTCCACAACTGTTGGGCAACACAAATTGTCAGGAGACATTTAGAAATCACACGATATGAGTGGGTAGAGCAAAAGCATTCGCATGGTAGAGCCAACCTCTGAGTTTAAGACCAGTCTTACACCCATAGGGTGGATATTTTACGGGTAACTTCGGTGGAGTTTAGGATGAAGCCCAGGAGGTTCTTACTCATCACTTGGTGGGTTACTGACAAGAAGAACATCTGTAGAACATGTTCCTGTGTCATCAGTGTATTTCCTGAATTTGTCCTCTACTATTTTAGAGTAATTTATCATTTGGAAAAGCTCGACATAGCAAACTGAAAAGCTTTGTCTGCAATGGAACTCTTACTTCTGTAGTTGTGTAGAAATAGTTTGCATAAAGATAGGAGCAGATTTGTAAAACTGGTTTGAAAGCTGCGTGTAGGCAACAGAACCCACACTCAAGGTAAATATACATGTCCTAAGATAAGAAACTATACTGGAGGCTTAAATTGGAGATCAAAATCTCATATTTTACCTGAATGCATATCTACATTACAATAGGCTTCCTACAAACTCTGCTTAGCACTTCCACGGTTCCTGTGTGTCAAGCTGGAGCTCTTTTTTACAGTGAAACTGCAAATAGTCCCCAACTACGATGATTTAGCAAACCATAAAAGAAAACTGAATTGTGAAGGGTAAAGGTTTAAAAATAAACTCTCAGGAGTTTTTTTTAGCTGAACTTGAGCTCTTAACAGGTTTCAGATTTGCCGGTCACCAGTCATAATTTATCCGGGAATTGTATTACAGAGAACATCCGAACATGTAGGGACCAGATAGAAGAGCTAAAGATTCTATTGTGTAAGGAAGGCCATGTTTTCTGTTTTATGCTTCACTTTTGAGAGGAAAACAATGTGAGGAAATGGTGTGTTGATCAGCATGTTGTACACATCATGTTCTATAGAATAAGAGATACGGGATAATTGCCTTCTATCAATTCAAATAGTGTATTCTGGGTACCTTGGTAAGATATGTACCCCACACCACACAGTACTTAATGGCTTTTTATCATTTATTTTCTGAGCCGTTGATGAAAGATTCTAAATATAAGTGAGAGTTAATTCAAAAGCATGTATTTATTTCGAGATAGAAGTGGAAATATCCCCTCCTTGCAGTTAATAATAGGATTGGCATTGTTACACAATTAAATTGAAAAACATTAATAATAGGTGCTTCATGCATGTTAAACAAAACTTCAATAAGTGCTCTGTTTTATTGTTCGACTGTACATATGAGTCATAAGGAAAGTGTTAATCTTCAGGATCGGATATGAATCATGTATTTGTGAACAATCTTCTAAGGCCAGCGCTGAAACCCCAACACACATTTATTCTTTGTAGTCAGTCGGCTCCGCGCTTGGAAACCGAAAGTGCAATCAAAGTGAGAGTTTGTTTATTAACTAGCGGATGCCATGCATTTTATTTACAGGGATTGATAATGGGGGGTGAAAAATAAGGAGAAAAGCTGGTAATGCATGGAGCTCTGCGTCCCTGGGGTACAAAAGGAACCTGAGCAGCAGCGGCACCAGCTATTAAATGGCAAAAGCATTCTGTAACTTTAAAAGGAAATCCCATATTCATGAAGGGAATCCATATGGCACCCTATTTGTGGGGAGAGGCGCCCCATTCTCATGAAAGCTGACTTGCAGCATTTATTGTTTTGACTGCTTTAGCATGAGGGTGAGAGAATTCACTTCAAGCGGAACAAACAAAACAAGCGAAACGCACAGGAATAACTTGGGTGTTGTTATAGATTGTATTGATTTGCATTACTGATAGAAAGTAGGAACTCCTGAAAGACAGGCCCTTTGTGCTGGCTGTATTTGGGCATACTAAGGAAACCAGGTTCTTTGTAGAAAGTAATCTCACCTGATAATTATTTCCAATAATTGGTGATAAGTATGCTCCTAATTGCTTTCTCTCTGGAAGGGCAGAAACTGAAAAGGAGGGTTGAGTTGTCTGTTCTGAGGGAGAGAGGTATCTGCTAGGACTTGTGCTCAGTATTGTAGTCTAAGAGAGGTTTTTGAGTATTTGCTGTGTTTTAGGGGAGATCTCTGGGAACTGCGTTCTGCCTCTGATGCTGCTTGACTCTGGAAATGCTTTTTTTCTGGGTCTGATTTCCCAGCTGTGAAATGGATCTTAAAAAGCATTTGTTCAAGCTGCCTGCAGCCCAATGCACAATCTCTCCTTTACTCAGCAAATTGCTGTTGAATTTTAGTAATACTGGAGGTGTATGACATATGCCATTATGGCACACAGCGTGGAACTGTGTTGGGATACAACTGACTCAGCGTGGCTTTTGTAAAGGTATGTGTTTGTTTATTGAGCTCTGTGTTGGCATTCTCATTATTTTAAAATATACTTAATTTTTAGCAGTAACAAATGTTTTTATGTTTCTGTGTATCTGAAGCTCATCTCACATCACCAGTCTAATCTTGTAAGATCATAAAAATCTGACTAGTAACGGTAATATTAGAAAGAAGTAAAAAGAAGTTTAAATAGCTTGGCAAGGCTTTGACTGAGCCTGCATTTGAATGGAGAATTCCTGTCCTTATGCTCCTACTGCTAATCCCCACTGGCAGGTAAGAAATGGCATATATTCGCAAAATGTATTTATACATGAACTATTTTGCTTGAGAGCCTGAATAACTGGTTTTGCCACACATTGAAATATGATTTATGCTCTTGGGTGACAGGATGCTTGGAGTCACAGCTGGCACACTGCTGGCCTTTTTGGAAGCTACCGCAGCCACCTCCACATTGCCCAATGGCTTGGGACATGCATTCCAAGTTTTGTCAAGTGTGGGGTTTATGATTTATAACTTTAAAGGAGGTCATGGTTAGTGTGCTGCTCACAGGAGATTTAATTGAGGTGAGATATGGTGGAGGCTCACCAAGCATTAATGCATCTAAAGTACAAATCAACAAAATTATTATTATCTTTCACATGTAAACTTCATTTCCCAGCAGCTTTCTAGTCTGCCCAGTCCCTCAAATATAAAATTTCCTTTCTAATGTGTTGACATCCACATGTTTAAAGCCAGGCTGTTGCACAAGGTTTACAATAACAGAACCAAATGTATAAAGAGTTAAACCCGGTTCATTTTGCTGTTTTAGTCTGAACGTTCTGATTAAACAGCTGTGTCTTTGAGTGGGGCCAGACCTATCACTGCTACTTTCTTCTGTTGCAGAAGCCTAAATTGACATTTGATTGGGAATGGTTCCTCCCTCAGCCTGTGTTGGTTGCTTTGTGTTTCTAAGTGGTGTGTCCCATCTGCTCTGTGTAAGAGAACTTGTACTTTTAAAACAAAAGCAAATTGAACCCTTTGCACATTATAAAATTTAATCTTTTAAATTTTGTGATGCTGTGTAGGTCTCATCTTCCTTATGCAATTTCAGTTAGGGTACAAATACAACTGTACAAACCTATGGCCTGTTGTTACTTTATAGCAAAGTATTTTCTGGAAGCTGAAATAAAAACTCTACATTCATATATATTAGAACTTACACATCCTATTGCAGACACTTGGATCAGTCTGTCTTGCTGTTCTGGCAACATTTATTTTATTGCTTGGTATCAAATAGTGTCTCTAAATCACAAAATCTGTGGATGTTTATAGGAACCTCCAACTAAAAACTTGCAGTTATGTGCTGCAGCAGAGATCAGGAAGATGTTTTCAAAGAGCACTTTTGCTCTAACCTCGTGTGAGCTGATACCTCTTTCTCTTATGTTTTGCACTGTCTGGCGTGAGAACTACTCAAAATAAAGGGATTTCCCTGCAGCACAGAGCTCATTGAATTACTGCCTATCCTGGTTAGTGATGGTGAAGCACGCCCAGAAAAAGGGATGGAGCTGAGGTGGTGTTTTAGTTTAACTCCATTAGCCTGGGGGAGGCTAAAAATGTCTTACAACCTTTCCCTGTCGTCCTCTTAGGTGTAATGCAATGCAGCCTGTATCCATCATTTAGAATGCAGTCCAGTGTTTTTCCTTATTTGTGGCTTTAGCAGTAGATTAGATTTATTGATCATGATTTTCTCATTAGAAGATTGAGTTTGTCTGCTATTCCTGAGTCTGTCTGACTTCTGTCTGCCTTCAGCAGGCTCAGCTAGCAGAGCCTGCCGTCTTCCCAAGGCTGAAAACCTAAACTTTGCTGCCATACGTTCTCTGCAGGTTAAATAATGACTGCGCTGAGCTGATTAACAGAGAACATTCAGTTTCCTTATTGCTGATGAAAGGGCTGGAATACGTGTCCAAATCCTATTAGTGGAAATCTAGTCACTGCTGAACTATGCAACATTTTCAGAACTTGTGTAGGAAAAATGTACAAATATAAGGTATAAAAGAGGAAAAAAGAACTATTTTTTTTGAGCTGTTTCTGCACTTTTGCAGTGTATTTTTTTTTCCCTAAGGCCGTAATCTTTGGTGGAATGGGGTCAAATAATTGTTATTTAACACTTTGGCATTTGAAGGCACACGTACTATCTATATGACACAGTAGTTACACATTTTACCTTAACAGTCTCCAGACCCTAATAACCAATATAACTGCAAAACCCCAGACCAGCCGCCAAGCTCTCAGCAATGGGACTAGGAAAGGTAGCAAACTAAAAATGTCCCTTTTTAGATGCTTGTGTGTGATGATGCTCAGCTGCTTCTAGGAGCTGTTGAGCACCTGACTGTATCAGGCCCTGTGGTGCTGAGAGAACAGAATGACCTGCTCTTTTTGTTTTTTCACCTGTATCAATTGAAAGATCCCATGTGAGTAGTTCATTGAGTCCCAAAGTAAAGCTGGACCCTTGTGCTTCACAGTGATTATTGAGGAGGAGGAGGAAGGCTTGTCCTGTTGTGATGTTCTTCTGGCTGCTCCAGACAGTTTAAAACACCTTTGTTGCTGTCTCAAGACCTGGGGGTTGGGGCTGTAGATTAGACATGTGAGAGTTTTTTTCCCAAAATACAGACATTAATGTTAAATGCAATTATTAGGAGATATTTAATATTCAGTTACAAAGAAACTAGCTGAATTTCCTCAGTCTGAGAAAAAAACAGAGGACAGAATTGGGTATAAATGAGTAGCAATGGAAAAGATCCTTGGTTGAGCTAAGGTTTATATGTTCTCAGTATACACTAAGGAAAAAAATGCACATCAGAGGCATTTGTTATTTACTTAAGTTAAAAGCTATCTACAGTGTGCTGATTACAAAGTCCACTTTACTAAATAAGTATTGCCACTGGCTTGTAGGTATGAAAATATGTATATTAACAACTCCATGCTCTACTTTTGCACATGACCTTTATTCTGATGGTGACATTTTACGGATCACGTTAATTTGCTAAATAAGCTTCTTCCTAGAAATAACAATATGCTAACCTTACTATTATATGACTGAATTGCTACTGTGTTCTAATATGACAGCTTCGTGAGTTTTCTATCGTAGACCAACGGCTCTTTCAGAAAGCATTTTATTCTGCAGGAAGAGATGGACAACAGGAGAAAACTGGTTATCCACCGAAAGTTACTGCACTCCCTATCAAACATGGAATATTGGTCCAAAGACAAACCAGAAGGACAATTTTGTGCAGCTCCTTTGTTCCATGAGGAGTTTTCCTCAACAATGTGGGTGTTTCAGTCAGCCTCTAAGCAGAGACAACAATGAGAAATGTGATAACTATAGAAAATTGGTTGTATTTTTTAAATTCTCGTCCATCCCAATGCCCATTTCACTAGCAACAACAAAACCCTAACTGGCATTCAGCCCAAGTATTTTAAATATTGGAATTGGCTCATTGTGTTCACATTCCCATAGTTCCCTGCAGTTGATACCTTTCACTGCATTATTGATAATCACCAGGTTTTATTTGCTTCTTCCACTTTAGCAGCTCTGTGGTTTGGGTGGCTGTTTGTGTAGTATTATTAACACATAATGCCACTAGCCTGTTATTATTTAATATTTATGTACATTTATTACCATTCCTTTACAGCCTGCTTGTCAGTTTTTAGGCAGGCAAATGTACTCTGCTGAATTGCAGAGAAAGGAACTGATAATAGGAGACAGCCCACAGAGACTTAATAGCTTGGAATAGTTTATAATGGCAGGTGTAAGAGATAAAAGAAGAGTGTCATATTTACTGGCATCTGAGATCCTAATGAGGGCCATGAAAATCTGACCTAGGGCATCAGAATAGAAAGGTTGGGTTGGTTTATTTTTTTGAGCATGGTACACCTAAGATTGAAATATTTTGAAGTGTATTTGTCTGCCTTTTGCTTTTATTGTCTTCAGATTTGCCCAGTCATAACATTCTCTCCATTAAAACTTGAAACACAAACAAACTGCTGATTAGTCTGAGTAGGGAGCAGAAAAACAAACGTACAAATATTGTGAGAACATTTGGATCCAAGTTGTTATTTCTTAAGCACTGAAACATCTCTGGATAAGGTTTATGATAAATTAAGGGATTCAAAACTCTTCCGGGGTAGGGGGTTAAGTTCCAAGTTGGAGAACTCCAAGTGTCTGACTGTTGCTCTTATTAGAGCTGGGGAAAGCTGATGTGCTCAGAAAAACCTTAGGTAGTCAAATTCAGGACAACTGCATTGCCTTTGGCTGCAATTAGGGCCTGCGTTGTGTCTTAACAATGATAGATTCTGTTCCTGAATGGGAACAACAAATACTCTGGTTTTGGCTCATTTCTGTTGGAAGGGGCCCCTTACAGGATTTATTGTTTTTGATTACTCTCTGGTTGCACTGGAAAACATTTACAAGCCATGCTTCCTCACATTGGTACTTGAAAATGTGAAGGCAAGAGTTTTACTCTGCAAATAGCATCTGTCCAGTCCCTCATTCCCCAGCTTGCGGAGATGTTATTTGTCATGACTTTTCAGACACTTTTGGGCAGCCAGGCACCTGTGCCTTGGAAAGGAGCAGATGCCTTTACTTTTTGTGACTGTTCGATCCAGGTTATTTCCTCATTAAACCAAGACCGTGCTGGCTCAAACCTACCATTGTGTTAAACAGAACATGTAATAATCCATTTAAAATATAACACATTTATCACTTGGCTCAGATCAAAGGTGCGTGGCTTCAAAGGTTCTAATTAAATTGTGATGATCTAGAATGCTGGCTTTATCTATGCAGGCTACAGGCTGATGGTTGGGTGGTTTGGTTTGTTGTTTTTACAAATCTATTGAGTTCAATATTGCAAAACTCCTGTAAGGTGTTTCGCATTGTTGCTGTTGATCAAAGTGTTAAAATAAATCCAGGTTTTCCCAGTAGATTTTTTCAGTTTTCCTGGCTGGACACAGTATATAAATTGTTCTGTTTAGCTATGTCATGCTATGAGTCTTTTTCCTTGCTACTTCAGTCTTCCATCTCATTTGCTATCCAAGTCCCCACACCTTCCTTTCTCTGACTTTACTAGTGCTGAGGCTTGTAAACCCTTCATGAAGATGCTACAGATGGGAACTACGTCTGTTTCCAGGTCAATTTTGGATGTGGAATTCAAACCACGCTTGAAAGTTTGTAAACATTGTAGGTCAAAATATGACTGTGTGCTGGATAACTCGACCTTTACCTTGAACCATGACTTCAAGGATTTGGACTGAAATTAAACGTGGTTTAATGGTTTGCAAGGCTTCAATAAGTAGTTTTTAGAGGTGGTCAGGAGCAGTGTGAACTGGGCCAACATTCCCTAACGCTTCAAGACTAATGAAACTCTGAGTAGAACCTGTTGCATTTAAACAGAGCTGTGTGAAATCAATTTTAACCAGTTTGTTCAGGAAAGCATAATCTGTCTCTATATATAGTCTATGAAGTATTATTCTAAGGACTGTCAGCTTAGAGACATGAATAGTAAGGTAGATATCGTGTAATTGCTGGATTAAAAGTAAGAAAAATAATAGATGTGAGAAAGGTGTGAAAAAGTCTCGGGTTGAAATTAAAACAAGTTAGGTGCTAAATAGGTAAAAAAGTAAAAAAATCCAGGTAACAGAAGCTTGGGTTGTGAAGTAAAGGGGAAAAGTTTGTGTGTAGCTAAACTCAGCCACAGTGTAGCTTCTCTGTAACCAGTGGAATGACACCTAATTAAGGCATGTATTATTTTTATTTTATATCAGAAATACTAGCAAAACAGAGGCATGAGTTGCAGCCAAATCCAGGCCGAACTCCTTTGCTATAAGTGACCCTACTTTGTTGGAAGAAAATGCTGAAGAATGAGGTTTTTTTGTACATTTTGACTCAGTCAAGCACGCGCTGTCAGAGGTTCTGGGACAGTCGAGGTGTTTCCAGAAACCAAGGATTGAATGAATCACTATTTGCTTCAGATTCCCTTGTAAAATGACATATGTGTTGTTGTATTGTGTGTAAAACTGAAAGTCCAGCCTTGCAAGCTTGCACGAGCAACTAATCAAGTGAACGGTCTTGTTTAATTCAGTGGAAAAGCTCACATGCGTTTTTGTGAGATCAGGCACACGAGGTCATAAGCTGTATTTTATTACAGTATACCCTGTACTTCGGCCAGTATAAAATAGTGATGTTTTGTGACTATTTTTTTTTTTTTGGCAAAAAACTTCTCTGATATTCAGAAATCTGGAAAGCAGATACTGCATAAATAATTCACTAGTTCAGTATAAAGAGGGGGGAAGCAGTTTTATTATAATTTTCCTCACAATACACTTAAATTTGGTATGTAGGGTCTTAAAAAGAGCATAAGTGAGAGCCAAGTGTCTACAGAGGACTTTCTTCTTTCTTCTGCAGTCTTCTTTTGGTGCAGTCAAGTCGTCTCTTGTAGTAAACTGCTGAGTCAATACATTTAAAAACTCACCAACTGTTCCTTATTTCTATGTAGTTAACTGATAAGGACCTGTTTAAGGGTTACACCCTTCCGTATTTACAGTGTTAAGGCAAACATGGTTATAGGAAGCAATTACATTAAAATTTACAGTGCGTATTATATGCTATCGCAGTCTTCTTTTGGCGTATTAATGTAATTTGTGTGTGCGTGCAGATGTAGCGCTAGAAGCTGGAAAGCTGCGTTCATGATGACGGATTTGGCAGAACCATTCCTCAGCCTTTCAGTTGACATAATCCTTGATGCTCCTAGAATTAGGAAAGTCCTTCAGTCCCCTTTGCTGTTTCGAATTCTGGCTGCAGCAAGAAGTTGCTGTTTGTTGGAATGAAGAGATGAATCATACCAGAAATGTCACTCCCAGCCATGAGAAACGGTTCCTGTTCCCCCTTTATGTCTTAGTGTCCATTTATCTCTCTCTGGGAATTGAGGAGATTATTGGACAACTGCAGAGGAACAGGAATGGGTCCTGTGAATCCCAGGTACAATGCAACCTCCATCCAGATGTGGGGGAGTCCTGCTGAAATAACAAGAATAAGCATCTGTAAAGTTTATAAAAACTACTCCATAAATGTATGTGATGGAATAAAAAAGGTGTTTCTTCCAACAGTTTTTCAAATGTCCTGCAGAATTTAATAGATTTTTTAGATAGATCGTTCAGCACAAATACATTTAGAGTAAGGTGACTTTTGTTTTTAGGTCAAAACTATAAACCCTAATTCGATGGCATATTAAAAAATCTTTGAAAGCTTTAATTTGGATTCCTAAAATATGCATGCCAAAGATGAAATAACAAATAGCTTGTGGGTTGGGTGTCTAATTGTAAACAGTCAAGAACCTTTACCCCATCGTGTCTTCTCAGTTCCTACTCTCATGGATGATGTTTGGCAAAAGCTGGTTCTAAATAGCACTGTTTCCACGCTCCCTCTGTCTCCTCCTTTCGCCTTTTGGATAACTTAAGAAAAAGCAGCTGTTGTAAAGGGTGACAAAACTCAAGAACTATCTCTGGGACAGGACAGAATTAAACAATCTGGAAACATGTACTTTCTGTTTAGGATGACTTGCTAAAGGGAGGACTGGGATCGGGGTTATAGTTAGGAATAAATGTTTAGGGTATTTTTCCAATGGATAAAACAAAAGATTGGAATTCAGGTCTTCTGCTGTCTTTTATTTTCTAATTTTTTTCTATCTGGTTTCTTCTGTCATCTTACCTTTAAGATAAATAATGTAGCAAATAAACTAATTTATAAAATATATCCAGGGCATCGGTACCGCAGTTGTTCTTCCTTTTGTTTTAAAGCTAAATGGTAACCTATGCAAATGAATGCCATGAGACATGACCTTGAGGTGTATCCTTGGAAAAAGCTGAGGAAACCCACTAAATGGAAACTTCTAAATCCAGGTGGACAGAAAAACACATCATGTCTGGACTTAGGCTGGGCTTGGCCATTACACATGGGCTGAGTTCTACAGCCCTGTCCAGGCTGTGGTCTTTGGGTGTTGGTGCAGAATCAGGTTTTGCGTGATGGTGCAGGTCTTATCCAAAGCCAAGGTGTGAGTGGCATTAAGGCACCAGCAATAAGGTGAGAGTTTCCAAGATTCCCTGCCTTGTCTCATGAATTTGCACAAGGCGTCCTTGCAGTTCTTACCTCTTTCCCATGCGTGACTCCCGTCTTTCCCCTGGGTTTCATGGGGAGCTGGTTACTCTGATTCTCTTTATGTCTTTGAAAATCTCCTCCAACAATACGTATCTGATGTGTGATCCATTCCAAGGGCGTCATGAAATTTAACTTGACTGTCTGAAGGGCTTTTGCAAACCCTGGATTATAGAAAAGCTAGTAATTATCAATTGTTTTATTGTTAGTTCACTTGTGATTTTTTTCTGTTGCCTGGGCAAAGAGTGGTTCGGTTTTGTGCTGCTTGTGGTTTCTGTTTGGAGTAAAAACCTTAGGCTGATTTTTAGGGATGTTACATTAAGAGCCCAGATGTTTCTCAGAATGAGAATAAAATTATGTTTGGTCACCCACATCAAAAATACTAACATCTTATTATATTTAATTAAGTGTGCTAACGTTTGAAGCTTGGATTGCATTTAGTAACTAAAATCTGTCAGATTTGCAGAATTTCTGTGGAAGATTTTCTTTCCCCTGCCGTTCCTGTGTATGGAACTTACCTTTCTAAGTCTTGGCGGGGGGAAGGGGGTGTTCGTATTAGAGATTTCTCGTATTGCCATTAATTTATGCCTTGAAGTATGCAAAATGATTTGGACTCTTCAAGTCCAGAGCTGAATGGGATCTCACTATATCTAATTGCAGTCCTAGATAGTTGTGTTCCGTGTCAAACACGGAAAAAACTGTACAGGGTGATTTCATTTTCATTGCTCTGAAGGAGTTGTTCCTGCAGAATATAAAGGACTGCAGATACAACATAGAGACTGGGAATACAGGTGAAAAGCTGAATCTGGATGTCAGTTTAACAGATTAGAGTTGCAACTAAGGAAAAGGAGCAACGTTTAGTGTGGTAGGGTGTTGAAGGCTAAAACAATTTGGACAAGAACAATTTAACAATAAGAAAGGTCTGATGAAGGATGTGGGCTCAAAGAGAGAAGTAGGGTTGCAATGAGGAGCCTGGTCTCTGGCAACACCTGGATGCAAATGCTGAAGAGGAGCTGGAAGATGACACAAGGGTGAATGAGAAAAGGTGTTGTGACTGCACATAGCATTGAAGTTTTGCCAGGGTGAGGCATCTATGTTTGTGAGTAAAGAGACTGGGACACAGGTAAGGAGGAGAGGCAGAATGGAAATGGGGTACTGTACCATTAGATGAGCTGATAAGTTTTGCAGTGAGCAATGCTCAGCAGTTATTCCCCTTGATCAAGGAGCATCAAGATTTTGGTTTTGTGCCTTCAGTTTGCACTGAGTGTAATTCTGCAGAAGGATCAATCCCAGCCTTCCAAAAGCAGCAGGTGTAGGTAGGGACAGCTCTATTGCTGCTGAAACTGTGCTCATCTTGCAAGCAAAAGCTTCCCCTTCAGCTGCAAATTGCATCTCTCTTGCAAAGACTTGCTTTGGCAAGAGAAGGTGCTGATTTGTGTCATGGCTCAAGCTTGAAATGGATGAAGGGAGATCTTTCCATCTGGTTAACAATTGCAGGGGATACTCCCAGAGTCTCTGGCTGCTGCTCGCAAATGCAGAATGAAGCTCCAGTGAGCCTGGCTGTTTGTGTGCCACTTCTGAGCTGAATCATCAGCACTGAAAACCACATTCAATGCTTTACTCAGAGCGCGCGTGGTATTTCTATAAGGGAAGTTACAGTCACACTGGGTGGAGGAACCTCCCTGTCTAGCTATGGGGACAGTGAATACAAGGAAATGCTTGCGGTTCTGGCCTTGATGGCATCTTTTGGTATTTCTCTGCTATTTTTTGCACTGATGCATTTCGTTTGGCAGTTAAGAATTTCATAGCAAACACTCTGTAAGATGCAAAAACTCTCTTCCAATGTTTTATGTTTTTGGAACATTAATGGATTTATTTTATTTTAACTTTTTTTTCCCTCTCCCTGCTGAATGTTTCTTTTTCATGTGGAGGTAAAGCTGTATGTGAACTGCATATGGAGGGGGGCTGCTGCCCAACTGAGGCAGGCACACAGATGTATTTGGTGCTCCTGAGCATCATGAGTGGGTTTTGGTGGCTGCTCACAACCCTTTCCGTCCAAGACTGGAGTGTGCTTTCTGTTCCCCTCTCTCTAAATGTTGTGCAACATGCATGTGATCCCCAAAGTGCTTCTTAAGATTCAAATGAGGAAAATAATTACTTTTTTCTGGTCAGCAGTCACGTAGCACTGGAGAATGGACAGTGTTTTGCTTTACATTCTGCTGCTATTGCCACCTTCTTTTTTTCCCCCATCCCAGCAGTTTCAGCCAAGGGTGAGAAATACTTGATGCCCACAGTCTCTGTTCATATGCTCTCTTTAATGAGACTTTTGGGATGTGAAGGGAATATTTTGTGGGACAGCGTAAGTGGAAGATCCCATGTATTGTGATGAGATGTGCATATTACTCAGATTTTTGTGGGCTTCATTGTATTGGCCTAAACTTTGACCCTGTACCACTGTGACCTAGCTTCCTGGCAACTTGTGAATTGAGGCCCTTTCATCCCAGCTGTGTGATAGATCCCAAGCAGGAGCGTGGAGTAAATGTGGTTTCTTATTCATGAATTAAGCCTTAAATGAATTGAGCAACACTGCTGTATTGTAAAAGGCAAGGAAAGATTGAAAAGGTCTTTTTAGAGGACCAGTGCTGAAGGTGTTTGGATTGAGACAGACTAACTTGGAGGAGTTACAGCTGGGTGGATCGGTTTATTATTTCTTCAGCTTTTTAAGGCCTCCTTTCACTTATTAATAAATTCTAGTCTGCTATCTTTACCTATCTAATTTTGAAGAAAAATAAAAATGATCTGTGGCATAAGTCTTTCTGTAGTCTTTGTTGATGAAAGGAGTGCTCTCATGCAACTTAAATAATGAAGGATTCCAGTGTGCACTACTTATGTTCCCTCTTGTCTATAGTTGTGCTTTCATGAAAATGAAACTTGACTGAATATACTTTTCATTTCCTCTTCAATATTTCATTAAATTCAATAAACAGTGGTTGTGCGTTTGCACAGAACAAAATGCAGGCCTATAATGAAATTAGTCTCTTTTTGAATGCAGAATATTAAGATATAATCCCTTTTGCTTTCTGTGTCACCGACTCTGAGAACAGACAGTAAATTTGACTTTTAAAATATTCCTGTGAAGTCTGAAGAGTCCGAAATCTATTTTTCAGAAATAATGAACAACTGCCACTATTCTCACTGACTTCAGCTGAAGTATTTGATTGTCTGTTGCTTAGGAAAACCAGGTCTCTTGTAAGAAAAACATGCATCTGAACTAGACTAGTATTCTGTAGCCCATTTATAAGCTGGAGAAACCTTCAATAATTAAGAGACAAGTGGAAATATGAGAGCAAATCAACATCAGAAGCCATGTATGTGCCTGTTGCTGGCTGTAAGCACCACACATCGTTGTGTGGTTGAGATGTCTTCAAACACAACTTGTCTCCAGCACTTTGGGTTGGTCTTGGTTCCTGCTCTGCTGCGAAGAGCTATTAAAATGCTAGTTGATATTTGAATTAAACCCAGCCTGTTCCAGGTAACTTACGTTCCCATCGCAGACTTAAAATCAAGTGAAAATGTGACAGTGAGCTGCACCTGGTATGTGCACTTGAATAGACTAGATTCCGTCCCTACCTCCTGATGAATGTCTATACATGGGAATGGACAATTTTTAATTATTCTGTGGGTTTATATGTGTTAAAATGTAGATAATATGTGTACTTATATGTTTGAGAAGGCTACGATGTATTTCAGTCATTGTTTCAGCACTGGCAAATGAATACCTTTTAAAAATATACAAACCCCCTAATTTGTCGCTAGTAATTTTGTGTGGTTGATCAGTGGGTCCTGTACGTGTAGGTCTGTTGTATTTCCACAGGGAAGTGAACAAAGCGCGAGAGACTTGATGTTCTCACGAGGTCCCTACCGACCTAAACGAGGAGCTGCTGAAGTAAATGTGTAGTACTACGGGGATGTGAGCAGTTTCCGAAGCGGTACAGGGAACTGCATCTTGCCTTTTGCAAGCCAAGGTGGAGAATGGCTGTTTGGGGAGTGACTGGTGCCCCAACAGCCAACCAGCCCCTCCTGTGCCTGGGCTAAGCCTGGCTCTGCTGGGGCTGAGAATCATAGAGTTGTTTCGGTTGGAAAACACCTTTAAGGTTGAGCCCAACTGCTAACCTAGCTCTGTCAAGTCTATCTCTAAAGCCTGTCAAGTCCACCTCTAAACCATGTCTCTAAGAACCTCATCTACCTGACTTCTGTCCCCTCTGAAGGCATCAAAACCTACATATGGGCAAACAGAGAGCTTTTGGCTTCAGGGTTCAACTGCTGAGGAACTTCAATCAAAATGTCTTTTCTCTTTGCAGCTGTTGGATGTTTTATAAGGAATAGTTAAATAGTGTGAGAATTCTTCTCTGGGTTCAGTGTCTCAGCTGAGTTACTGATGCAATACCCTGGGGAACCCTGAGTTTAAAATAAGCTATTGCTGTCATTATAGCCTTATATTCCATGTATTTTCACGCTGTTCTCAATCTGTGCCTTTCCAACTGTTAATGCCACACAAGCTTTCCCTTGGGAAAGTGACCACCAGCAGCCTGGATCTGACATTGGGGAACCTCTGGGGAGAAAAATAGAGAGTGGAAACTGACTGCAGCATGAACAATTTCTTGATTAAAAAATATATTTTGTGGAAAGTATTTTTTTTTCTTTTTCCCCAAGGAGATTGTCTCCTATATTGCTGCTTCTGTAGCAAATCTGTTTGTGGTAGAAAGAAAAATGTTTGGTTTAATTCACACAGACCTGACCCTGAGCTTCGCAGGCCTCACATTGGCTTTTGCTTTTGCCAAGTGAAGATGTAAACATCTGAAGATTTGACTCTATGAAAACATATTACTGTAATAAATTTAAAAATTAATTTTATTGACAGCAATAATTCTTTAAAGTGGACTTTGAAGAGACTGTTATTTTACCAGGAATTAATCCCACCTACATCACCTTTACTTGTATTAGGCAAAACCTTTTGCCTCTGCCTGTGTGTACACTGGTCACTTCACTTGTTGGTAATCATATATACATACAGGGAAGGAAAGTTTCCTGTGCAGTTTATTTCAATAAACTATTGTGTATCAGAATAGATGCCTGCATTCCATCGCTATTTAGTTTTCAGCAATTTGTCCTAAGAAAAATAGAAGATGAAATAGCGGAAATATCTAACTTCCATGTATCAGGAAATCATATGTAAAAGTGGTGTTATTGCTGGCTTGGCCCGCACTGCTGTGAGCCCTGAATCCTTGTTAGTGACCTGATGAGACCGGATTTCATCCCGTCTACCTGCTGGGTGGAAATGCATGTCAGAGCAGCAAAAGCATCTGCTTCCTCTACTTCAAAGCTTTGGCAGTGGTGTGTTTGATTCTTAAATTGGTCTTAGAAGTTGTTTGGCAAGTGTGTGCTTAGTCATCTGTATTTTTATTTTTGGTTCATGTCACTCAGCAGCAGCTCTTGGTTACTTTCTGCCATTAAAAATGCACAGGTTTGCTTTCTTTTTATAGTTTTGAGTATCTCTGAGTTTGAATGGGTAGCACCCTGAACACCTGTGTGGCAGTGAGAAGTGAAGAATCTTTCCATTCATAAAGCTGGAGTGGTTGATATATGTACCAATAACTCCCCCGCCTTCTCAGAGAACAGAAAATTTATGAATGGATGAGTCATATTGGTGCAGATGGTGATATCAAAAATAATACCTAATCAAGAACAAATATTGAAAGTGACTTTCACCGTTGTACAAATATACCAGGTGCCTTTCAGTAAACCAAACACTGCGACAGCCAGAAAGATGCGCAACTTACGGCTTATTTGACTGAGCTGTATCTGCTGCATAAAGTAATTTCTCAGTCTCTCCAAGTTTCAGAGCTGTGTGCAAACACACTATTCTACCAGCCTTCTGCTCGTGTTGGCAATATAGTCTCTGCCTCTTTAATATTTGGTTGCACATTGTAGCTAATAGGTAAACCTCCCTCTAGTAGTGTGTCTGTGACTAGAAGCAGCTCTTTGCATTAATTCTGATTCATTTAGACTCTCTTGCATACAGGTCTTGCAAGAATGTTACGTGGAGAAGGTGAAGTTTTCTACATTGCAAGAGAAGGTGATAAGGGTTTGAACTAGCACAGATGAGCTAAGTGACTGAGATTTTACCTGAATCTAAATAACTTTAGATGAACTTGACTTCAGTTAGGATTTACTAGGCAGTGAAGGATGCTCATTGCTTCACCCAGCCAAAACATACCAGTCCTTTTATACAGTTTTAGAGTAGGAGTTAGATCTAATGCCAAATCCATTCTAGACTTTTACAGTACCAACTGTGTGTAAATTTAATTGGTATATATTATGGCTTTTGTGTATTCCTGTGCCCAGTAGTACATGCAGGTAGACTACTCGGTAGTGGCACTGGCCACTGGGAAGTGAAATTTGTCTTTCTGTCCAAGGGAAAGCTCATAACTTGGGCAAGATTGAGCAGAAGAGCCGAATTTCCCAGATACTTCTGAGAGGAGGAAAGATTCTAGAGTTGTGCCCAGTATAAACTTTGCTTTAAAACTACACGTGGTTATAGAAAACTATATGAATATAATAGTATAGCTGGTAAACAAAAAGAATGCACTAAGAGGCTGTGGGTTTGGTTGCAGATGGAAAACTCTTCAGAGTAAAGACCTTGTGTTTGGGCAGAGCAAAACAGAATGGGAACCTTACCGCCCTGAAGGTACTGAGTGCTATAGCAGCACTGGTAAATATACCAGCGAACCCTTTATTCTTCTTTTTTATAGCTTTGTGGTAAACATCCTTAGCACTAATGCTTAAAGAGATATGCATACTGACAGTAATTAAAATACTTCAAAGGATCCTGTAAATATAACTTATTTTGCCCATCATATAAGTGGGGAAATAAAGACAGATAAAATCATAAAAACTGCCATTGCAAGCAATGCATAAAAGGAGTAATTTTCTTCTCATTTCTAGGCTTATGGTAGTTCTTTTGTCCCTGGTGCTTAGTATGCTAGTAAAAATTTATACATAACTTTGTTTTATAAAATAATATGTGATGGTTTCTTCAAAAGTCATGAAAACTCACTAAGTTAGTAATGGAAAAAGACTTGTCTGGTCACTTAGGCAAAACCTACCACTTTTCAGTCACCTAATGTACATTTCTGCTGCCATAGGTAAAGTTAAGAATTCAATGAAAGAGCTGCTTCTGTAACTTTGTATTTTGTAGCTGGGAAGCACAGGACATTGATGTAGCTATCGTCACATGTACACTACAAAAATATTTGTAATAGTTTAGAGGGTCTAATATCTTTTGTGGCAAGATAATTTGCCCTCTCCTTTACCTCTATCATCACCCTATTCCCCTGACTCGCCCTCAAGTAATTAAGCTGATGGGGTGAACCTACTGGATGTAGATAACTGACCTCTTTTTGATTCTACTGTTATATCATGCACATGGTTAATCATGAGAAGCTTCATCTTCCTCTGAGATATAATAAGGGCCATTGAACTCTAAAAATGTAATGTCACAAAAAAAGAATGTGTTTGTACTAATTCCTATTAGCAATGATGCCGGCACTATGAAAGCTTCTGTACATGTTGCACTGGTTTATGTTTTAGTTGCAAACATAAGATGCTGCTCATTAGAGAAATGGGAATATCAAACCAGCGTTTTGAAATAATTTTGGTGAAAATATTAGTGGAATGTAGTATTCATACATAACACTAGTAGCATTATTCATTCTGTCCTTAGTTCTTAGCAAGAAATTATCTCTTGAACTCTAACTAGGCAGGACTGCAAGGCAAAAGGGTGGAAATGGCTGAACTCTAAAATAAAAGGGAATTCTTTTAAAATAAAAAATAGAAAAAAACCTTGGAGCAGAAAACACGGTGAGAAATGGTAACACAGTTTACGGTGACCCTGAGTGTAATTCTTATAAATCAATAACTTAGATGTAAATCTTCTGAGGTATTTTATAGTGGCAGTTACAGCTGCTTGGGTCCTCTGAGTGGTTGTATCAACCTGGCTCCACTCTGAGAGCAGAGATTGTGGAAGGACCCGCGATGCTGTGAACAGGCACACCTGTTCTTAAGTAAAATAGCACAGACTGAGCTTTCCTTAGGGATCTTGGCTGCTGTTGTACTATTGGAATTACTGGTTCTGAATAAGAGAGAAAATGGAGATCCTGAGCTGTTTTGGATCATACTGCAAGGCTGGGGGAGAAATCCTGCTCCTCTATCTGGGACAGCAAGTAAATTACCCTCTATGATATTAATAATTTGAAGGTGTCTGGGAAGATCCAGCAGGTCAGGCCTTTGGTGTGCAGGTACCTGATAGCCAGACCTTATCACTAAATCAACTTTCTAAGAAGTCTTCAGTACGTAGAAAAAAAAAAATCAGCAGGATTTTCGGGGGATTGGGGAACCGGGATGGGGGGTGAAGGCAATATAATCAGTATGACACTCGCAAACACAAACTTAATTTGTGTTTTGGAATCTGAATTAGTGGAACACTGTGACTGTGCTACTAGAGGTGTTGAATATGTCTATGGATGGTTTCTTCTGCCTTTTTTTTGCACAATCATGTCAATAGAACTGAACTGATAAGATTAAGTCGATATATGAACTTCACTGACAAGGCTTTGTGTGTGCATCAATATAAAAATGACAGCCCTGTTTTCTGTTACTGAAGTAGCTTCCTTATATGAACCCCAGAATTTCCTTCAAGTTCTGCCTATAATGACTCCAGCAACCTGCTTTCTTTCTGACTTGTGGTTACTTCTGGCTAGCTGCTAATAAGTTTTCAGGGTGCAGCTGAGATAAAGTTGGAAAAATTTAAATAAAATACCTTTTTCTTACCCTTTGAGTAAGATTCTCCGTCTCTATGAGCTGAAAGAGGAGAAATAAGCCAAGTTATAGCTCTTGTAATTCTCTCAGCTTTAGCTGAGCTCATTTTTAAGGAGTCAGAGGTGCTGACATTGCCAGTCAGCAGGAAACAAAGTATGAAAGAGGATGTTAAGTTGTGCCACTGCTACATAACTTACAAGTTAATCAATGTTTCTGAGTTCAAAAGAAAGGAAGGTCACTCTGGGTTCTGATAAAGTTTATCTCGCATCAGTAAGTTCAGAGGCTGGAGAGGCAAGATGAACTGGACACTTTAAATTGCATAGTAATTCCCCATAAAATCAGGGAAGGGGTTGCAGATAATATGGACCCACAGTGAAGAACATGCAGTGGGTTACTTTGAGAAATGAAGAGGTGTACAGGGCTGTAGCACAGGCAGTATATTTTTAATAGTTTCTTGTTTTTGCTTTCAGCGTGTTGCCCTTCATCCTCGTGGACAGGCTCCGAAAGGTAAAACGTGTGTGGGCGCGCACACAGTACTGTTACAACTGTGAAAGCAAATCTTTGGAGTTAAATATTCAAAACTCTTGATTACTTTGGAAGTTAAGTAGCTTGTTTAATTCAGATGAACTGAGCACCATGCTAGAAACAAAAACTGGTTAAATTCAAGGCCCATTAAAACCAGAGGAATTTTCCCAGGCTTTTGCTGAAGGCCACCTCCACTTGCAAGTCATCCACCTTACTTGATTTATAGTGTTGAGATTCTTTTTGCAGATTCTTGGTTCAGAGTCGGGCACTCAGGAGGGTAAAAAGATTTTTTCCTAGCAGAGAAGCAATGTCTGGTTCAGCATCAGAAGACAATTTGACTGATAACAGTTTCTTAGCTGTGGTAGGAAGTGGGTACCTACATGCATTGCAGTGTTTTGCAGAGAGATGCATCTGGACATGTTGCAAGCAACCCCTTCCATTACTAGGGAAGAACTTCAGAAAATCTGATATTCTGAAGTTTGGGCATTCAACACTAGAAGTTATTTTTTTTTCTAGTGGAAAATATAGTGAATATAGAAGTCAGAATGATGTCAGAGAATGTGGAATTTCTGCTGGTTAACCCAGAGTTCAGAGACTTACTTAAAAAGACATATAATAGAGACCTGTTTGGACTGGGAATGGGGAGGATGAGTCTATGAGACTGATTTTTGTGGAGCATAAACTGGTTCTAATACTTTTTTTTTGACCACATGTAGAAGCATATGGGAAAATGTAGTTCATTAACAATATTGATATTGGCACATAATGTTGGAGGTAATGGCAAAACTATCTTCATAATTATACTGTACATCTCCATGTTTCTCCTTGTATTTTTTCAGAGCTGTATATTTTCCAGATAAATATGACACAATCAGCTAGTTACTGAAATAAACTGAAGCAGATTTGGCAAGACACATACATTACTTAGGTTTTTAACTGCACTTACTCATAAATAACTGTCCCATACAAAATCTTAGACCTTGTTAATAGCTAGACATGGATTTACTTAATTTAAGGCTCAAATCTGTGTTGTTCAGCTTGCTGTTCTGGAGAGGTAATGATCAAAAATAGGATTTTTTTTTTTTTTAATGTTTAGTGGAAAATTTGTTGACTTTTAGGTAATAATGAAAAAATTTGTCTAACTCTAGTTGAACTCATTCTCTGTAGTTCCTTGGAAATTTGTCTAAACATGAAAACCTGTTTTCTCAACTATTAATTTCAGCTTGCTGTCAACATTATAAATGACACTTGCTTTAAGGCTTGTTTTAGCTGTTGTAATGTGAAATTACTGGACTGCTTTTGTACAACTGCTTTCAGGAGGTCCTGTCTGCAAAGCTGCACGTCTTGTCCGCTTGTGTAGCAGAGGGAGTATGATCTGTTCAGAAGTGAGTGGATCTAGCCTAATGCTGATCTCCTTCCTTACCACATTGTCAAACAGATGGATTTTTGGACCAAGTTATTATTTCCTGCAGAATTCCTTATATAACTATACTCCCTGACCAGAAGCAGTCAGTGTGTTTTAAACCAGAAGGAACTGTTAAGATCTTCCATGTTTCTATTCGCCAAGTAATGGGACAAGAGGAAATGGCCTCAAGTTGTGCCAGGGGACGTTCAGATTGGACATTAGGAAAAATTTCTTCACAGGAAGGGTTGTAAAGGACTGGAACAGGCTGCTCAGGTTAGTGGTGGAGTCACCATCCCTGGAGGTGTTTAAAAGATGTATAGATGAGGCTCTTAGGGATGTGGTTTAGTGCTAGAGTTAGGTTATGATTGGACTCAATGATCATTGGACTCAGTGGTCTCTTCCAACCAAAATGATTCTAGGTACAGTATCATCAGCCTGGGAGCAGGTGATGAAGCAGAATGAGACAAGATCCAGGGCATCTCTGCCTGTTCTCCTTGGGTAGAGACTGGGCCGAGCCAGGGTCTGTGCTCCATCTTCTGTGGTCTCCTCCTCTCAGGGATGGTTGGGCAGTGGCTGTGCTTTGAACACCACCTGTGCCAGCACCTCTTCTGTAGGAGGATGGAGCTCACTGAACTGTGTCTTAGGCACCTGAATCTGTGTTGATAGGTAGTAAAGAAACCTTAGACGGATCTGTCTGATCAGGAGGATCTAAAAGGCTTTCAAAGAGGATCCTGGTTTCAAAATAGTTTCCTGGCTTATCTCCTGTATAGCTTCAGCCTTCCGGAGAAGGCTTTTTCTACCTGAAAAGCTCTTCCTGCACCACTTTCAAATTCCATATTCCTTCTCTTGGCATTCCTAAAGCTGTTAAGTGTATTTTCTCCTCTATTCCCTTCTGCAGCCAGCAACCAAGGGGCCAGGGAATGCTTGAGTTGCTCCCTGTGCATGAGAATGGTTGTACAGCAGAGCTGAGACACCTGAGCCTGCAGCCATTTCTGCACAGAAATGGGCAGTTTGGTTGAAACATCATGTGATGTTGTACACACCAGGCACAAAATGTTTGAATTCCTTTCTACCTAAAAAAGAAAACTCCAGAGTTTACGAGGTCTAAACCTGCTCTTAGTTTTCTTTAAGAAAGAATACAAAAGAAAGTCTGTATCTAGGTGAATTCCTCAAGTTGCACAGCTATGGAAGACACATCTTAGATGTGAGTATCTGTTGAGTTTTTTCATGTTTCTCCAGTAAAGAAACAGATTTGCTTCCACCCCTCTAATTTATAATGGAGAATTTAAATTCTGCAAACACATCCACCTTTCAAAATCAGTCCTGAAACTCAAATTATTTCACTGTTTAATGTTGAGAAGTATGCATAGGACGTGCAGTAATTGCATTCCATGCTTGCCACATCATCAGCTCGTGTTCCCTTTTGGAATAGGAGCTGTGTTGCATACAGATCCATCTCTTTAACCTGCACTGGAGTCTTGGGTAGAATATAGATTTCCAGTGGGTTACACAGTCCTGTGCGGAAGAACAATAAATCTTTAAACAGCAAACTTGAATGTATGTGCACACACATACAAGTTTATACAATATAACTGTTTATCAATCACCATCTCTCTTTGCTGGGCTGCCTTTTTTTTTTTCTCTCTCTTTTTAAAGTCTTCCCTTAGGAATTGCTTTTGAAGGTATTTTGATTAGTTATGTAATTAGCCACTTGTACAGTTAAAAGCAAACTTTCAGGTCACATACTGTATGTTTACTCTTTGGCTTTAGGAGAGCTTCATTCAGAAGAAATTGCTATTGTTTCTTTGCCTTCCCATGGGAAAGCTTTAGTTTTGGAAACCATTCAACAAATGTAAGGTATGCAAAGAATACTGTAGAGACAGTTCTTGAGTTTGCCAAAGTTGTGTTTGATTTTTCTTTTTTTAAATAGTTTCTAGTTACCTATTACTTTATTCTACATAAAGGTAGAGGTTTTTCTTTGATTTCCTGATAACCCATGAAATTGATAAACTGTCAGGGGCCTCTCCTTCCTTACCCTTCTGCCCCAGACTGCAGCAGCTTTTGAAAAAGATAAAATAGCTTACCTTAGCTGATTCTGTGCGATTACCTCAACTGTTCTTGAGAAAAAACTAATGTGCAGAAATACAGTGATTTAATTGTCTGAGCTGCTAAATTTTTATGCTCAAGTCTGTCACGTTCTCTTTCTCCCAGTAATGGATGTATATTTCAACTATAGAGAACTTTAAGACTGACAATTCACTGGGGAGCTGAAGGTGCTCATGAAGAACTTAAAATTGTTTTTAATCAGGAAAATGCTCTTTAAATGTCTTACCCGCGGTAATCAGTGCATTCAGTACTTCAGGAATCATTTTCCTGAATCTGTCATATCATAATACTGTAATGATCCCATCCATCTTTGATTACAGGTTTAATATACAGCTGCTCTGAGTCCAAAGTATGTTGTATATCCCCATCCTAAAATATACTCAAGGCCTGGTGCTGAAATTGGTGACTTCCACAAGAGGATTTGGAAGGCTGAAGATCTGGTGATGGACCATTTTGACTGTCTCAGTTCTTACAGACCTGCCCTTGTAGAATAAGCAAAGTAACGTGTGACACGAAGCCAGCAATAATAATTTTAGGCAACGGAGGATTATGCTGTATGCGGGTGACCTCTGGCCAGCTGCTCAGAGCAGCTCTCCTGCTGTTTTTGGTGCATCTGAATTAGGAATATGACTTTTGGCAAAGAGTTTTGCGTGTTCAGTCTTTCTCAAGCAATGTCTTTAGAGGTATGGATGGAATATTCTCTACAAAGACTATAAAATGTATAGTACAGTTTCCAGCTAGGATGGCAATCTTTGCACGTACTAGACATGACTGAGAGCTACCAGTTGTGCATTCGAGATTTTAGTGGAGCAGTGGGTATGTGAAAAGCTCTGAGAAAAGAGCTGTTGCACTGAACCCACTGCTCAGTGTAAGGCCCATCTGGTTATTCATTTGTGTAGCAACAAAGTCTTTAATGGTGGCTGAAGAATTCATCTAATTTGCGAAAGATCTTATTTCAGTTCGAGTAGCTATGTAAACTCTCCAGCTTGCTCTGGTTCTAGGGTGAATTTCTCAATTATTTAATTGCATGTTATTATAGTGATAAGGTACTTCCTAATAAAAATTCTGATCATACCTCCTGAAGACAGTTTTTGAATGCCTAAACCATGGAGAGAAGCACTTCTTGTCTGAATATGGTAGAGAGGTTTTTTTTTTAGATGTTTTATGGTAATGTCATGGGGAAAAGAGCTTGATTTTTAAATGGCAAAAATCAGAATTCCCTGTAAAATATTATGAATTATTATCTAGTTATATGAAATGGATGAATTTGTGCTATCACCTTATTTTTTTTGGTAAATTTCAATCTTGTAAAACCCACCTATACTGTCTTCTAAATGGCACAGTGGAAAGCCAATGGAAACTTAACTCTACCAACCAACGCAATTGGAACATTTTTCAGAATTATACTAGTGCTGTAGTATAAACCATAGCATGAAAAAAAATTGATTACGTGTCCTACTAGAAAACATAAAAATTCTGTCAAAGGCTATGCCTTATGTCTTGTCTGTTGATATCATTGCAATGCAAATAAAATAACCCCTTAAATGTAACATTTCCAAACTGCACCATGATGGTTTGGCTGTGAGAGGCTGTCATGAGGAAGCACTTGGGCACCAGGGTTACATAAACTCTTTTCTATTTAAAGTCTCGAAGCTCTGCATAACTGTCATGCATGTGATGACCTTTCCTTCTGTTGCTGTGTCCCAGCAACTGAACTTTGACAAACTGCATGGGACACCTCTCCTTACTTGTTAATTCACTTTTTCTTTTTCTGTGCATTTAAAAAATCCTCTCCAAGACGAACCACCCCAATTCTGAGGAAGGAAACTTGTTGCCAGGTGATGACAATTCATGTCTGGAGTTGCTGGAGGTGACTGAAATACAGAATGTAGCTTGTGCTGTGGTTCATATTCTTTGGCTTATGTGAAAGCAGTTGTCAGTCACTGAACACATGCTTTTCATGGGCTATCTAGCTATAGATCATTCCATTCTGTGCTTAAAACTAATAGCGCTTTGAAGTTTGCAGGGAAATTTTTTGGCAGTATTAAAGGTAGCATTCTTGACTTTGGGTAATTTGACCTGATTTAGTTCAGAAGGAAATCTTAATAGCTGCTGACTTTCTGCTGGGAATCCACGACCGTTGTCTGTCCTTGTCTTGAAAGCTTTTGACTATGAGTAAAAGGTTTAGTAGCGCTTTGGCTAACAGGCTTGGAAAGAGCAGGATAGGGTTAGTTGGGGGCAGGTAATCACCAGGGCTTCCCAACCAGGCCATGGTGTCTCTGTTTAACAAGGTGTGTATGTCCAAAGAGAAGGTTCCTGGCCAGGGATGAGTTACAGGGCTACCAGGGGGCTGGGTCTCTTTGTCATCCATCGCTTCTGCTAATGACTGGATTTTGCATTGCTCCTGGTCTGAATTGTGTAGTCATACTGAAGCACCTTATCCCTTGTCCTCATCACTAGGGCAGAATGAACTGCAAGCCCAGGAGGAAAATAAAGCAGAAATATAATGAAGGTGTGGGTGTTTGTATATATAAAGCAGGGACTCGGTATCAAATGACCCTGGGGGAAAGCTAACCATTCCCAGGCAGAGGTGTGGTGGGAACTCAGATCAAGGTTTGTACATAGCCTGCAGGAAGAAAAGCTTAGAGTAAAATCTAGTCTATTTAAATTCATCACAGCCTTGCAGCCTGTAGCGCTGTGGCAGACTCCTGGCTTCTTAAGCCAGGACTATGACCTGCTTCCAGGTAGATCCCAGTAGAATTCCTGGGGAAGGGCTGCTCTGTGCAATAGAGATTATAGCTTGGAGTGAGCTGTGTGTCGTCTTTTGGAGAATATGCTGATTATGCTCATTTTTTTAACTATTTATGTACGCTGGTTTTCTTCAGCTTGTGTTTCAACGAGTCTGGAGGATTCATGTCTCCTTACATTTAAAGCCCGTGGTTTGGGATTTGCTTGCGATGTATTGATCTTCCCTATCAGAGTCTCTGCCCAAAAAGAGGGGAATAGAAAATGGAGCCTTGCAATGGATTTCTGGGAATGACTGTTTTACGTATTGATTAAGGATATTCAGTTATTTTGAGGATATCCTTACTCTGAGGAAAAGAGAACAGGCTGCCTCCTCTCACCCGCTGTTACAGTTTTATAGAATGCTCTGCTTTAATCATGACTTAAAAAAATAAACAGTATATCTGCGAAACACTCCAGATACTGAGAACTGCATTGCAAGGCAGTAGTTTAGGAGGTGGAGCAATAGCAATTGTTTCTCCTGCTTCCTATTAAACTAATTGTTACCAGCCCTCACAGGATCTTATTATCCATAGGTGGGGCAGGGACAGAAGTATCTGAAAGGACTTCTTTGAGTATTGCTGTTCTGTTCTGTCAAGTAGAGAAACTGCTCACGTAGATCTGACCAAAGTTCTTCTAATCAGTATCTTATCAGACCCTGAAGTACTGACCAGTATGAAGTATAGCAGCGTTTTGTGAATGAAGCCACATAATGAATTTATTTGTTTGAGAAGTTATATGAAGCTGCTGAACTGGAATTGCAATAATCCAGAACATGAATAGAGTTTCCTGGTCTCATTAACACTGAGGTTCATTGTATTGGGATGCACAGAGCTTCAGTCAACAACTTTTTATCTCTAACATAGTAGAAGAGATTCAGCGATCCGTTTACCTGAGAAAAAATTCATTTATAAATGAAATCAAATACCAGTGGTTAGTGTTTAGGAAATGTTTTTGGCAAACGGGAGGTCGTGGTTCAATTATTGGAATCAAGCAGGGAGGAGGAAATGAGTTTGATATTCAGTAGTGCAGGTGACCACCAAGTCGGGGGTGTTTGAGGTTGAGACATGCTTGATCCTTTCTTTCAATTCTGATTTATTGTAAATAATAAATTATCAAGGAAACAGCGTGGGGTTTTAAGAATGTGTCTTTTTACAGTCATGTTCTTTAAAGAGTTCTGAATTCTTCCTTTTTTTCCCGTAACTTAAATATTTAAAGTAGGTCAGTAGCAATATGAAAAAGTGGAATTTCCTACTGTCTCACTGTCAATCTTCCACACTTCCAAAATCCTACAGAGCAGCAGGTCCTGAACTGCTGTCCCAAGTGGAGTTGTTGTTGTTTTGAAGGTTGAAAAGTACAACCAGCAAAAATTAAGTTGTGGTCAGGGTTTGCTGTAGAACGCCTGCTGCAACTGCTGCTAATAGAGCTGCAGTGGGAAAACACAGAAAATGGAAGTATTTGCTTGGGATGCAGGCTCCTTAAGTTTAAGATCTGGTGGGTTAGAAGAGAGACTTGGAAGTGGATTTCCCCAGACCTGAGTGAGTGTTTTCATCACAGAACTGATGAATGCATTGGGCAGTTTGGTTGTTTAGTAGCTTTGCCAGTCGAATCCTTAATTTTCTTCGCTTTCTTGTACAATGGACTGAAAAGAATATCTTTTGTGGAATGTGACATTTGATGCACAAACATTTTGGTCTTTGTTTTACCAAAAGAAAGTAACAAATGTGAAATTTTATTTATTTATTGGGTCATCAACCGTACCAAAATACCAATGTTTCATGAAGTCCCATTCATTGTATCAGTGTGCTGTAAAAATTAAACTTTTTAAAGACACACTCCCATAACACCTGCGAGAAAGGCCTTGATGCATTGGTTTAAACTTACAGGATTTAAAGGAGCTCTTAGCTTTGGTTTTAATCTATTCAAGTGCTCCAGCATGTTTTTAAAGTGCTGAAATTCAAATGTCTAAATTTTAGAGCTTTGAGACATACAAGTGGATGTGCGGAGCTGAAGCAGAGGTGCACCTAGTGATGTACGCTGGATGTGACAGTGGATGCTTAGGAGAAAACAAGAACATGCTAAGTGTATTAATGATACTGTTTAAGATGTCTCTTCTGAGCCAGAGAAACAAGAAGTGTTTGAGTTTCTTTTGCAAATGTTTCCACTCTTTTTTGAACATGTGCAAACCCTTAGGTTCGGTTCTGTCCTATGGTAAGGAATTCCGTACCTTAAACACACTGTATGAAGAAATAGCCTCCTTTTGCTCACCTTAAATTTGTCACCTGCAAGTTTCATTTGTTGTTCCCAGTTCTTGTATTGGTGGCTACAGGGACTTTTTATCAGGGAATGGTCCCAGTATCTGCCATCTAATTGTTTTCTGGCTGTACTGGTAGATTGCTGATGTGCTGGAACTAATTCATCATCATTTGGTGAGTTATTCAATAGGTTCTTCCTACTGTTTACACTAAATAACCTTGTTTATCTCAGTTTCCTAATAACCCCCACAAGTGTACTTGACCAGGTGACTTAAAAAAACCCCACCAATGTCATTCAACTTTGGTGTTTCCCATACTGAGGTGTTTACCTGCAGCTAAAACAAATGCCATAAGACTAACCTGTCATGTACTGAACATTGCACTGCTTTCTGAGCTTTCCCTTCCAATATTCCTTTCCTATCTATACTATATAAGTAAATTCCCTAGAGCAGAGATCTTGCCTGATTCTTTAGCCCTGCAGCCACAGAATAATCAAATAAAATGTAAAGTAAAAGGCTAATTAAGACGGGCTGATGTAAGTCAATACAAGGCACTCATTAAATAAATGTTTTGTAACTAAAAATGATGAAATGAACACCATACATGTCCCAGTATCAGTTTTTGCATTTGCTGGTGGTGTTCAGCATGCTGTGAGTAGAACAATCAGTCATTATCATCCTGGTTTTTTTGCCCAGGTTGATACTAAAAGCCACTTTTAGTGTTAATATGTATGATCACCAATGGGAACTGGCTTAAACCCGCAAACTTCTTTACATAGCTTGTTGAATATCTATGCCAACTATCAAGATCTTGACGTTAGCTCAGACATTAAAGGACCTATTGTCCATGCAAATCTCATGTAAAAAATTATTTCTTAATGATATAATACCTGGCAATTGCTCTTGCACGCTATACCAGATGCACTTATTTGTTGCTCTTTCAGAAATGTCTTGCAAGCAGCTTCCTTGCTCTTATATATGAACTTATAATTATGCCTTGCAGAAACAATTCTGCTATATAATTGCATTCTATTAGTAACTCTATTAGATTTACATCTCTTTGAGGGCAGACTTAGCCTAAAATGAAGCGCTGTATGAGATTCAAATCTGTGCACTCAGACAGCAAGAACATTTGGAGACCACAAGGAGGGGAGAGAGTGTTACCTTAGCACACTTGCTCCCTCCTGAGCCCCAACTCTACATCTCTCTCCTTCTCCCCTCCTGTAAAACCAGATTGTTCTCTGAAATGTACTTATGTGATTTTGCTGCAGGGAGCTGGTTGAGTTACAAGTAAATTGCTGCTTTCTTCCATACCTGTCTTTCAGATGAGTTCATCTATTAGAGTAGATCAAGATAAACAATGGAGGCTATTAATGAGAGACAGGACAGGAAATTGCATATAGAGACCTTGCTCTTTCTTTTTATTTTTTTTCTCTCTTATCTCTGTTATATTTTGCTGTGGCATGAAGTTATGCAAAGAACATAGCACTAGGTGAGCACTGAGAATCTTTACCTGATATCAGGTGGAGAGTAGTTAGTTTGTTATTAAAAGTGCTTGTTGCAATAGTGAATGCTCTTTCCATATAAAAGGGTACTCATTCGACCATCTTGCTAGTGGAGACCTCCATGAGCTCGTATGCTTTTCAACTTCAGTCTTTTGGGAGGATTGGCATAATTTTTAGGGGAAAAATGGTTTTGCTAGTTTTGAACAGTGAAAACTTGCTTTGCAGAGTAAAAAAATATGAGTAGCATACCAGTTATGTTTCTTGCTGGTAGGTGTTACACACAATTATGTGACTGCCAGTTTATTTTAAAGAAAATATAGATGCTTGTTGGTTCTTCAGTGTAAATTTAGAGATATTAATACCATTAATAAGGATGCAGTATTTTGTCCGAAGATGAGTCTTTTATGTATACATCCTGTTTTCCCTCAGATTAATGAGTTTCTAGTAAGGTTGTGTGATATGATGCACTAGGTCTTGGCTATTGGCAGCTCTAGTAACTCAAGCAGCCAGTGTAGGTGATTTTACTTGACATCCTCCTTCCAAAACTCACTGCATACAGGGTTAAAAGTTGTGTGAGGTCTTGTATCAGACTTGGTTTATGAGTGGATTTAACAGCAAGTCTCAACCTGTGCTTAGTTAGGTTTTTTTTAGACTAAGTAATATGGCCACAGCCACCTTTAGTTACACCAAAGGTTTTGAAAGGATGCACCAATGATGATTTGTGTCAGGGCTTGAGAGATTTTTATCTCCAATTTAGCCCCTGAAAGGTCATATCCTGAACTCTGTATGTGTTTGGCACCCAGTAGTTCGTTCTGAGAAACGATGAAGCTTCGAACTAATGTCTGGACCTAATATACAGCCATGAAAATGATGATGAAATTCAAGAACATGGCTATTAGAGACTGACATAGAAGTTTTATTAATTGAGTGCTAGTTAACTAACCTTAGGCCTATAAACCTATACAAAGGTATGTTCTCCAGCATGAATTGAAGCATAGAAATGACTGTCTGACTTTTCAGGCTGAATCTCAACCACTTCTCAGCATTTTAGGCCTGGGAAGCTTGGGGAAGAGAGTAGATGTGCTGTTAAGCATCTCTTGTGGCTGGTCATCTCCAGTTGCATCTAACTAAGTGTTGTATAGCCATAGTGGGGCTTTAGTAATAGCAGCAAAGTTTCCTCATTACATAAGGAAAACAAATTAGAAGAACCCTGTCACCGTTAACGTCATTCCCATTCACCAGTTGTTTATTTTGTTAAATGCACAATGAATTCCATTTAGCTTTCTGGTTGTTAGGGATATGGGAAAAAGTTTGAATCTGTGGTACCTTTGTATTCCTTGGATAAAGCTCACGCCTTCAGTAGATCTTAAAGAAGGCGTAAAGCCTGGTCTGGGTTCTCAATCAGGATTTAAGTGGAACTTAAATGGACCATAGACCATAGATTGGCATAGATATAGTCATGAATTGCATAAATAGTGTAATGCCTTGTGAGTACTGTTAACAATTTGAGATATTAATGGCAGTGATGACTCTGGTATATTTACCTGAAAGTCATGGGAGGTATGGTACAAATTGCTGCCTGAAGGCTGGAAGGCCATGCATCCCATGGGGCTTTCTATGAAATCCTAAACACCAAAAATATTCTCAAGTGATTTTATTTCATTATTTAAAAAAGTAAAACCTGACAGTTCTATTTAGTCAACCAATTTTTTTCAGACAACTATAAAACAGACTGCAAAGCACAAAGATACAAGCCAATAATTAAAGGAAAAGGTTACACCCTATTAAGGTGTGGTGTGTGTTGTCTCTTTTTTTTTTTTGTTAACTACAGACTCTTTCCGTAGTAAATGTAAGCATTGTAAAGAATGATAATGATTGTTCCCTTCCCTTTAAACTCCTTTTTACAGAGAGGAAAGCTTGAGTGTCTTAAAAGGCCTCTTCCTTTCCTGCCTCTCTGGGTTATTTGACAGTGATGGAACTTGTCCTTGTTCAACAGGATTTAGAAACGTGACAGGTCTTGTGCTATGAGTGTGCACCAAGGTGAAATCGCCTTGAATACCTCACATCTTCAGCACGTGGTATAGTGTTGTGAATGTTGTTGGCGCTTGTGGCATAAGACCAATGTTACTCAGAACCAGGAGACCACAGTGGCAAAGTTCTCTGAAACTCCCTTTGCGTTTCACTGTTTCCAAAGGATTGAGTGAGTAGTTATCCTGAGGTTACTGCAAAACTCTGTGAAATATTTTTGGTGGCTGAGTCTTTGGCACCAGTAGAGAATTCAGCTCATGTTACAGTGGGTCGGAGTATAAAATACCTATCTGTCCTTGCTTTTATTTAACAAATCCTAAACTATTTATCTTGCATATGCATTGTGGTCCAAATAATTGTGTATTTTGGATTGTCTAAGTTTATATTTTGGCTTTTTTTAAAGGTATACTATTTATATGATTTAGGATGCTTGATGGCATGCATACTAATAGTAAAAAACAAACAAAACCAACAAAAACCCCCAACCAACAACCAGCAACGCCATCACCAAAACCAAACAAAAACCCCTAAACCCACGACATTGGATATTACTCAGTAGACTAGACATGCTCCTTCAGGGCTGTTATGGTCCATCAGGTAAATGCATACTTTGGAACATGTGCTAATGTCAAAAAGCATGAGTTATTTACCCAAGACATGCTGTTCCAGTATACTAGGCAAATAGGTTTTTTTACTTTAACAGCTGATTTTTCATTTTTTTCAGACTGAGAAGGATATATCAATTTTGAGAAAATTGCCATGACCTTTTATTGGAAAAATATACACATTTTCAAAGCCAACACGTGTGCCAGACTGCTAAACTGTATGCTGTTATTAATATGCTTTTATATAGCACTGTATCGTTGCGTATAACGACCTCTGGAACCAGGTTCCTAATAATCCTGTATATTGCCATAGTCTTATGTAGTGCTGGCTTTGTTTTGCTGGTAATTGAACAGATGGATTGTTGTTACTCATTCCCAAGCACTTTGGGTAGTCAGACTAGTGCCAGGTCCCCACCTTAATTCCTCAGTGTTGCTGAAGTACTTAGGAGAGATCAGAAACAATATATTTATATAGCATACATAATATAAACAGTGTGTTTTCTGCGCATTAACCACTTCATCTGTGCAGCTGAGGTAGCTGTGTATTCTTGGCTTTGTTTTACAGTTGAGCAATCTGTGGTATTGAGAGATTTCATGACTGGTCCAAGTTTAATCGACCGGTCCTGATGTGGGGATGCAACATGTTGTTTTCTCTAAGTAAAACTTCCTGGGCTTTCTGTACATCTTGTCTCACCCCTTCCTATATTAAAATAAGCATGCATGCAATCATACCACAGACAACTTTCTGTTCATGTGACTGAGAAGAGTCTCAAAACATTTTCTGACAGCATCTGAAACACAAGTGCATGGATTAACACATTTAAATATTCCCTCTGGATTTGAATGCCTTTTATTTGACCACTTTCAGTTTATATCTTAAGACCAAATATGTGGTGCTTCACTCACTGAGATGTATTCAAATGTGGGTGAAGTGATCTTTTTCATTTCGCTGCCATCCCAGCTGCCATCCCACTTTTCTGACTTCTCAACAAAATACATCCTAAAGGTGCTTATAAAAAAAGTTATAAAAGAAAAAATAAACAGAAATAAAATCATTTTTAATAGCGACTACTATCATACCTCCAGTACAATAGCAAAGTTATAGATTTTAAAGCTAAAGATCATAAAAATGGTTTGAAAATTCCTCTCTTTTACAGTTATCTTTATAACTTAGTCCTATCTACAGATGGCAGAACTATGACTTTCATTCATGTGCCAACCACATACTACAATAATTATAATACTGCACTCATAAAACCCAATTGCTGCGTGTGTGTGCAGCTCAACTGAAGTTCAGCAGATGGGATTGTGATTATAGGCCCAGCCACAATGGGGGAAAAAAGTGATATTTGGAGTAAAAACTGAGGCTGATGGTGTTATTATGCTACATGTTCA